>NW_028232820.1:0-573023 GCF_057557595.1 Rhyacophila brunnea
CATCTTTTTCTCTCAAGACTTATTAAATCGAGTGTCATTCTCAATCCTATTGTTTGTGCGTTTGCTCACGCTTCGGTTAGCATTCCTAACTGCTTAATATACGACTTATGGCAATGTTCGTGTTCTGAATTTGTAAATATACTTTATATTATAAATAAATTTATCAATGCTGGTAAAAAGAAGATAAAAATAGTAAGATATTGGAAAAATGAAATTTATGTAAGTTGGAAACACACATGTAAACAATTTATGTTATTATAGCTAAAAAGATCATGATAAAAAAGTGCTTGTATTTTTTATGTAATATAAATTTATTTATAATTAAGTTTCAACACCATAAAAATAGAATATTATTTTTTAATTTTAAATCACCAACATCTATCAAAGCATTTTATAAATTCTGCTATTTCTTTTAATTCTTCAAATTTCTCATTTTCAACTGCCGATTGAATATCCTTATTCATCTCATCTTCATTTACTGTAATGTTTGATTTCATCAATGGATCACAGAATTATGGGTGGGAATATATTTTATGTAAAATAATGTGTCATATATTCAATTTTTTATATATTAAAAATTTTAATAATTTCCGTGTTTTTTTTTAATTTGACTACCAAATATTCCACTTATAATTCAAATTATTGCCATTAAATTTCAAATTTTTAACTTAGAATCAGGGCAATTCAATGCCAAACCATATACCCATATTAAAAACGACTTAAAAAATCACTGAAAAATAAATTCAGACCATTTATTCTAGTTTTTAACCTAAAGAAAATGTCTTTAGACTTTATTTTCATTTATATAATCTTTCCATATTCCTTGATATAAATTATATGCCTAGGCACTAAAAACGCATGGTTAAGAGCCTTTTATATTACCGAATAATATAAAGAGATGTATTATCTATTGTATAATTTTTTAAAATACCATGAATTGATTTCAAATCACATAAAAATACGTATGATATACAAAGCACATTTATGGCATAACTTTGGGAGACACGTACAATATAAAAACTTCGATATATAATTCAAATAGCTGTTTACCTTCTTGTTTTACTTTAAATTAATCTTTTCTATTCTTAATTTGCCAATAGTTCACGTTTTGGGCTTAAGAATCCAGGTAAATTGAGACCTAGCATAGAATTTTTGATTTTATTTAAGTATATATTTTAAGAGAAAAATGTTTGTTAATTAATATAGTGGAATTTTAGGTATTTTAAAATTTATTACATCGTTTTATCTCCGATTAATTTTTGTGAATGGGGAGATATTGCTATATTTTGATACATATCCATCCAATAGTTTTGTTTTTATTTGACAATTGGGCTCATCATTGGATTTCTAGAAGTCGAAAAATATCCTAATATTAAATTTATTATTCTATAGTTTTAGGAAAACTTGAGATAGCACTTATAACAGATTATATTTTAATTTATTGATATTTCCATCATTACAACTTACGCATATGGTTTTACTTTTCAAGGCACATATCGCAGAATTTGACCTTAATACTTCTAATTTTGGGCATTTTCTGCTTCAGTTGGCATTCCCAAGCTCTTGATATGCAACTTATGATATTTTTTTGGCTACGATATGTCATTTTATGATGATTAATACCATTTATAATATTTTTTATTGTTTATTTTGGTTGAATTTTCTAAAACACTTTTGAATACGTTTAAATATATTCAAATATTATATTTATATAATATATCATATCGATGTTTATCCTATTTTATCACATCCATAGCATTATTCTTTCGACCTTCACCGCAAAAGTTTTCCATTTATATTATTTTTTTCCTAAATATCTTTTATATATGCTGAAGTTTATTATAAATTGTTTTTATATATTCATCGGTGTATTTTATCCACAGATTAGAATGCGCATATGCAAGTTCTCACACTCTTAAGACACTTGAAATATTTATTCATTTGAGAGGGGAGTTCAGCTGATAAAAATGAATCAATTGGAAGGGAATATATACATTGATGTTTTTTATATTACCAAATCGTTAATTTATTCTTACAAAAAATAAATTTCTTATGTAAAAAAACTTGGCATATATATTGGGCTTATAAATTAGTTCCCATACGAAAAACTTGAATTTGGAAGTATTTAAAGGATAAGATACAAATTATAATGCTGATATAATGATTTTAAAAAAAAAATGCGCTAAGATTGACCTAAAGAGCAATCATGGTTTAAATTGAACAAATTTATAAATAAACATACTAATAGGCCCTAAATAAAATAAAAAAAGATTTACTTATTCATATGCTATATATTCAAAGATTTGAAATACCACAAGAATACCTACGAATAATATTGACTGTATAGAAAACTCAATAAATAAAACACGAAAGACAAATATGCATAGATGCTGGATGGAAGGAAAGAAGTATAAATAGGTTTAAGAAGAAACTTGTTAAATATTATTGGAAAAGTAAAATTTATATGGAAGGTTTTACAATGAATTTTTTTGAAATAAATATAAATAGGGCTTTCTAAATAGAGCCATGTAATTATTTTCTTGATTAGAAATAGTAATAATATAAAAATTATTTATTTATTTTAGTGCTAAATTATTCGGTGTAATTTCAGATTTTGTTCTCAAGCACAGCTTACTTGATCTTTAGTGCGCACAGCGTATGTACTTTCGGCCATTTTCACCTTTCTGAAGTCTTCTTCAATACCTCTCCTCCGTTTAATACTTATCAATTCAAGGTTTTTTACATAATACCAAGGTTTGTATATATGATTTAATCATGTTAGTTACTTCGAGTTCTTTCCGATACCTTATATAATATTTTGTGTTACCACGCTGTCCAAAGTTTTGAAATATGAAATAATTTTTTTCTTGTACTTGTATATTAATGACAGCTCGTATGCTAGCAGATCATACTTTCTAAATTTTTCTTTTTCAATTATCTTTATCTTTTCAATATTAGTTACACCAATTTCTGTGAGAGTTATATAGTTCTTATTTTTGCATAGTCTAAATATCAAGTCTGTCGTTTGATACTTTTATATCTGTTTTAATTATATCTACTTTGATCTCCGTAAATTCATTTTATATTATTTCTTGTGATGTATGTTCACTGATTTTTTTGAAATTATATTTCCTTACTAGCATAAAGTAAAGACACCTTACTATTTCGTTATGTCTTCTTGTATATTCATAGCCTAGTATTTTTTTACATCTGCTTGCCAAGTGATCGACAGCTTTAAAAGAGTCGTTACAGAGCAGGCATCTTCTCTTTCACCGTAGAAAACAATTCTATCCAGAAAGAAACAGAAATAGCATCTTCTGAAGGTATTATATTTCCATACTGTAGCCACACTGATGATTCTGTATTTATAGTATTGAACTATTATGCACATTGAATAGTTTTTGATACAGTGTTATTGTTTTTATTTACAAATAGACACTCTTTTTGCTTTAATTCGAGAACTGAAAGATCTATGTTTATTATTCCGTATTTTTTCTTTGAGAAATACATTATTAAGGCTAGGGGCGTTGCGCTGTCTTTTTCGAATTACAGCAAAGCCGCTTTCCTGGGTTATTGTACTATTTCTTGATCTAGTGATTTTAGTGGCTGAATGCATAGTCTTTCATATTTAAATTATATGTTTTCTAGACCGCGCCTTAGTTCATTTTTTTTGAGGTAAATTCTTTCTACGTTGAATGGTTATTATGTATTCCATATTTAATAATATTCGCAACATGTGATCGTCCAGCTTTTTAAAATCTTCTGACTCTAGTTTTAATTACCCTAAGCAGTATTTGATTGAGGATATTACATGTTCATGTATTTCCGAATGTAGTTTTTACCGTTTAGTTTTGCATAAGGTTTTGACCCCTTTCAAAATTTCATATCTTAATTTTATGATTGTTTTGGGTTTCATTCTTGATTTGGAGTCCTCTAATATTCTAGATATTTATATCCATCTTTTCCTTCTAATAATGTTGCAAAATCCGTGCAGTTTTTGTTGCTAAAAGCAAAATTTGTCATGTTTATTTCAATCTAATGCATTTGAAAAATTTATTTGCTTCATTAGACATCAGTTTTAAGTTACTTTCGTCTTTGCCACAATTTTTGAGTCGTCGATGAAAAGAAAATTATCAGTTGTGAACGCTTTCTTGTCTAGGTTCATAGCTATTGATGGATATTTTTCGTTTAATCTCCGGCTTAGTAATTCCATACATCAAATACCAGTGGGATAAGCTGTCACCCTGTTTAATTCCCTTTTCAATTTTTATTCTTGATTATTTCTTCATTATTATATCTCGGTGAAGAATTTCAGCTTTTTATAAATTTAGCTATAAACACAATCATTCATTCTTATGTGTTAAGGTTTTTTGAGCAGTTCAAAATATACTCATGATCTATGGAGTCAAATGCTTTTTTTAAATCTAACCATATTATGTTTATTCCGTTGAAAGAATATAAAAATAAATAAATAAATTGGATTACACATATTTTATATGAATGAACGTTGGATGGTAAATATAATAAATTTTACATTGAAAAGTTTCGTTTAAAATGTGGATATATCATCTAAACATTAAAATAATAATGATTAAATACTTCGAAGGAATTTATTTATACTGAATATATTCCAATTAAAAAAAATAAAAGACAAATTCACGCTTTAAGAGCAATAAAAAGCCATGTTTATAGATCAAGAAAATTATAAAATTTCATAAATTGCTTATATTTATTTTGTCAGAATTAATTTAATTATATGATAATAAAAAACATATAAATGAGCCATTACCAGCAAGGAAATTTATATATTTTAATTAATTTAAAGCAATACACGCTCTTTAGTTTTTGATTAGAGTTTATAAAAGCAAAAAAAGAAAATATTTATACAAGAAAACTATTAATTAGTAACAAACTTTATTTCATAGTCAATATATTTTACACCTTTTGATAATTTTAATTCAAGTTTAAATTTAATTTAGATAAAAAAAGTCAACATAAAAATAATGACAACCAATGAGTAATATGTTAGAGTAAAAGTATCTAGATATAAAAAGATTTTGACACAAAATTTAATAATGTAGAAAAGATTTCTATCATAATAACTTTTTTAGTAATTGGCGCTAGCAAAATAATCTAAATACGAGCATTATAGCACAAAATAAATAAAATTATACCAAAAAAAGCTTGCTAAAATTATATAATTCGCGGTTTAACAAACATCGAAATTTCTTCATTTCTTTAAATTACAGAACTCTATTTTCGTATCACAATCTGATAATTCTACTATGATTCGAAATAATTTAAACAGAACAATATGAATATTTATTCTGATCGATATAAAATACAAATTAGAGGTCTATAATATGTTAAAGAAATAAGTTATACCCCTC
Source organism: Rhyacophila brunnea (assembly GCF_057557595.1). Lineage (NCBI taxonomy): Eukaryota > Metazoa > Arthropoda > Insecta > Trichoptera > Rhyacophilidae > Rhyacophila > Rhyacophila brunnea. The sequence goes on from NW_028232820.1 coordinate 5,391, forward strand.
AATTTTAATCATGGAATTATGCGTTAGGGTGCAAACAGTGGCAATATTAATATATAACTTAGCTAGATCAATACTTATAACAGATTTATTCGATATTTTGTACAATTTTAGAATATCTTCTCAATGGTTCATAAAACTCAAGGTGACTTATAAATTCGATTTTTTTTTCATAATTTATAGCTTTAAATAACCAGAATTCAAGGATTTTCTCCTTTAATTATATATTATTTAGTTCTGTGCGAAATTTAGATATAATTGGAAGTTTATATTTAATTAATATATATTATCAGTGATTTTTGGAACTACGTGAGTTATTTTGAATTTTCTCATTATTTCTTACTTAAAAATTCGAAAATAACCATGAATTAGATTTTAAATTGAGGCTTATGATATAAATGAATATGTTAAACCCTAAAAAATTCCCGAAAAAAAAAGACTTTACGATCTGTAATTTTATAAATTTTCATGGCTACATATTATAATCAGTCAATAAATAACAATCCGATAATTTCGATGCCCAATCATATATTTTTTTCTTTTGCAAAATAAACGATTTTTAATGATAAACTGTGGATTTATAATAAAATTTTTACTTGTATATGCATTTCTTTTCTTTTTAATAAAACTTAAGTTACATATTCACACATTATTTCCCCTTTCTTGCATTTATTTATGACGTATGTGATGGGAATCCTTGTATATCTTAGTCTAAAGTGATTGATAATATATTTATTTGCACCATTGTCTTAAAAAAGTTATGTATCATATTTTAATTATCGTTAATATTGATTAATAATGATAAAGACATAAAACATTGAAAAAATATTTATTAACTTCTATTGTATAATTTTTGCAGCCAATAAAAACAATATATAGTGTGTAAACATTTTATAATCGATATTAATGTTTGTTCATCTTCTGAAGTATTTATCGGTAATATAAATCAAATAGTATAAAAAGATATAGTAAGAATGAAAAATATAAGGCATTTTAAAGATTGAAAAAGCAAGTCGTAAAAACTATGATAGAATGTCAATTGTTCTACTTTCAATTTTTTTTATCAAGCTTTTGTTGGTGATCTTTTTTGGATTTTAAACCCGAAAAAAATTCAAAATATATAAAAATTCGTATTTTATACTTTTTAAACACGTATTCTATTATTTTTTTAATACGTATAGCCTTTTCAGTAATCAAAGATTTAGAGAGGGACCCGCAGCACGAAATAAAAATAAGTAATTTATGTCATATATTTGAATTTCAAAAATATAAAACCAACGTCAAAACAAAAATTAGCAGAAGCATTTTAGAAATTTTTAAATTAATCAGCAGATTTTCTTTACACATTAAATTAAATATATTAACTGTATATATATGTTTTTATAAATCATATTAAACTACTTATTAAAATAAATCTGTCAAAGTTAAAAAGGTAAAGAAGTAATTATAAATATAGGCGTATATTTAAATAATTTTTCAATTTATTATATTTATTTCAAAGAACTGTCTTTTTTTTTCGGGCGCTAATCTACATATTAGCAGTTATTTATGTGATTATATGTTCAAATATTACCATCAACATACTATTTGTAATTTAAATATTATCCATTTGATGTATGAGATGATTTTTAAACGGAATAGTGACGCAAATATTGTATATTTTAACATCATTATATTTTTTTGATAAAGTGAAAAAAAGAAATCACAGTGAATTTTTTATTGTTAATTAGTGTTCATATAATTTATTTAAAAAAATTATGATGATCTAACTAATAAGTAAGCAATAATTTTTATAAAATTCATATGGTGGTAGACGTATTCTTTTTTAGTACCTAAAAAGGCTATAAATAGTTTTTTAAAAGTGCAATTTTTGTTCATGAAGTTGAAATTGGGTATATTTGTGGTTATCATAGTCTTAATATTGGGATAGGGTTATGCAAAAACCAATGTCTTTTATATAACAAATATGTAATATCCATTTATATAAAAATACTAGATACTAATATCTGTAATTTCTATTATAACCTGCAAATAAAATTCAAGTATTTTTCATACTTAATATCAATATTATTGGGGTACATGATTAAAACATTTTGTAAATTTTTTTATTTATTTCATTATTTTAAACGCTAGTTTCGTAAAATATTGAGCACAATATTTTTTAATAATAATTGGTTGTTTCTGAAATTTTAAGGGTGTGGTGACGCAGTTCATTTAGAAACGCTTTTATAAGTGGATTGAGTTCCAATCTTATAGCAACCAAATCAAATGAAATTACTAAATTCGAAAAGACCCTAATGGGGGTTGTGTTTAAAAACCAGATGCAAAACTACAACAAGACTTTTGAGCTAAATTTAAGAAGTTGCTGTGAAGATGCCGAAAACGAGCCCGAAAATTAAAGAAGGCCTGCTTAGTATTGCAAAAATATGATAAGTGTAGAATAATGGTGGTAGCATAAATTACTAGTGAAAAAAGTAGATAGAATCACATTCCCCTCTATAGCGACTACCGCCTCTAGAAAAAGTCTAATTCGTGGATAATAAGCTGGTAACGGAAAATGTGAAATACCACTCGCGGGGCATCAGATAAGCAAAAGTACCTAATGGGCACAAGCAAACTTCCTAAAAAGAAGATTTACAAGTGTAAATAGATAAAAAATCAGGTTTAAATTTGTTTTGTATTTGTTTTGAAATTTTAAAGTTTGATAATAAACGTTTAATGTCAAAAAAATCAGGGTTAAATTTTTTATGTTTAATAATAGTAGATGCTGCCAGTGATATATAAATCCTATTGTACACATTTATTTTCTTTGTTTTTAAGTACTTTTTCTCGTCTACATTTTATTTTTAATACAATATCGGGAGCAAGAGATTAAAATGAATAATAAATCTTAGCTTAGCAACGTTATATACAAAAAATAGAAAGTATTGGTAGCAAGAGATCAAATGAATAATAAATTTTAGTATAGCAACATTTTATAAAAACATAAAGTATTGGGAGCAAGTGATCAAAATGAATAACAAATTTTAAATTAGCAACATTATGTATTGTAAATATAAAGTATTAGGAGCAAGTGATCAAAATGAATAACAAATTTTAAATTAGAAACATATTATATAAAAATAGAAAGTATTGGTAGCAAGAGATCAAATGATTAATAAATTTTACTATAGCAACATTTTATAAAAACATAAAGTATTGGGAGCAAGAGATCAAAATGAATGATGAACTTTAACTTAGCAACACTATATATTAAAAATAGAACATATTAGGAGCAAGAGATCAAAATGAATAACAAATTTTAAATTAGCAACATATTATATAAAAATAGAAATTATTGGGAGCAAGTGTTTAAAATAAATAACAAATTTTAAATTAGCAACATTATGTATTGTAAATATAAAGTATTAGGAGCAAGTGATCAAAATGAATTATAATATTATTTACCAAGACATTTTTTATTTCCTTACATAATCAATACAATATTGAGCGATTTTGTTGGTGTGATAGTATTTAAGCAATATGAAAGAGTAAATTTACTAGATAGTTTGGAGCCGGTAGCATTTAAACTAATAAGTCATTTAACTGTTCTTTGCAAATTTTAGTCCGAATAGATTCTTATAGCAGCGATTTCTTAAATATATCGTTCTAAAATGAAAATAATTAATTTAAAATAAACAATATTAGAATAAGATAATTATATTCATTTTGCCTACTTTGTAAGATTTATAACATATATTGTGTGAGTATTGAAATATATTGTTTTTTTAAGAAACTAGAATGTTTACATCATGAATATATACAATTATAATGGTTATATAGCGTATTCGACATAAAGACAACACCATAGATTTAAATATCTAAAATAGAAGATGGATACTTAAATGTTTAGAAATTTAAAAGAAAAATGATTGATAAAAGGGGGCATGGCATCAAAATGTAAAGTTAAAATGAAAGCATAGCAAAAGGATTATTGATAATTTAGGTGTGAATTTTATTAGATTATGAAGATGATATTCATATTATGGTAAGTATTTTAGAAGGGGTGATGATTAAATTAACAGTAGGATTTGATACACAAGCGAAGATGAAAATATTTAATGGCGATAAATGACAAAACACTTAATCATTAAAAAGTGGAGCACAATAAATAATAAAAATTAAATATAAATTATTTGTAAGAAATTATAAATTGGTTTGTAAAAAAAAATAAATTATAAATAAGAAAATGATTTTTCACAATTCGATTTTATTTCACTTAGCAAATGTTTGCTGACATCCATAATCATTCTTCTTGATTTTGTTGACTAAAAGAATGTCCTTGTGCATGATAGTGACTCTTTTAGCATGATTAGCACAAGCTTGACAATCTTCGAAGAGCTGGACGAGATAATTTTCAGTCGCTTCATGAATGGCTGCAAGAGCTGCACTTTGGAAACGAACATTTGCCTTATGATTTTGGGTCACATGTCTCACCAATCTTTGGAATGGTTGCTTTCTTATAAGCAAGTCTGTGCTCTTTTGATACCGTCGGACTTCTCGAAGTGCGACTGTTCCTGCGCGGTATCTTGGTCGCTTTACTGCGCCAACAACTGCTCCTGCAGATGCGGGGATGGCCGAGCTCTTTCTTGCTGCCTTGGTCGTGAGTTGCTTTCGTGGTGCTTTTCCACCGGTCGATTTTCTTGCTGTTTGTTTTGTTCTTGCCATTTTATGGATTAAAAATCCGAAAATTATATATAGAAAAGAATGAATCAGAAAAAGGAGATCCAAAACGATAAGATTTGTTTCAGAAAAATCATTCGAGAAATCTTTTTTTTGCCCTTATTTTTGTCAAATAAATATTACAAACAAATCCAGTTAGGGTTTTTATCAACTTCTTTTTTTGAAAATTCTTATATCTCCATTCTCTTTTTTTAATTTAATCCTTTCTTCTTTGGTATTTTTTTATATTCCTATTTTAAAACCATTCTTTTTGAATTTATGTTGTGAATTTTGGAACCCTTTAACCACCTTGCATATTAACTTTACTTTAACCCATCTTCATTCTCGTCAATTTACCTTGTCTAAACTGATCTAATTTATCAACATCATCGCTTAGTTTTTCATTCTTTCATTTACAAACATCAATTATCATAGATGGTGCTCGACCTCATTTATCAACTTATCGCACAAATAGAATCTTTCCGGGTTACCAATTAATTACATGTTAATTTGTGAAACATTGAATAATCTTACATCCGAACCATTACATTATAAAACATATCAGGAATTAGAAGTACTAAAATTATATATGTTGCTTCAAATGTATAATTTAACTAAAAAGCCTGATCATTCGAATTTAAAGTCACTGAAAAGAATGTCAACTGTATAAAAGAATAATTTTAAGTGTAATGCTACTGGTTCATTCCAGAATTAAAGTATATTTTTAAGTTTTACCTTTTTTTATTCATAATTAAATTTTTTGGCTCTACTTTGTGAGTATCGGTATTTATTAGCTCTCTACCATTTATCAAATCTCTCTAACTTATCTTCCACCTCATTTTTGCTTCCTCGTAATCGTTTCCACATCTCTAATCAAGAATAAATAACCTATAAAAGGCCAACTTAATTAAAATTCGAATATTAAAGTCTAAGTAAAGTAAATTATAGAAAAACATTACACATGTTTGATATTTCATCGATTAAATATCCAAATTTGTAAAATAAATCAATTTTTATGAGGGTGGGTTTTGTTAAATTCCATATTTATAAAATAATCAGAGTCTTTAACCAGTTTTGATTTTGTATTTTTAGTGTGTCATTCTGGCATGAAACAGAGACAAGAAATAAAACAAAACATCACAGAAAATTTTGATCTGTTTTATTTGCATGGTAGTATATATTTTGTTGATGATCATTCTTAAAGCATCACTAAAAAATTTTGATGTGTTTTATTTACATAGATATTAGCTAGCATATATTTTGTAATGTTTACCGATTAGTCATCTTAAAATTATATCTATATTTTATATCAGATTGATTTAAATTAAGAAATGTCAGATTAGAATTAAATATAAACTCATTTAGTACATCAGATACGGCAATTAGTAATTAGAATATAAACAAACATTAACACATTAAGCTAAACTGAGAAGCATACAGTTTCTAATAGCCTTTAAGCTTATGTAAATAAATAAGAAATAGTGCATATATATTCTAATACCTTTAATCATTAACTAAAAGTGTATTTAAGCAGATTTGAATGTAATATAAGAGGCATATGTTTTAAAACATACTCATTCCTAGCTAAAGTATTTTTAAGCAGATTTGAATGCTCAAAAAGTGCTTTGTATATATTAATCTAAAACATTCGGATTCTTTAGCAGAAATTATTTTTTTAAAAGGATTGAAGAAATAGAGGTGCTTTGTATTTTTTTAAAACATACACATTGTTAGCCATAAGCGGTTTAAATCTGATTTAAGGCACAAGAAAGGTATGTATACATTCTAACCCTTTTTCATTCTTAACTGAAATATTTTTTTTTAAAAGGATTGAATAAATAGGGGTGCCTTTTATATTTTTACAACTTACTCATTCTTAGCCATGAGGGTTTTAAATCTGGTTTGAAGGCACAATAAGTGTTTTATATACAGTAATCTAAAACATACTGATTCTTAGCTGAAATAATTTTTTTAAAGAATTGATAAAAATAAGCATATATTAAAATGCGTATTAATATAATTTTTTTAAAGAATTAATAAAAATAAGTATATATTAAAATGCGTATTAATACCTTGATAAATATTGAAACATAAAAATACAATTAACGTCTTAAAAAAACCCTAGAATTCGCAACTAGTGAACAAGAATATTATCATACACATAACAGAAAAATCTCTCGACCACACAATACCAAAATCTTATACTAAAAAGCTAGAAATTCAAAAAACGATTATACACCCACAAAAAAATAATTGAGTTAAGAAGATATATGAAAAATAGTATAATTGAATTAAGAAGGTTTAAACACAAGCAATACTATATAGAATGATCCTATAAGCCTTTAAAGGATAGAATGCATAGAATAAGATAATTAATAAAATTAAACTGAAAAATTTATTAATCTGAAAGAGATATATGTGCATTTTTGCTACAACTATATGCTTAAAAGATAAAAATACACACGTAAACAATTCAGTAAAAGTAAATTCCATCAAAATAATTTGTAAATAAAGCTCTTAAAAGGTATATGTTGTATAAAGCGCTTGTGGGTAAAAAAAGATTTAAATAAGCTCGCGGATTAATAAGTTTGAAAATGGTAATTGTTTGTGTATTAAAAAAGCAAAAAATATTATACTACTAAAACGATACACTCTTTTAAAGTTACTAATTCGGCTTATCGAATGACAAATAATCAAAATATGCAGCATTAAGTGGCCCTTTTTTTATTTTTGACTATGGTAAAAAAAAATTTTTTTTTCTCTTTTTAATCCACATTAAAAAAACTGATCACAATAAAGTTATATCGATTATTGATGATTTTTACATTTAAAGAGTAATAAAGTAGAAAATGTGGTTCAAAAATTATAAGAATCAAATTTGTAAATCATGATGTGGCTTTAAATATTCATTATGATCAAATACTGTATTTTATAACTCCAAGCTTGATAAGGTAAATATTATTAAGATACTGGAAAAAACATATGCAAGAAGCTTTTTTTAATTTAATATCAGATTTTGCAAGGTGAAAAAAAAATATATGGGGAATATATCACATATTTGAACACCAATATATTATGGGGAATCGGAAGGGGTGGATCCTGCATTCTAAATAATAGAAATATATTTTAGTAAATTTGGAAGGGAAAATATTATAAAGGACATATGTTGATCGGAAATGGGTCTTTGGCATGATTGAACGTTTTTAAGTGTTAAAGTTGCGCTTAGTTGTTTTTTATTGCCGTGGTAAAACGAAATTTACAATCAAATTGAAGGAAAATATGAATATGAGAGAATTGTTCCTTTTTTATTTCAAAAGGTTAAAGCGGTTTTTTAAAAAAATGTATACAAATAATCAAACAGTTAATCACACCAAACATTATAAATATCCCGAAATTAAAGTGAATACCAACTTATCTAGGTAACCATATCGGAAATAAGATACATTTTCTATTGATTAGAAGAACAAAAGATAAATTAAATATAATATTTATTCGATATGCTTTTTATGGGGGCATAAAATAAATTTTATTAGTTATAATTTTAAATTTATGATCACCCCATAGAACAAAATATTGCTTCGATATCAAATACATTAGAGGTTTACAATTTTTTAGAATATCAATATAATACAGGACTCATTAGACAATCTAAATGGTCGAAATTTTATAATGAAATTTTTTGTATCTATATGTTGTGATAAACGCCAAATATTATAACTTAAAAAAATAGTTTTTAATTCAAAAAGCATGCGTGAAACAGCAAAAATCAATAAAAAAAGTATAATTAATTTGCTGAATAATTTAAATTTGTATAAAAAAAGTTAGATTGCTTTATAAACATATTTCTAGTTCTATTTCAGTCACATCATCTTTATAATATTACTCAATGCATCTTCTTCTTTTCAGACTTGTTAATTCAAGTTGTTTTACTCAATCCTATTATTTCTTACAATTTAGGGGTATTTTAACAAGTAATTCGACTTGTATGTTTCAGAATAATTATTCCTAAAACTTTATATAGATATAGTATTTATACGACATAAATATTAGATTGAAATATCCCGCATTCATGTTTATTATGACATAATAAACTCATGTGTGTTCTTTAATTTGTCATTTTTTATCGCTAATATGTAAATTTTTCTTATAAATCTTTTTTGAAAATAATCACTAGTCAAAAATAATTTTAAAAAGAAATCTGGTTATTTCCTTAACATAGAATGTTGCAAATGCTCACTATGTCAAAATAAAATAAAAACCTGCATATATAGAGTAATTTACTTTATCATAGTATTTTTGATTTAACATAGAAATAACTATTTTGAAATTAAGTCTATATTTGTATTTTATTTATATATATAAAAAATTATGTATGCAGTTGTTTTCTAGAATTGACTGATGTTCTTTTTATTCGCACTTTTTTGATCTTATAGTATTTGTTTAAAGGGTGTATTTTTCTTAAAAGGAAAACTTCTCTAACTAAATTTTTTTCTTATGACTAGACCTTAGAAAATATTAAAAATTTAAAATATTAAAAAGAAACAGGTTTTAAATAAAACTTATAAATTTTTAGGTTATTGCAATAATATAACAAGATTAAACCGATGAAATAGGATTTCTTATAAGAAATACCAAAAATATTAATATCATAAGAAACCAATACAAAAAAAGAAAGATAAACTTTTTAGGTTTATTTAAGAATGATAAAAAATTAAATGCGATCAAATATAAAAAGAATACATAGAATCTTTCTGCATATAGAAGATTTAAAATGTTTTTATACAGTATTATTCCACATCTATTTTATATATTTGTTAAAAATACCCGATTTTTTTCTATAAAAAATTCTGTCCTAAATTACATCATATAATGTATTAAAATAAATTATATACATTTTTGCCTGTTTTCGGTTTAGAACTACAATATATTTGATTCATAAAGATTTTAACTCTATAAGACGCGCAATCAAAGGGTTTTAAAATGTTGGTATGCTTCCGAAATTCATATATCGTTATAATAATAAATTGAACATTTTCGTTCATTTGATTGCTATTTTTTAGATGGGTGAAGCATTGCCTAAAACCTCTCATTAACAAAATTTATTGCAAATTGTTGAATATGGAAAAGAAATTAATATTAAAAAACAGCCTTGTTGCTATATAAAAAAACACAAATCAATTTATTTTAGGTATAAATGCCTAAGGTGCAAAATTTTACATTAGTTTGCTATTGTTTAAAAATTTCTTTGATTTGTGATAGAATTAAATTACATATTTTTAAAACACTATCATTATATGTGATTTGCAATAAATTCTTGATAATTTAAAGTTTTACACAGAAAACCAAAATAACATAGAACTTACCAATTGTAAATATAAATGAATATTTATCTTTCAAAAAAATTAGAAAGACAGCCTCGGGGATAAACAAATATGTTTAAATTCCTTCATATCTTATAGATACGGATATTCAAAGTCTATGTTTTATTAGAAAATCTGGGCGCAAATTAATTTAATCTATCGGTATCAGTGTGCAGCTTTTACGAATTATGTACACAATTGCTTGGATAAATACGAACTTTGTTTCTTTTATTGAAATAAATAAGGGATGAAATCATGTTTATGGTTTTTTTTGCTGAATTTATCATAAATAATATTTTATGGATTTTGGAAAAAAGGTTAGCTCCAAAATTTTCTTATTGTATTTAGTGGATTTCATTAAAATCCATATTTATAGAATGGAAAATATTGAATTATGAGGTACAAAATATTGCGCTTATATAATAAAAAAATATCCATCTATGCTATAAACTTGTGTTTTTTATAATTTATGCATTAATTTGATTTTTAGCCATTTAAATTTGTCTGCGCAAAACTATAGTTACTCTATAAAACATATCTGTTTGATACTTTATTCTGTCTCATGATCTTTCTAATAACACCCCATATATATTTTCCTTTCAAGACCCTTATATTAAATAGTTTTCCTCAATTATATGTTCATATGCATTATTCTGCTTCAATTCTCATTTCTAGCTTCCTTGTACACGACCTATAGTGCTATTAAATAACATTTATTGGTTAAAATAAGCGGAGATTGCCTATTTTAAAAGACCAAAAGCTCTACTAAACCCAATCAGATCTGAAGGGTAAATTTAGAATTAATTTTTTTTTATTCTTTAAAATTATAATTATATTTGGTATTTTAACAGCTTAATAAATATATCCAGATCTTATAAAGTAAATTTAAAATGAATATGGTGATGATATTTTTTGTGAAGATTTCACGATTCACATATTTTAGAAGATAGTGATACTGAGAAGATCTTAAGTTATCTGATTCAAATTAAGAAAATATAATCTTAATAGTTTCTTTTGTTTATCTATATTTTATCGAGATTTTGAAGCAAAGAAGAAGACCTTCATGATAAAATTATAAAAGAAATAATTAAGATAATATAGTGACTGTGATTAAAAAATTCAATAAAAAAAATAAAGAATAAACTTAATATTTTAATTTAGAAAAAAGCCATTTCTCTTTCTTATCTTTATAAGCTTTAGTAAAAACTTCTTCACAAGATACGATTGCTTTTCTTTTCATTGCGTAATTTTCAAAAGCCGAATCGATATCCACTTCACTGAAATTCAATTCAGTGGTATATCTTGTCAAAATTAGGTGTTTTGTATTCATTCTTTTGACAAACACACGTATTTTAGATCTGCTGGCCTTTGTTCGTTCTGACATATCGTCTGTAATATTTTTAGGGATTTGTGACATGCCTGCCAATGCTACAAACTTGTCATCGCCGTTATTCTTCAAAACGACAGCTTTACATCCTGCTAATTTTCCACTTCGAAAGATAACTAGTCGGTTCGGATTATACAGCATTTCTATGAGGGCTAGAAAAAATTATTTATATGATGGAAGAAATTTTATGGTTGAATCTTAAATCTATTTGGTTAAGAATTCTTGAAGATTTAAGCAAGGTTGGAATTTCAGTATAAACATTACAAAGTATAAAAGAGATAATCAAGATTTACGGCTAAAAATATTTCAAAATTTAAACTCCATCTTACATGATTGTTCGATAAAATTATATTTGTTACAACTTGTTACATCGTTGAATAATGCTTTAAACAATTCCTGACATGATTTCTGTTTGATTAAATTTGCTTAACGGCTATTTTTCAAGCTTAATAAAATTTTAATCGATTCCTGACATGATTTCTTCTTAATTAAATCTTTTACTTCGATAGAAAATGAGATTAAATTTTTTTACGAAAATTCTTTAAATATATGATTGTGAAGAGTTCGAAACATAAATTTTTAGTAACAAATCACTGATAATAAAATAAGCATTAGATATTCAGAATTTAACATCTTATTTATAAAAAAAATATTGACAGCACAATTGATGCATATTATTTATTATAGGTCAATATCGAATTCTGGGTATAAAATCCTTTCATAAATTCTTACAAAGTTTAAAAACACCATCAGATCATCATATGGATATTTTTAAGCAATATTGCTTCATTTATTTACATAAATATCCCAATTATCACTCAAATTCTTTATATTTTATCTTTTATACCAATAATATAAATTATTTGCACAACATAACAGTAAAAGAAAAAATATGCGAATCAGTATAATGATCGCCGTAAATATTGTTACATTTAATCCATCGTACATCGTCATTAGATATATGTAGGTACTTCTTACATTAAATTTAGTTAATAACAATTACCATTTAGAGAAAATATATATTTGGTAAATAAACCATAATGACATGTTATTTCTATTTTTTGTATTGATATAAGAAAACACTGTGATTTTTTAAAGAGAACCACAACATACATTTTAAATATGAATATCGCATATATCAAAAAGAAGCAATGGTAATGTTCTGTACAGTTATGTTTGTACTAAGCGTTAATATTCCTAATTGATCGCAGAAAAGCGCCGAATATCGTTAGTATAATAATTTCATTAAAAAATCCGCCTAAATTATTATTATTTTGAGGTTATATGGTCAAAGCACAAAAATCACATCTTAAGATAAAAACTATATATAATTTTAAAACCTGTTTATAATATACTCTTTTAATGCTTTCTATATAAATTTAAGATCGCTTGATATATTAGGAACTATGCTTATCTGCTCCAATATTCTCTATAAATGATACTGATCATGTCAATTCAATATATTTATTGTTATCATACAATATAAAAAATTCTAAAGCTTTCTAGTTTTAAAACTTTATAATTAAAATACAAAATTTATGTTAGAACGAATTTTGTTGTTTGTTCTAAATTTTTAGTACATCCAAAAATTAAATTTGTTAAGAATTACCATGTTTTGAGAGTGTTTCAATCATTTTCAGATTAAACAAAACCCCACGGCAAATTAGATTTTCTTGAACCACCATTGCAATAGTTAAATTTTTAATTAGTAGAAATTAAAATATTATATTAAAAAATCGAAAACATACAATTAATACTTTTAAGCATAATAACCCACTGCAATGATATTATCTTGAATCATTAAAACATTTTTTTGATTTAAATTACATAAAATTGCAATTTTAATAACGAAAATTTGAAATAATAACATCATATATGTAAAGAGCTTTAAGTTTATTTTTATTGCTAGGCAAATATATTGTTATATATTTTATTTATAGGAGGATAAGTTTCTTTTTATCAATTTTATCTGTTGAGACGTAGTAAGTCCATTGAGAACATCTTATAACTCTTTGATACATATTTTAACACCTTACCCTGATCTATCTTCATCAACTGCTCTTTTTCTCTCAAATGAGATGAGTTCAAGTGTCTTGCGAAGTGTGAGAGCTTGCATGTATGCTTCTACTTCATCCGGGATTTTTAACTCCTTAACATATTTTTCATGTAATTTTGTAACCTTTCCATCCCAAGTCATTACACATAGTATGGTATTATTTTTGTTTTACATTTGTAAATTAAACCAAGTTCATTTGCCAAGATGTCATACTTCTTTTATTTTTGATAGACGTTAAAGAATAATTCAAGTCTATTTCTATTTAAAAATTTAAACCCCACCATAATTTGTTATTGATACTTTTTACCCCTTTTAATGAATATTAGGGCGAATCAAGCTTATTTATTTTTGATCATATCAATTCCACTCTAAAAAATTTAATATTGGTGTTATTTTGGATACACAAAATATAATTGCATAAATATAAGAAAAAATTGGATATATAACACATCAATGATTTCATATATTCCCAATTTTAACATTCTGCTGTCGGAAGTAATCGAGTCTATTGAAGTATAGAAATTTAACGCAAGATACATAAAAAATATAATCATGAGTTGATTCGCGCAAAATACCAGATTTAAATATGAAATCGATCCTTAGAAAACTCAATATGTGTTTACTGTCCATACTTATCAGTACATAATTCCTATGGGTAGATTAATCACATCTTATCTTTGGATTTTTTATTTCAATTTTCCTTTTGGTAACTAATATTAACAGATATGATTTTACAAAGCAGTAAATAAATTTATAATTTCAATAGATTAAAGGGGTATTTTGGAATTAAATACTGTAAATATATAAATAATTAGATACAATACAATAAATAAATTTTATTTGTTTATGGTTTATTTAATTTTTACCGTTTTGATCTTAATCAAGCAAAACAACAGCATGTTCTTCAGAACAGATTTGGATGATAGTGACTTATCCTTCAACATTTTTAAAATCTTTTCAATGCTCCCTCTTTCTTTCCTGACTTATTGGTTCAAGGATCTTCCACATTACAATTATTTATGTGTATTCTTCTGGTGGTTTTGGTATTCCCAACCCCTTAATATGCGGACTTAAGGTATTTTGTGACCATAACATCCTAATTTATGACGTATAATACTATTCGTATTCTGCATTTGTAGATCAAAGATAGTTCATTTTCTAGTAGGATATATTTTTAATATTAGTAAAGTTATCTATGCTTGTTATTCCTATTTCTATATCATTAGAATCAATTTATTAATTTTATTTATGGGTTAATTTTGGAATTGTAATTTAAGATTTTTCTTCAAGTTATACTTGATTGATTTACCGTGGGTACATTATATATATACTCTTGGCTGTATTCTAGTATCTTACATTCTCTTCATTACCTCTTTTCATGAACTATTAGTATAAGGGTTATCCTCAATCCTATAGTTAGAATATATGCCTCATTTCGGTTTTTGACTTCGAATTCTTTCTGTTAATTTTTATGGTATTATAATATTAGTATCCAAGTTACTTTATATGCTATAATTTAAAGGTATTTTTTATTTAAGGGCTATATTTATAGTCGTAATTTTAGTTTTCGTTCTCAGGCACAGCTTGCTTGATTCTCTGTACACACAGCGTATTTATACTTTCGGCTATCTTCTCCTCTCCATAGTCTTCTTCAATACCCCTCCTTCTTTCGAGACCTATTAATTCAAGGGTTTTTCTCAATCCCAAGGTTTCAATATATGCCTCAACCTGGTTCGTGACATCTAGTTCCTTCGGGTACCTTCTATGATATCGTGTAACCACACCGTCCCATGTTATAACATATGGAATAATTGCTATAATTTAATACTATGATTTTATAATAATATGACATTATTTCTTAATTGTATTATAAGATATAAGTTTACAAGTTGTATTTTCAATCATCTACAAAATTGCACAATTTAATTTATTTATAAATTGATTTAAAACATTTATTTTCTTAAAAAAACTTTAGCTTGGCCTATAGAATTATTTGTCCAATACCAAGCTCATAATCTTTCAAACCTTGCTCAATGACACTTCTTACGAGACTTATTAATTCAGGTGTTTTCCTTCATTATATGTTTGTTTGTGAGCTTACAAAATATAGATACATAAAGGTGATTGTAATATAGTTGAGAAACCTCAAAAAGGTTTATTTAATTTTTATCTATAAAAGTAATTGGTCTTTAGTTTCGTATAGAATCAATTTTTTATTCTTATATGTACATTTTTATATGGTTATATATACTTTCCTATTATTAAAGTGAATAAAATGATCATAAACTTCACTGTATCAAAATTGATTTAGATTAATTATATGCATGTTTATATGGTTATATACTTTCCTATTATTAAAGTGAATAAAATGATTTATAAACTTGCCCTGTATCAATATAATTGAATTTGATTAATTATATGCATGTTTATATGGTTATATACTTTCCTATTATTAAAGTGAATAAAATGATCATAAACTTCACCGTATCAATATAATTGAATTTGGTTAATTATAATCATTATGACAAAGACTTTAAAATAAAAAAAACGTTTGGTTATGCATAATTATAAAATTAAGTTTCTGAATGAGTGAAAATTTATTCTTATTCTGAAGATATAATCGATTTTTTGGGTTGTGTTTATTTTAAACAATAATTTTTGCTGTTGAAACTGTTCAAATACGTATTTAATGTATTTTGGCAGGTTTATATATAAAATATACATTTTTCTGGTAATCGTAAGACACTTGAACTCATCTCATTTGAGAGAAGAAGAGCAGTTGATGAAGATAGATCTGGGTAAGGTGTTAAAATATGTATCAAAGAGTTATAAGATGTTCTCAATGGACTGACTACGTCTCAACAGATAAAATTGATATAAAGAAACTTAACTCGTAAATAAAAAACGATTGATAATGACATTAAAACTTTAAACTAACCCAATTATTTACCTATTAAAACACATAATCTACTTATCTTTGTGCTTAAACTTCTATGTGTATATTTTGGCTGACATGTTTTTTTTTCATAATTACTTCCTTACTATAGTGATTTACCTTGTATCATATAAATAAGCAGAGCATGGCATTATTTGGATCTTTATTCTTTAAAATTATAAAGAAATCAACCATAATGAAAATTTATTTAATCAAATCAGCTACGTGGTTATATTTAATATAACTGATCAATAAAAAAAATACAAAATGATGAATCGTTTGATCAAATCTTTTTGTCTTCTTCTAAAAAATCAATATTGTATCCATCCGACTAAAATAAAATCGATTTTGTGGTTTAAAAGGTTGAAAGTAATTTTCACATGTGGAAATAATCCTCTGATAATATTTGTCTATCGGAAAATAAAGCATTTAAACTTAATATTTAAAATGTGCGGCATTATGACTAAATTTAATTTAGACGTAAGATTAAATATAGATGGCCACATCCTGAAATTTGAAAAGTTTAATATTTTCGAGATTTCAAAGATTTCAATATAGGTTTTCAAACATTTAAAGAAGTCAGGGATGTCATTTTTGTGCATATTTTTTAAACATTCCCAAATAAAATGACAAAAATATATTCATACGCTAATGATATTATGATTTGACCTCATATGATTACTTTAGACACCGAGCAAGAGTTGGGCAATCTTATTGTAACATTAAATATTTATGTTTACATTACAATTAACCATTTAGTCGTTATACAATAAATTACAGTTACTTCATTAATAATGAATTACTGAATGTAGAAGACGAAGGAATATATTTATATTTATAATATATTAATCATGTTTTTTTAGAAATAATTTTTGTGAATTAAAAATTAACATAAGTGGTCAAAACCAATTTTCGATATTGATGATAAATTATGATCAAGAAAGACATCTAAAAAAATTCTCGTATTAAAAAGCAAAGATTAAAAAAAGACAAATACTACATGCCACTAATTTCGATTTTGATCCCATATCAGTCTAATTTTTCTTTTATAGATTATTTATTATTGACTATAAAACAAAATATAATACATCTAAAAAAGAACACTGTTTAAATTGATTCTTTCATGATGATTTATGTTCAATGTTTGTACAAATAGATTTAATCTTATGGTATTCCTTAAATGAAGTTTAAAAAATTTGATTTTACGGATTCGAAGCAAAAAGTGGAAGACTTCAATAATAAAGATATAGGTGTGCCTAGAATAAAAAGAAAAAGGAGTAAATCTAATGATATGGGATGTGAAGCCCTTTTTAAGGAAAATGAATTCGATGAGTTTATTTCACCCAAAAGGAGAAGAAGTTGCTATTTTAAAAATGAAAATTTGTGTAATGATAACAATACGTTGAAAAGTATCAGAGCAAAGAATGATGGATCTAATAACCTCGGTATAAATCAATTATTACTATGTAAAGAAAACAATACACACGATACAATCAGAAATAACGACAACTTTTCTCATCCTTTTGCATTAAAGAATCATCCAAATCTAGACAGCACTGGTATCACTAAAAGACCTATAAACCATAACTCTACAAGTTTTAATACACTAGAATATGAGAATGAACTAGAAAAAAGAGATGATTGTTTTTCTTTTCGCTTTGATTCCAGAAAAGAAAATAATAATGATTTCGGGGCCAATTTCGGGCACAAAAAAAATACAAAAATTTTGAATTCGGAAACTATAAAATACGCCAATATAGAAGCTTCACAAAATATCACGAGCAGAAAAGGTCAAAATCTATTTAATAGGCATAAACCAAAATCTACAGAGGAAAACATGAGCCATAAATACATGACAAAGACAAGAAAAAGGATTATCAATATTAATGAAGAAGTCCCCATTTTAACCCGTAAAAAGAAGATCCTTGAAGATATTATAAAAGATAAAACTTCAATTGAAATTTTAACCATAATAAAAGATAAATTTATACTAAAAAATTATGACGATGAATTCGAAAAATTGGCGCTTGAATTTTTAAAAAAAGAATCTTCTAGATTCCCGGAACCGAATAAAAATACCATGGCATCTGAATATTCCCCAATTGGGGTTACTGTAATGTATTCATCAAACAATTCACAAATAATATTGTGTTTAGAAATCATACTGATTTATTTTAAGAAGAAATTGTACAATCATAAAATATTTTCTTCTGTATTTAAATCGAAGAATATAATTCGACTTATAGAACAGCTAAGAACAGATTACGAAAAAGAAGCCACAAATATAACAAAAATCCTTCAATGTGTTATTTCAACAAATAATACGTTTTTACCATGCATAAAGAGATATATTTTTAACGAGATTGTGTTTTATTTTGAAGGCGAACGCCATCACAAAGGTGTTTTAGAATTAATAAATTTGATGTGTTATATACAATTGAAAGATAAATTTGACGATGAAAAGGAGTTAATCTTTTTTTTCAAGAACTGTATTTTACCATTACTTGAAAGAAATATTCAGGAAACATTCACTGAAGAATCAATCATAAAAATATTCG
The DNA here is from genome assembly GCF_057557595.1 of Rhyacophila brunnea. Classification (NCBI taxonomy): domain Eukaryota; kingdom Metazoa; phylum Arthropoda; class Insecta; order Trichoptera; family Rhyacophilidae; genus Rhyacophila; species Rhyacophila brunnea. The sequence goes on from NW_028232820.1 coordinate 24,385, forward strand.
ATCGATTCTTTATTTCAGATCATTTAACCATATGTGAAACCATCGATTTTATCCGAAAAAAATTTATAACTGTATCTGCAAAATCAAAAAGCGTTATGTTCATGTTGATTCACACTATTATAAAAAATTACTCCATATCAGATAAATTCCCCGCTATACTATTTTGCATATGCTATACTATAAACATGATGCTTGAATCTCAACATCACATTTTAGTCGACACACTTTACGCATTTTTTAATGACAATGAGATAAAATCAGAAATATTTAGACATATTGAATATATTCTTCCCCGCATTTTCACTTCTTTGTATAAAATAATGCAAACATATTGGTGTGAACAAGAAAGAAGCAAAATATTTTCTATAATTATAATAGTTATGAGGCTGAATAGCAATCTCTTCGAAGAATGTCTACAAGAATATAATAGAAAAGTAATTAAAGACAAACTTAAAGAGAGCGAAAATGATGATCTTACAATAAAGATGTTTAACTCTTGTATTGATTTTGATTTTGATGCTGAGAGTTTACAAAAGATGAGAAGACAAAGCCTTTTACCCATCGAGATGGAGCAGAGCAAATTTGTTTTTGAGATTGAAGATGATGAATAATCAAATAAAAGGCTTGTTAATAGTGACATAGATATATAAATATATTTTATATTTTTATTCTTTTTCTGTTTGACTAGACCAATGACTTTATGTAGATCTTCATCGAAATATGAATCATAAGTATACATTTATATGTGTATTCTAAATTTGATTGAATAAATGTAAATAATTTTTACCACAAAAGGGTGCATTCTTTTTTTCAATTATTTACCTTACCATTGTTTGAGTTTATTCTAAATATTGCGTAAGAAATATTAAAAGTGCCTAGAACTTAATTATATCTCTATTTAAATGGACATTCTATGATGCCTCCATATGATAGAATATTCTTATCGTACATTTATATTATCTTAACTTAAAACCAAATTAAGATTTTGTCGATTTTTTTAATACACTCTTTGCCTATAAAATAGGAAAATATAAAGTTGTAAACTTCCATTCAAAAATTGTAATAAATAGATATTGAAGTCGATACGAGATAAAAATGGGCACAAAACTATCAAGTTACAAATCTTGCATTTTTATATACAGATAAAAATAAAAGCTGCAATTTATTAATTGAAATTGGGGCAATGAGTATAGATGATATTAACTTAATAGAAAACGAAAAATCATTAAAATATAATATTCTAGAACTTATTTCACATTAATATACAAGTATTAGACATGGGTGGCACCATATGTCGCAACATGGAGTAGTATGTTAACCTAATACTAAAAAAATATCTAAAAAACATGAAGATTTAAACTACATCGAAACATAAATTTGTACCATAGTACAGAGAAAAACACTTAGATTCATTAGTCTTGCAAGAGGAGAGGTATAGAAATTCATTGAGAAATAAGAATTATTTTAAATTTATGTGTCTTGCAAGAGGAGAGGTATAGAAGAGCATCAAAGAAAATATAATAAATATTTTGAATTTATGTGTCTTGCAAGAGGAGAGGTAAGAAGAGAATCAAAGAAAATATAAAAATTAGTATTTATGGGAAATTATAAATTTTTGCAAAAAGAAGGATAAATATAAAGTTTATATACAAAAATAAATTAAATTTTTTTTTGAATAAATAGTATTTGAAAGACAAATAAATATCCAGGTCTGTATCTTTGATTCACCTTTAGATATTTATTGGGCTTTAATAAATCAATAGTTCGATTATTATAAAATACAAGTCAAAGACATATTTTAGCTGAGTATAGGTTTATAAAATATAATATACATTGATTTTTTGTGATTTTTCATTTTTTTTTATAAGAAACTCTATAACGAAAAAAAATATTTACAAATCTAAAACGATGATAAAATGACAATAACATTAAAATATAAAGGCAAAAAAGTGTTGATTCTACGCGTAACGAAAATAACATAATGGTTTATTAAAAATACTCAAGTATACTTATCTGCATAAAAAATACTTATATAAAAACACACCAGTCACATTTCCGTTTTTTTATGAAACGGAAGGATGATTAGAGTATTCTATATATGCTACTTAATACAATATACCCCCTGGAACCTGTTAGTTCTATGATATCGATGTTATAAGCAAATTTTGTTGTGGTCATAATTTCAAATGTTTTTTTAGCCCAACAAACTGAAAATTATTGCAAAATGATAAATCAATAAAGATCCCACAATCTAAAATGAAAAAAATTAATCATAATTTTTTTTTGTTTTGGAAATTAAATATTATATTGTAATTTTTCGCGTTATTAAAATTCCTATCATAAATAATATATTACATAGCTCCTTCAATTGTCTTCATCTGATAAAATCGACTTTCATCACTTCAACTAATACATTAAAAATATTATTTTCGCGTGAAGTCAATTATAATAATTATTTTATAGAAATTCTCATGTATTACCAATATTTTATTGTTAGGACTAATATCCGTCAAAAAAATAAAACATATCGTTGTTTGCACTAGCTAACTTAAATTGTTTTAAAACCTTAAATACGAATGTTTTTGGCTCATATAATTATTTTAGGCTATAAACCTATACATATTGTGGTTTTCTTATATTACGTCAATATTACAAAGACAATAGCAATATTATAATAATCTTTACTTTTTTTAAAAATCATTTATATCTTTTCGAAAAAATGGTGTGTAATTTATTCAATAAAAGTGCCTAAATTTTTCACAGACCTGATAAATACTGCAAAAATATGTTTTTTTTTGACAGAAAATAATATTCAAATCATTATTTTAAAAAATAAGGCAAATTTAATCAGCGCAAATTATTGATATCATTTAAAAAATTAGAATCAAAAAGTTTCTTTTATGTATCATCTGCTATATTATAAAAGTATAAATCATTGTGTTAAGACATTCTATATATTAAAAATGCGAAAAAATGTGTTTCAAAGAAAATACCTGGCTAAAGTTCATTCCGTTAACATATTTTGGAGAAATATTACATTATAAATCTTTTAAATGAAATAAATACATTGATAATTAGAAATTAACTGGTTAATATCAGAAAAATATAACTATAGCATAAAAAACTTCATGTAGAAATATAATCTGACTCTTTAGGTTAGATACCATAAAATCTATTGCAATATTCGTTTATGTAGGGCTTCTAGTTCATAGGCTCGCTCTATTGTGTGTTAAAATCATAAAGAAACACAAATGATTTTAACACAAGCAATTTCATAAAACGTATAAGCAAAGCTACAACTAAATGAAAAAAAGCCGTCTTTGTGTGAAATAGAAGCGGTTATAAATTTATAGCCGCACTATCTCATATTTTGTAGAATATATCGTACATAAACATTTTTAAAAATATTTTGAAGCATTTATTTTTTTATTTTTGTCTTTTTAATTTTTTGTGCAATAACTTTTTGTTTTCAAAAAAAATTACATTAGCGAGCGCGAAATTTTTTTTTGTGGGGCTGCATGAAATAGGATGCAATACTAACTCTTTCGAAAAAATACAAGATTAAATAATGATTAAAATGCAAAAAAATACCAAATATTTTTTTAAAGGCGACTTATGGTAGTGTCTAAATATTATATGCTTTTATATTGATGTGTTTATTTTCATCGAGGCTTAAAAATTTAAAAATTAAATTACTAGTTTTTTCAATAAATAAACATAAAATATGCAAATATATTTAGAATAAAGTTCGTGCAACTTATTTGGTAAACATTTTAAAAATATTTTATTTTCATTTTATTATATAATTCCAGGGCTAAATTCCACTATGAATTCTGTATTTTCATGATAATAATTTATCTACAAATAATATAAAAATGGATTTCTTTAATAAAAAAGAATTATCATCTATTTTTTAAAAAGACAATTTAATTCAAATAAAAATCCTTTTTTGGATTATTTTTATATAATCTTTATATACCGTTCAATTTCTATTAAACCTAAAATATACAAAATAATGGAAAAAAACATGATGATTTTTTTCTTATTCTAATTTAATATTGAAAATAACGAATTTATTAAAATTGTATTTTAACAGGCTTGAATCTTGAAATAAAATTGTAATATTAGTTGCATTTGGCTATAATTAGATATATTAGTATGCACAGAAACAAACCTATTACAACAAGTTTTTTCAAGTTAAGATAAAAGTGAAGTAAACAGTGGGAAATAGCGCCTGATTTTTTTTATTAAATATGATAAATCAATATTTAAAATTTTTGAATTATAATATGTACCTATAAGACAGCTAGGATCCAACTTTCTGGTATTTGGCATAAGCCCCGCGAACGCATAAATGCAAATTTTGTAGGTTTTAGCTTTGATTTTGTTCTTTTTTGAATTTTTGGCATAATATAATTCTCTTTAATAGGAAACGTATTTGGTGATACTTACCAATCTCTTAGTCCCTAATTATATTACAGTACCCAATAAATTTCCTCCAACATTATGTTTATATTTTTTCCGATCATCATATATTGACTTTAAATTTATTGTTTATGAAATTATTTTTTTATTTTATATATATAAAAATTTGTGGATTAAAAATACGATTTCAAACAATTATTGATCAACTATATTATGGTTTGGTATTTACTTTTTGTAATCTTTATTGAGCTTATAATTCAAACTTAAAATTATTAATAATGTAGGAGTAAACTTTGAGAATATTTTTTCAAGTATTATAGCTCAATTTGATGGTATATTATAATTTTTGATTGTAGATTGTTCTTTTTGAAACTTTATATCAAATATGCAACATTCGGATCCAATTTGCAGGAAATTAAGCATTAAATATATTTAAATTATATAATATATTGAAATATACCTTTTATATTTATGTTGCTCGACTATATATTATAATTGATACATTTCCTGAATTTAGGCACATTAAAAGTTTGAAAAATTTGGAATGATGAAACATATAAATCTGATTTTAAAGTATATTGTAGCTTTCGATTACTTGTATGGAAAGTTTTAAATAAAATAGATAAATAAAATAATTAGTGGATGCCTTTAACGAGTAAATTAGCGAGGATATTTGGGGAATCCTAGATTAATAGTGATTTTTTTGTTTTATAAAAACAGATAATTCACTAAGATATGAAATCTATTTTAAAAAATCAAATAAAAGTTTCAATTATTTATTATTTTTAGAATCAAAAAAATTCGGTGGTACATAGTAAAATCTACAATCCTAGCCATATTTAATTCTAAAACATTGAATTACTTAATTCTAACAACAAATTTATTCTACATGCAGAAGTAACATATTAGACATGTCCATTTGCAGGAAAAATCAAGATTGTCAAAGCATTTTTTGACTTTCAAAGTTGGCTAAGCTGTGGCAAAGAATACAATATTTTATACAATGATGATTTTGATAATTGTTTGAATTAAAACCAAAAATTGCCTTTAATCAGAAGTAAATACTGTCGTTTTAAGAGAAAAAAATTAAATTCGGGATAAATAATCAAGAAAAAATGAATTTCATAAAAAAAATTATTATGCAAAACCATTTGAATTTTTAAGCCTAAGAAACGGCTTAATGTATAAAAAATCCAATAAAATTTACAAAAATCTAAATATGCACTTCTAATTTACTATACTAGAGCTATTGCTTCAAACAATGAACTCTACTCATTAGTTTAAAAGAGAATAAAAAAAATATAGTATACTTTTTATAGAATCAAGATCAAAAAAAGTGATTTGAATTATTTTTGCAGCATTATTTGAAGAATATATATAAAAATACACATATCAAGATATATGTACACGGGAAGTTTAAAAATTATAAAATTTGAAAAACAAGTTATATTAAATATTATTATTTCTATATCAATGCCTAATAACCTATCATATAAGTGACAATGCCGCTTAATTTTGGTTTATATTATTCCTTTTCCATTAAATTAGTTTTAATATCGAAGAACTTATTAATTGAACTATAGTAAATGATTCTATTTTAGAAAATCCAATAAAGCTAAAATCGTCCTCTATAATTCCAATGATTGCGTTATGATGTAGACAAAACTTCACAAAATTTTTTACCGCATATATTTTGTGTTGCTCTATGGAAAATAGTGGTGTATTAGTCAACTTTATTTGCCTTAAATCTTTTATAATTATATAAATCATATTTATAAAATGGTGTTTTTTAAAAAAACAACTAAAGTTTTATGCACAATTTCTGTTTCATATTCGAGTTTGTATATATATAAAAATTAATTTATAATCTATGAACTCTAAGAGACAGAGAAACCATCCATCACTAATGTTGTAGATAAATACTAAGATTATTTTTTTAAAATCGATAGGCAAATACAGAGCTTATTTTTAGTTAAAAAAATGTATTCTTTATTTTTTTTAATGATAAATAATTATATTTATCAAATCTTCAATCTGTCAAAAAAATCATTTTCTATGAAATTTTTATCATAATATTTTCTAATTCATACACATTTCAAGTATTTTTTGGGAATCCAACAGTTATAGGTTCAATTAATATGAATAAAAGTTAATAGTTTATTGGTTCTTTCATCTATTTCGGCATTTTTTTTGAATGCGGATTTTTTTTCTAGATGATTGCGATTTCTCCAAAACTACGAAATTTTGTATAAGATTTACTTTGTATGATATCGAAAATGAAGAAATAAATATGAATCACTAGATATTTAACTATGTGAGCAATAAAAAAACAAATTTATCAAACTAATCCAAAATTTGCTTGTATTCAATGCGAAAAACCCATAAACTACATTGGTTTATATGAATGAACATAGTATTCTATAAAAAAAAATAGCTGTTAGAATCAAATATTCAGCATATTTAAATTCTTAAAATTATCTTATAATTTCCTCCAAATAAGCCAATGAAAATTTTTTCTTATAAAAATATATTTACTGAATTATAGTCGAGAAAGAAAAAGATTAAGCAAGTTTTTTCTTGTTTTTCCACTCGAATAAATTTTTGATTTAACTTTTCTATGAATTATTTTTTATAATAACTTTATAATTTTATTTTATTCATGGTTTGGTGCATTTATATGATAGAATAGGACAGTTAATTCAAAATAACACTAGTATAAAATATGAAATGATTCATTGAATCTTTAATAAGGTAGCTTGGTATAGTAATATATAAAACTGTATGAATAAAACATAAAATAAAGAAATTCCGCTGAAATAAATAGGATATATAAGACTTTGCGTAGTAAGCTTTATTTTTGGAATAAAAAACATATTAATAAGTTTTGTTTGTGATTGTGTAACTTATGTTTTAATAATCTGCAAAGTCGCTTTTTTTGAGCTCGTGCGTTTTTTAATGCCTATTAAACCTAGAAAATAAATAAATTTTAGTTGAACATATATAATCAGGATTTTAAAATTTTACATAATACTATGAAAAATATAGAAAAAGACCTAAGAGACACTATAATACAAAATAGTTCATAATGTCCTGATCTATAGTGCAAAAGAAATATTATCTCAAGTTAAAAATATTTTATTTTAAAATTTAAAAATAATATTTACACGCTTGATTTGCTGGCCAAAACATATTGAAACAATAAAAAAATACACACCAATAGATACAAGCAATTACAAATCTTTATATTTTTTTATGAATAGAAATATAAAAAAAATAGCAAAACAAAAAAAATGACTATTCCTGTATGAACAGAACAAAAAAAAGATATTAAAAACCTTTTAACTAGAATTTTTTGTTAAATATAAGTTTTGTACTTTATAAAACTACCCGAAATCTTTTACTAAGTAAAGGGTTTTTATCAATTTCATACATTTTTTTGTGCGTATGGAAATCAAATCTTCCGAAAAACTTAAAATACATATTTTTTTGAATTTTCTCTGATTGAGTTTTACGAATATATTGTTGTGGATATATTACATTCGGACAGCAGGTGATCTAAAAAATCATACATCAAGCAAATATATTGCCGATTTAGCTGTGACTGAATACAAAATCTCGTTATCAATCACAATTGATTTCTATGTTTCTAGAATAGTAACCTTGTATATATTGGAATGTATTATTTGCAATTACTACTTTATAATTCATTAAAATTTTTATATTAAACAATTTCTTATTATAAGGATATTCACCGGATCATGTGTATATTATTTACGTTTACAAAGGTTTTATTTCAAACACTCATTAGATATATATTATGATAAAATCGGAACTTTTTTTTATTTGGTATATATAACACGCCTATTCTATAATAATCCTACATTGACTTGTATTCTGATATAAGGGCACATAAAAAAACCTATTCATCATATAAATTGTGTTATTTTCTAATAAAACTTGAGTATGCGATTTCTTGTAAGTAAAACTTAAAATATGGGGTCTATATCTTTTTTATATCACAAAATATAGGTTAGAATTTTGTTGTCATTAATTTCACCTATAAGAGTTTTTCATCATATATTAAAAATAAAAAGTTATGTATAGTCGTCTCAACTATTTTTATACATTATATACAAGCTAGGAATGTGATTTTAATTTGTACTGCTTCATAACATAGTGTGATCCCTTCTTGATAATAACTAATTCACCAAATATAAAAATAAATTACATAAATTAATCAAAAATCTAAATAAATATAGATTCTGCGCATTTTTGTTGATATTAAGTCTCTACGTAGAATATAGAAGTCACATAAACTAGAAATGAAATGTCGAATATGCAATATATTTGGGTTACAATGTATTTTTTTGTGGTGGATTACCTGTTACGATCCCTTGATTCTTACATCAGAAATAACAGAAGGAATTTTTAGATTTCAACGCTTTGGATAGATAAAGACAATCAATCAATATTTCTAAGGTATAATATTTTCTTGTTGTTTTATTAAAGGCAAAATTAAAAACATTTAAATTACACTATATTTTATATTTAAATACATAATGGCTTATGATTAAGTTAATAAATTTGCTTGTTCGAATGTCATTATTTGTATATTAAGTATTATTCTTCTTTTGTCGAAAATGCTTTGATTGCAGTTTGGTTATTTTATAAATTACCCAAGTCGAAATAATTTTTTTATTTTTATAATCTATAAATTTTATTATTTTTGATATAATAATTTTATTTTCATCTTTTTAGGAATTTTAACATAAGTAGGTCTTCGCCAGATTTTTGCTAAATTTATACATAAAAGCAATTATTGTGCTTTAATTATATTAAAAAATATATTTTATCCCTTTCAGATCGTAAATTAAAATATCAGTATTGAATATCTTGTCATTTAATAGATACGCAACTATCTATTGGAAAAAGCCGCTCTCTTTTATGCCCAGTTTATCGATACAATAGGATTCCTTTATATTGATATAAACACATTTATCTTTGTTGTTCCCATATTTTTTGTGTATATTAGAAATAGATAGTTATCTAATTGTCATGTTTATTCCTCTCTTCCGAGCTATTTTTTTGACCTTAACTGATTTTAGGGGTTTTCTTGATTCGCAAGTATTTTATAAATAGATAAATAATGATCTTGTTGTATAATTTTGATTGTGATCATGATTCGAGACTTTTTTTTATAAATTTATAATTTATGTGGTTTTTGTTGAATTTTTCATTGTAATCATGATTCGAGACTTTTTTTTATAAATTTATAATTTATGTGGTTTTTGTTGAATTTTTCATTGCAATCATGATTCAAGACTTTTTTTATATAAATATATAAGTTATGACGTTTCAGTTGAATTTTTATTGCGACTATGATTTGATTCTCACTTCATATTTTTTTAATAATCAGATTCTTTAGGTTTTTGATACCTTTTATAATCATTTAGTTGATAATTACTAGGTCAATAAGTTTTTTTTGCATTGTGAGATAAAAATTTATTACATTTTATAAAATATGTAAACAATAATTTTAAATTATATTATTTTAAAGATTTTATAAGATTAAGTCGAGCTGCAAAGATAATATTCTGTTTATTTTATCGATAATGGATTATTTTTTTTATGATTGTAGATACTTAACATGAAGCCTTTATGCGTAAATGATGTTATTTTGAGACCAAATCGAACGTGTACACGCATTCGAGTCTATGTTAGTTATTTTATACATTCAACTTCGATCTTCTGCCCGAAAATTTTGTAATGGCTTGAGGTTCCAGCGTAAGTAATTTTTGTGCGAATTTTTTATTGTAAGTAAGATCAGCTATTTTTTGTTCTGTTTGTTAACGGCTTTAAAAATTACCCGTTCGTTTTCATAAGTCTTTTGTAGATTCTTTGATTCCCATAAGTTGTTTGTTTTTCAATGCAAACATGTTATTTATCATACAACAATTGGGCTTCATCCCATAAAAGCCCTCTTTCTGTGAATTCATAAAAACTTAGAGACTGATATTATTGCTCAAATAATGTTTTTTTATCAATTTATGAAGGGTATTTGCTATGATTTTTTGTTATATTTTAAACTAAAAATGTATTTGGTGTGTTTCCCTATGATAGCTAAATTTGGTTTTATAAAATAGCCCAATGTTTTTTTTTCTATTTCAATAATATGATATTCATATTACTGATAATAAAGAATAATTTATCTTTAATTTGCATATTTTCTAAATTTCATACATATTTACAGAAATAATCTTTTTATTTTTTGGTTAATTTCGAGTTGGTAATTTTATATTTTCTCTTCAAGCATAACGTGATTATTTTGCCACGGGCAGATCAAATAAATCTTCTTGAAAACTTCTACCTCTCTTAAATCTTCTTCGATACCCATCCTTTTTCAATACTTATTAGTTCAAGGGGTTTCTTTAATCCTATTTTTCAAACAAATGCCTCGATTTGGTTTGTAACCCGAGTTCTTTCAAGCCCTTTACAGAAAATAAAATAATAACTTAACTTAAGCAGAATTAAATAAAAAAAATTCAAATACGAATTTATTAAAGCAAAATATTTAAAATTAAAATTTAATCTGTGTTCTGTTTGATATAGAATTTAATAAAAATAAGTATAACATACATTTATAACAAATTTTTTATTTATTAAACCAAGATTTAGTAAAAGGAATCGAAAATCCGAATTTATATGTTCAACCTTGTAGATTTATTTGAATGAAGTCAAAACTTACTGAATAAATATCAAGAAACCAATTAATTTTTTAATAAAAATTTATCAAAATATTCTTCAATACATAATATATTTCTAGAAATTAACTATTTCGTACAAACTTTATATATCAGTATAATAAATTTTAACATTAAGAATAACAGGTTTTAAATAAATTTTACTCGTAATAATATAAGATTTTAAATGAATATAAAGTATTTATATATATGAAAACTTTATATATCAATTAATAAATTTTACTAGTAAGAATAACAGGTTTTAAATAAATTTAAAGTATTTTTATTTATAAAAACCTTATATATCAATTAATAAATTTTACTAGTAAGAATAACATGTTTTAAATGAATATAAATACTTTAAATGAAGAGTACCTGTAATTATATGTAGAAAATATGATTCGTACAAACTAAAGTTATTTAAAATGTGTTGTTTTGATAAGTAAAATTTATTTAGGGATTGATATCTGTGAAGGAAGCAGCACTTTTAAAATCATCACCAAGTTTTACAACGCAAACAATACCGTCTTCGGCCCCGGATGCATACATTTTCCCTTCGGGATGTACATCGATAGCGTTTATAGTTCCGAAATGAGTAGAATAAGAGCCAACCAATGTTTCGGTAACAATATCGAATGCATTCACTATAAAATTGGCTCTAGAGCGTGTTAAAGTGACATCTCTTGCATTGATACCACCAGCAGCCAAAATCTTATCATTTGATTTGAACACAATACTCGAATTTATAGGATCCTCAGAAGTAAAGCATTTTTTCATGTCAAGATCATAGCTAACAATTTTAGACTGTGCGTCGGAAGAAGCCGTAATAAAAAAGGAATTACAAAAACTGTTTCTCAACCCATTAATTCTTGACGTATGTAATTTCTTTTCTAAAATAATTTCTCCTGTCCTTACATCTATTTTTTTACAATAACCTTCTGTATCTGAATAAACAATTGTTTCTGACGAATAATTTGATATCGCTTTGGTTGGAACTGAATTAATTTTAAATTCTTGAACCATTTTCATTGTTCGACTATCGATAATTCCTAAAACTGGTCGTTTAGAAAAACTATCATCTGTTGCAAATAATATTTGATTTGAAGCAGAACAGTTTTTAAAAGAAACAGATTTCACTATTGATGGAAAAGAAATACTGTTTATTTTATTCCCAGAAGGAACATCCCATAAAATTATTCTTTTGTCTGCACCTCCAGTGACAAGATGGAAAGTATCTTTCGATGGACATAGAGAAAATATTGCACCATCGTGACCAACATACGTTCCTACTAACTTACCATCCACTCGTGTAAGACATGCCATATAGTCTTTTGATGCTGAAAATAAAAAGTCACCGTCTGTGTTAAAACGAAGATCCATTATTGGTCTATTATGAATCGTAATTTTTAAAAGTTTATATTCTTCTTCATTATCATCGTTTTTTGATACATTATCATTTCTAGGTGTGGTTGTGTTTTCTGCTGACGACATATTTTTTCTTCTTTAGAAGGGTTGTATAATAATTGAGCAACGAGGTTTATTGAATAAAATTCTAGTAATAGTTATAAAACCTGTGATTCTACTTAAATTTAAATAATTTAAAATTGTGGTGCAGAAAAATATTAAAAATGATATTATATGAAGATTGAATATTTGCTGTATCATTTAACATAAATTTAAATATTATTTAATTTCGATTCTATTTCAAACAATATTTATTGTCATTAATAAACAAATACATTTTATTTAGATGCTATAATATATGAACAATCATAGGCAAAATTCACGCATATTTTCTTTATTCAATGATTTATAACCATTTTCGGTCAAGATATAAACACTTATTATTTAAATTCTACAATCTTTAAATGTTCCTGTCAAAACTCAAAAACATATTATTTGAATTCCACAATCTTTAAATATTCCTGTCAAAAATCAAAATCATATTATTTGAATTCCACAATCTTTTAACTATTCCTGTCAAAGTTTAAATACCTATTATTTAATATCCATGATCTATGAACGATTTTAGTGGCAGAAAGTAAGGACTATTATTGCAATTATAGATCTTTAAACCTTTTCCCTCAAAGTTTCAAGATATATTTTCAATTATATGATATCTTAACATTCATATCAAGACCAAAAACACATGTTTTTTTGATATATGATTTTTGAACTATTCATGACAAGAAAACAACACCCATTATTTTGATTCTATGATGATCAAACAATTACAATCAAGACATAAGAATATTTTTTTTATTATATGGCCTTTAAACTATTCCTGTCAAAGTTTAAACACCTTTTATTTCATATCTATAATCTATAAACAATATAAATGTAATCATTTTTTTATTCTATGATTTTTACTCTATTGATGTGATGAAACCAAGGCTTATTATTTAGATTCTATGATATATAAACATTCAATCAATAAATAATTACCATTATTGAATTTCACGATGCTTTTTGTTGCTAAACATTTAAATATGTCTAAAAATACTTAGACACGACTGAAAGAATAGAAATAAAACCATTGGCATCTTTATCTAAAGTACAAAGAGTTTTAACTATTATTCACTGATTTAAATTTACTAAATAAATACAAGATAATTGTACAAAGCTTATTTTATACACAAGAATATAATAATAGAAAATAAACGACTGTGAATGTCAATACCTTAAAGTATTTATATTTTTTATGTTTTAGATTGCCGTGGTTCATCTAGATCTCAATAAATAAGAAAGTTGCTTTTATTAAATGCCCTTTCTACAAATGTATCTTAGATAGCTAATTCATTGCATTATACATATAAAAAAAGATGGGGTATTTATTTGCTCAAAAGTATCTTAAGCATTCATTTCTTAGAATGTGTGCACATTGACTATTCTTGATACATATCTTTTGATTTTTAGGAAAAAAAAATTTAGGTAAAAATATGCAGTTTATACAAAATTGTATAAATTACAACTGGAAACAAGTGTTTTTTATATAACTACTCTGCATTCTGGTAGATTCTTTTTTAAATAAATATTACCAGTTCTTCTATTAACCTTGTTATTTTGGTCTACTTTATCTGTTATCAACACGAAGATTATCAGGAATTGTATGTATACGGGTTTTTGAAATAGTACAGCCCAACCATTTTACCCATTTCTTTATACACAATAAATGGAACCATTTTATTAGCTAAAACCCATTCCAACCTTTTCTGATCCAGTTTATATATTTTAAATCCAAAAAACAGAGTTGGCTTGTGTCATAGTTGGGACGATCAAGCATCAAATCATTTTAATTTTAAAAAATATTTATAAACCCTTAAGGGGTGGTATGGTTGAGTGGTTAACGAGTCGGATCCCTGTGAGGGGTTCCACTTCCACCCACCCCACTAATTTCCAAATGAATGCACTCTAGAGGAAAATACTCAATGAGGCGGCCAGTGATAAATAAAAGATAAAGTATTTGCAAGCCATGAGAAATAGGATGTTGCTGTGTAAGCCGTTAAACTGTGCCTCCAGTATGAAAAAATATCTCACAACATTCAGCAAGGATATAGGTAAGTGTAGAGTGTGGTTGTAGCTTGTATACCTTAGCGATGAAAAGTAGACAGAATCTCATTCCCTTCGCATAATGACTCCAATTAATAGAAAGAGCCTAATCCACGGTGATTACGGGTGACAAGAAGTGTTGGGGGAGTCCCACAGATAGAAGCAGCAGTTAAGCAATGGTTCCTATTGATATAAAGCGAATTTCCTAAAAGTAATAGAAGTAAAACATAAATAAATAAAGAAAATTCGATTAGAATTTTAATAGATAATTAAATTCAAAATTTCAAGATCCGCATTTAATTAAATAAATATTGCCTAAAACACGATATTCAATAACTTGAAATTTGTTTTTTAAAGCTAATAAAACTAGATTCTTCATAGTAAAACACCTTTATATTTTTTGAATTCAATTGGTTTGATTGTCCTTAACATTGACACATAATATATACTTCTGAAAAGTATGAATTTGACATAAAAAAGATCAAATAAAATTTAATATCATTTCATGTATTTTTATGTTGTACAAGAATTTTAACACCTTATAATTTATCATAATAGTACAAAAATAGTTCGTATATTTTAGACTATATTGTTGATTTAAAATCTCGTGTTTATAATTATTCACGTAATTTGTGCAATATCATCTGCTAAAAAATTATAAACTCAGAGCTCATTCGCATCTATTCATGGAAAAAAAAACGTTTATTTTGTTTCAATTTTTTGTGTCTTCACCCCAAGAAATGATACATCAATATAAACTAATTTATATGATGTTAACATATTTAGAAAAGGCTTATTATATTTCAAATTGTCTTATTTATCTTCTCAAATCAGAATTTAAAATTATTATGGAATCTTTCTAATTTATTAGAAATTAAATCGATGCTTTTTTCAAAGCTTTGTTTTACGATAATTGTCCAAGTGGATGCCAAGTATCATAATCATTATTTTTCCTAGCCTTTTCTTTCACCCTTTCAAAACCCTTCTATTGATCTAAAATAAATTTTCAGGTCATTTTTATGATAGATCTTTCAATCGACTCTATAATGAATAAACGCCAAAGATTACTGACGTGGTCTATTTTTTTCTTGAATAAATCATAACAGTTTATAAAATATAGTTTAAATAAGAAAATATTATGAATTAGAGGTGATTTTTGTCTTTTTATTCGTGTTAGCATCACTCCCTGGATATTCTAGAAGGTACTAAACCAATTCATGAAATTAATGTGAGGGAATTTATTGTGGTACTATGCTATTTATAGCATATATAGTTTATTTAAATTGATATTTTATCGTAAAATTCATGCCTTTTTTAATACTAACAAAAAAAAAGTTTGAAATCATCAAAACAACATACCAAATTGTGATTTTAAGATATAAAATTGCGGTCGAGATATATATTTTTTTAGTTTAAATAATTGATGGCTGTTAGATATCTTAAATCTATGCATATCGTGTGGATTTTATTGCACTTTTTACAATTTTTAGAGCATAATTCATGTATTTATATACAAAATTTTTATAAAAAAACATTGTTTCAGTTTATGGTGCTTAACATTATTGCATCTAGTTAATGTTTCCACTATTTAAAATTAAAAAAAAATTATTGATTTTATATTTACATTTTAGCGCATCATTTTTTGCTTACTATGGTTTATTTGTTAAGGTTTCTAGTAGCCTATCGTTCGAAAAATCATTTGCACAGTGTCTAATTACCCTATAAATTAGGATAATTTGTTTCAATATTTGTTTACATTGGGATTTATATAAGCAAAAAAATCGATATAGTTGTGCATTAATAGCATAATATTTAGTTTTATGTTTTGTACATTTAGGAATGCTTCTCTATGAATATTATTCATCTATTTCTGTAAAATAACAAAGAACGAATCTTATTTTTCTTCATAAGATATAGGCATGTCAGATAAAATTATTTGGGCAAGTATACACATTGTAGTTGTTTAGGGTGTTCTAAATAAGAAGTATGAAGTTTTTAATGATAGCTTGTATGTATAATATGAATCACTTACTTAATCATATATTAGTAAATCACGTGATTTTTATATCACATCAGTGTTTATAAATAAGTAAAAATATTTACATCTTGTTATTTCTTTTAAAATCATGTGATTTTTATATCACATCAGTGTTTATATATAAGTAAAAATATTTATATCTTGTTATTTTCTTTAAAATCAAGAATAAATTCGATGTTTATTTCGTCACGATGCAGGTTATGCACAAACCATTCGTCTTTTTTTCTATGTGTCTAATTAATGTGTGAGATTTTATGTTAACATCTAAGTATTATCAAATACCTTAGTGGGATTTGTTAAAATGTTTGATTGAGATATCAAAGCACAGATTATCTAATTTGGTATCTCGTGAAAAAATTTGCTTATTTCATACATTTTACCCTTATGATGGAGTCTATATTCACATATATCGGAATTAATTGATATTAATTAAATCTTCTTGCTTGAGAATCGATATCTTCATATCGCGTTTCTTATTTATAAAAGACTATTGTGAAAAACTTATTATTTTTAAATGTTTAATATTTTTTCCAAGATATTTGATAAGATTTGTTTTATAAATTCGCTAAAATTTTAAAGATTTTTTTTTTCAAAACACATTAAAATTTTTTTTTAGAACACGAAAATCTTTATGACCCAAAAATAATACAATATTTTACAAATTTTTTATGTTCAATGTTAGATTGAATTATATTTAGCGCACAAGTTTTCACGTCGTTTACAGCAATAAAAACGAAACTCTTTATATGTAACGTATTTTTCTATTCAGATCTTTTAATTTCTTTCTTATAGTCTCGAGCTTTAATTTGTTGCTAAATGTTTTGTGGCTCGTATATTAATTATCAATAGACCTCTTACAAACAATATTTTTTGACATACAGTGCGTGTGTATAATTAAGTTATTCTAGTTACGATGGGCCTCGAGCTCATCTGTATGGATAAATACCAGGCATAGCTTGGGTGTCCATAATTGGAGCTATGATCTAAGCTTTTTTTGTCATAAATGGTAGCTGTAAAACACCTAGTAATATGACCACGGGTTTCTAAAATCCATAAGAATCAGCCCTGTTTGTAGGTAACCGTCCTAGATGCTATTTTATGTTATAATAAGGCATGAAATCATCGACTTAGACCATTGATCCTTGTCCTACTAATTGATTGTAATAAAAGTTTGTTTGTGTGTTTTTTAATGAGACGATTGATTTATTTTAATACCGTATTTTTACTGATCGGAATAGATGCATCAATCGAGTAACGAGGTTTTTGAAATTAATTTATCAATAATTTTCTTAAATTATCTTTAAAACTATACTAATTTCTATCATTAATTAACCTAACATAATTGAAACGTATTTTCAAATTGGTGCAAGTTCGCGTTTACTCCCCCCTAAGCATATTTAACTGTATCTGTTTTTTATATTTAGCAATACTCATTTGTTAGCCACACACTACATTGTACCTGCCTTTTAATCAACTTATCATTCATCAAAAATATTAGGAGATCATAATCTATTTACGCTATGAGAGATTCTTTTAATCTTTTAGCCTTTATTGTAGTTATCGGTTTTTTTGGATACTTATTAATTTTTTACAAATTTTAATAGAAATTAAATTATTTTTTGAGTAGGGGGGGGGGAGAAAATATTGAACTTGATCAAAGTTTCTTTAGTTTCGTCCTGATCTAGCCATGCATGAAATAAAATAATGTTTCTCAAACTTTTAATATCGAGAATTAAATTTTTATATGAATTTTCTTTTTGCCTATCATCAAAATTACCAATAGTTTTATGATTATTTTATTGAATGTGTCTGTATAATTATATTTTAAGCCTACCTCATGTCGCTTATTAAAATAGACTTCTTAAATAAATAGTAAACCATTATACATAGCTTTGGGTTTTTTTCCTTGAACCAGCACTAAAGAAATACGATTTGTTAAATAATAATTATTTTTGTGCAGTATATTATGATTTGAAGAGCTCCTATGGTGTCTCAAAAATGTTTTTTCCGTTATTTAATGGTTATACAATTCAAAAGGTACTTTAATAAAAGATATTCACAAGTTTTTATTTTACCACGCCAATCGGGTCACTGGTTAGTGCGAAAGTTCGCATCATACCGATAATGGCTTACATTATCCCACTTGTATTCGGAATCGAGTCAAGTTGTTCCTGAGCCAAGATTAAGTGCATGTTTAAGCAGGAATATTCTTTTACCGTAGGTCAGCCTTCGTGTGTTTGCTGTATTCTTTATAACTAGGTAGCATTCTTTAACTTTTTGTAATTTAACAATGCTCTTGCGTAAAGAGAAATAAAGTCTAAAGTCATTACAATTGTAGATTCCAGATCAAATCTTCACCATAAAACCATAAGCACTAAGGTATTTTAATAAATCCCATAGTTACACCCGACTAAAATATATCAATTTTGAAAAAAAACCAATTATACGCATTTTTATTTAAACACTCAAAGATGTTTGATTGCATTTTTGGTTGCTCTTCCCAATTTACAAGAACTCACCTTCTGTGCAAATCTTAAACTACAAATGGTTTCATTTATATGGTTAAATTCCGGTGAAACATTTACAATCATCAAAACACGGGTTTCCGAATTTAGACAACTCTGAAGATAATGTGTCAATTTCGAATTCCGAAATGGTATGTAACTGTTTTTTTCTATTAGTGCATTAATTACGTTTCCCAACGCGCTCAGACTTTTATTAATATTTTGGGTTTCTTTAAGTCTTTGACCTTCTGCACCAGATTCAGTCAATCTTTCCGACCCCGCCAAGTCAATTAAATTCAAAGTGGATTTTCTCTCTTCGTTTAATTTTTTGTTATGCATTTCTAAAGAACAAGTGAAAACTGAATGACTACGACTGCTTCTATCATTACAATTTGTCATACCGACTGATCGTTTTTTAGAAGCTTCATTTATCAATGAAAAGGCCTGGGTTTCGTTTTCTACGTCCAAATACATACAATTACTCACATAAGTTTGATTTTGCTCAACTTTTATTTCATGGCGCGCTTTAAAATCTGTTTCACCACGAAGTAAATCATTTATTGATTCGTTGTATATTTCAATATAGTTCATTTTTATATTGCATAACCATCCTTCTTCCTTCATATTGTTCGTTTTATTAAAAATAGCGTGTAAAACCTTTGGAATTATTCCTAGATTTTCTGGCGTGCCCTCCATGGTATATGTTTTTCCGCTTCCTGTTTGACCATAAGCAAAAATACATGCGTTATATCCTTCAATAAATGATTCTACAAGAAACTTGACTTCGGTAAATACATTTTCTTGATTATGACTGGGGTCGAAAACTTTATCAAAATCGAATTTATGATTGTTCAAAGCTACAGACTTTTCATTTATTATAAATCTAGAACTATCACCTATCTCATTTTTTAATGTTGTGAAAGGCCTTACCCTACAGAAAACACGAATGTTTCCTTTCAAATCAGTAATTTCATTTTTTAATGCATAGTTGTTCTGTTTCAAATGAATAATTTCATTTTCTAAAGATTTATATTTACCTTGATACACATCTATTTTTTCTTTATATTGAAGGATCTCGTTATTTAAAACTATATTTTCTTTTTTTAGACTTTTTATCGTGTTGTGGATATTTTCATTTACACGATTATTTTCGGATATTTCCATCTCCATATCCAAAGCTCTTTTTCTAAGTTCTTCAATTTCATGCAAATATTTAGTTTCCATATTCTTAAATAATATTTTCTCACCTAAAGATATTTCCTCTTCTCGATTCTTACATTCCAAATTGTCTGATTTTAATGCTTCAATCATCATTTCATTCGCTTTCTTAAGATTATCATTCTCTAATTGCATTTTTTCAACAAAAATATTATCTACTTCTTTTTTTGAATTTTCTATTTCCATTAGTTTTATTTGAAACACTTCGTTCGATTGCTTCAAATTGTACACCTCTCGTTTCAAATCACGATTTTCGTGTTCAACATCTAAAACTTTTATTCTGTACTCTTCTATAATACCGTTATAAGCTTTCTCTATGCCCATACCTAGTCCATTTGTCTCCTCCACTACACAACCAAATGGATCAAATACTTTCTTTTGGCTATTGGATTGGTTTTCTTTGTTTTGACCTACATTGAAAGTTTCACCTAAACCTGTCCATATATTTTCTATCTCTTTTAATGACTTATTTATCGTCTTCTTGCACTCTTCGTCGTTATTCATTTTCTTAATTGGTGTTGTTAACTTATGGGCATATTTTTTAATTCCCAACTAAAATTTATGCGTTATGATGCTGTGACTCAATAAATATTATTTAAGCATCTTTATTTGTAAATATATTAGAATATAAAAAATAATAAGGTCATTAGGTATCATATAGCATAATATTTTATTATAGCAACTTCAACAAAAAAGGATTGTGTGTGTTTATTTGTGATATAACATGATATTTTATACATGAAACTTCATCAAAAGAGGATTGTGTGTGTTTATTTGTAATATAAAAAAATATTCTTAGAATTGGTTTATAGCTGAATATAATCTTTTTGATTGATGCATTACTTATATCATGATTTTTTTTATAATGCTCTACAGTAAAATCTAAAATAGTTTATAAGATAATAAAATAGCTTAATAGTTAAAAATCCATATGAGTTTAAAAAAAAGAATATCACAACATTTTTAAAATAGAAATACGACAAGTGCGTTTCTATTGTAAGAAATTGATTTTTCTTATAATGTTTTGAGGTTTTATCATATTTTAAGTCAATAACTTCTTTCAAACGTATTTTGCACCAACTAAAAGATTTTTTCATAATATTTAATCTTGTTAAATCACATTTTTTCATTTAACGCATATTTGAAATATTTATTTTTTGCCATTCGAAACAAAAAAAAACTTAATATTTTAAGCACCTTTAGACACTTAGTTCGTACATTTTTGGGGAATATTTTTGATTTAAGCATAAGAATCTGTTTTTCATATTTTTGTTTTAATTTAAATTTTATAGCAACGTTCAATAATTTTACATTATATACATAGAATCTAATCGCCAAGAAATTCATTCTAGCTATTATTTATACAATACATAATTTTATAGCGATTAAAATTTTTGGTGTGGCATTTAAACACATAATGATAAATATAAATTGTTTTAAATATAAATAAAGAGAAAAATACATGCAAATAGTAGGAATAGAAGAAGATACCAAATATTAAGATTCGATTGAAAATAATCACGTCAAAACATCTTAAAATTTAAGCAGAAAAAACATGTTTTCGAACTAAATTTTAATATATTTCTAATAAAAAGAATAAAAACGGATTGAAATATCGTGATTTTTATACCTATTTTATAAGCTTTGTCTAAATTATATGGCATAAATAGCAAAAAAAATAGCATAAGTACAATATAAAAGATGATGCAATGTTTAAATTGAAACAAAAATTAATAATTTCTTTTTTTTAATTCAAATATATATAAAATGCTGTAATTTAATGCATCAACTTTTGAATAGCGTTTTATAGATCTTCATTGTGATTCAAAAAAATAATATATGGTGTTGTTCATATAAAATGTATTCTAATTATTCTTGTTCTATTAAAAAAAATTGGGTAATATGTTAAATTTTTTTGATTTAATTTAGTTTATTTTAAAAAAAAAATTTGTTGTTAACTGTAATTCAATAAAGGCTCTCTATTTTAAGAGTTAAGTTTTTTAATATAGAAATTCGATCTAGTGCTAGAGAATTCAGCCTGTAATTTCACATTTAAACTTAGAATTCCTGGTAAATAAAATAAGAGTAGAAAACAGCAGCTTCGCTGAGAACTAAGGATAAATAGAATACGTGCTATTTAAGTCAATGTATAATACAAATAAAAGAAATTATCGCCCATAATTTTTTAAAAAAAATTTACCGAATAAACTCACATACCCCATAAAAATTGTATTGAAGAAATTATAAATAAAAAATATTGAATTCAAATATTTATTATGTATTTTTGTTATTTTTATATTACTGGTCTTAATATTTTTTCAAATAAAATGATAGCACGATTTTTTGATCCTGGGGCTTGGAGAACACATGAAATATTAAGAAAAATTGTTTTCTGTATTTATATTAAAACATTTTTGATAATATTAATAACCGCATTTCCGAATTCCACTTGTTTTTATGAATCCTATTTTCGCCAATATATTATAAGATTTTGAATTTAAATATTAAAATACACATTTTTTTTTGCAAAATTTTTATAATAACAAGCTTTAAATAGAAATGTATAATAAAAAAATTATCCTTTCTTAAATTTAAAAATCCCTATAACCAAGAACTAATTATATTAACGATTTCTTAAAAAACTTTATGCGTTTTAGCAAAAAAAGACATTTATTTGGGTTAAAATGACTTGTTTCAGACCCATTTTATTTTTTATTTTCTAAAAAACGATAATCGTGGCATTTCAAAAATAAATTCAACACCTTTTCATGAATTTTGAAAATAAATAAGAAATAGTATATATAACATAAACAAAATATATAAGAATAGTGACTTGCGTTCCTTGTATTATTTTTAAAAAAGTAATATAATGCTTTTTTCATAAATTTTCATTTCTTTTGACAATAATAAGAACTTATATGGCACTAAGTAACAAGTTTATATGCGAAAACACATGCTGCATCCCAAAAAGGAGTAAATGAACTGGATTTTCATATCATATATTTACTGAAATATTTAATATATCAAAAATGTATTCTTTCTTGAATTTTCTAATATACTTCTAACCATATAAACGCATCAATACATTTCTATAGTTTTTAATCGTATGAATTTAAGAAAATAATATATTATAAATAAGTTTCAATATTTTTTATTCACCGTATTCAATATATCTGATGCAACAGCTGATATTTATTAATAATTCTAAACAAATACTATTTATTAATAATTCTAAACAAATACTATTTATTAATTGTGTAGTGAGTGCTATAAATTTCTAATAAATAATATACAATAGTCATAATAAATATGGGGCTATGTACTACTTTAAAGGTATTTTGTAATTATTAAAAGGACAAATAATGCTACTTTATCATAAAAAACCAAATAAAATAAGTTGATATATATAAAAAATGTTTTATTATATTTAATATACAGCTTTTGGGTTTTTGGTACAACTTGAAATGATATAAGACGAAAGTACTGATTTTAAAGCAAAAATCGTTTCATCAAAGAATTACTATCTAGGAACTAGGATTAAATTTTAGAGTTTAGAAATAAGATTATAGTTCTCAAATAAATATAAATGTATTAATAAGTTAATTTTTCTACATTCCTAAGTTAAATTATCCACACAAAAATATTATTTATTGAAATTAAGATGATATTTTTATGATAATCGGTATAAAATAATAGAAATTTAGCTCCATAATTTGCAATATTAATATAGCCTTAAAGTCTGATGCTTTATCTTTTCATATAGTCATGATATTAGATATTTATCCAAACCTTTCCAGTTGCCGAAACTCGAAATCACATATCAAATCAAGGCACATATCTAA
This sequence comes from Rhyacophila brunnea, assembly GCF_057557595.1. Classification (NCBI taxonomy): domain Eukaryota; kingdom Metazoa; phylum Arthropoda; class Insecta; order Trichoptera; family Rhyacophilidae; genus Rhyacophila; species Rhyacophila brunnea. The sequence goes on from NW_028232820.1 coordinate 48,701, forward strand.
ACTATGAATTTAAGAAAAACATTTTTTCTAATAAGTCTTGAAAAGAGAAGAGGTGTCCAAGAAGATATAAGAGAAGAAAAAAAGCCAAGAGCGTAGATAAGATTTGTCTAGCGGAAATCAATCACGCTATTCTCAACAATAAAATCGCAAATTACAGCGCTAAAATTAATTCATAAAAGAAAATCACGTCGTTACCGTTACCGAAATATAGCCAAAATAATATATTTTGGCTTCTGTGATTATCTTAATTTTCAGTTAAGTTTAAAAGATTTTGTAATTAAAATATTTCATTATTTTTAAATTTGTTTTTATTGAGTATGTTATGATAACATTAGAAGAAATTTTTATGTACTTTACTTACACCTTTAACCTTTATGTCTTAGATTCGAATCATTCATCTTTAGATATTTTTTGTTAGGAATTCTGCTGGATTGAAGAATCAATTGTTTTTTAGCTCGATGTTTGATTTTATAGATGCAATCTATTAGTTAGGGTGTATCTTGCAAACCCTAATTTTTTCTAAAGCATATATAAGACGAATTAATATTATAAATGCGGAGTAAAATAATTGTTTTATATAATACATCGACCATTTTCTTTAACCAATTTATTATCTTATTCAATAAATACAATTTTAGATCGAATCTTGTTAAAAATTCAGTACCTTAGCAAGATATAAATTTTTTTGAGTAAAAATTATACTTTCGGTATATAAATTAATTTTTTCAATATTTGTGAAATAAGCTATCAATATTTATGCATCGGCTTCGAAGATTTAAAAATCAAGATATTTTCTAAAAAAAAAATGCATTACTCCATAATATTCCATAGGTAAAATTTATTATCATTTAAATAGTAAAAATTTGACCGAAACATATCAATTATAAAAGTATGTTCTTTATTATATATGTGTTATAATTAAAGCATTTGATATCAAATGCGTACATAAGATTTAATAAAAAAATATAATTTTCTAGGTATCTAATAAACTAATATGTAATGAGCATGTTTTATAGCTACGGGATAGTAAAAATATGCCCTTGTTGTTTTTATAAATCATCCAGAAATATAAGCACTGAATATAGGGTTTGTATTTCTGCTTTACTAATCAGCAGAATTATTTGGGATTTATAAGCCTTACAACGAATCTTGAAGTCTGAAATTCTATAATAAAGAATTGCTACCTATTTTAATTAGAATAAAAACAAACAAACTTTTTAAGCATGATTTTCATAACTATTTTATCTTAGATCGATATTAAATACTGAAAGATATTGCAATCACTGAATTTTAGGTAATTTAATTTTGTAATTTTTAAGTGTACGTTTATTTGCAGAAACTACAAAAAAACTTCATATTCTAAGAAATGTGTATTATGAAATTAAAGAACCAAGAAATATGATTTTTTAAATAAAATTTAAGAAAGAAAAAATAAAAATACATTGTGATTTTTAAATTTTATAGATATGATAACAATTAAAAACAACAAATATGTATAAAAAAGGCGAATTTTAAAAAATTAAAAATATCCCTATGATAAAAATACACTTTAGAAAATAAATGTATTTAGACCCCAGCTTTGTTTATTTAAAAATGACTTTGGATTTATTTACAAGCACAGATTCAGATTTAAAATTCTATTAGATATTAAAATATTATGGTGGTACTTTGTGCAAAAAAATACTAGCTTGATTTTATTATTTTAAACCTCGATTCTATTTTAATAAAATCAAATATTGACGATTAGAAAACCTTATTCACTACAAAACGCTAAAAATACTTAATATAAAATGATATAATTATTAGCCATCTAAATTTTCTTATTTATATCTTTCTGTAACTATTTTTTTCAAGTTGATATATTAGATTTGTTTGTGCTATAAAATCAATCACACAACAAAACTAGATACAGAAAAGGCCATGTATTTATTTAAATAATTTATAATATACAGAATTTATTATAATTAGTAAAAATATTCATTACTTTTTATGTTAATTTTAATTTATAATTGAATTATTAGAATTTATTGTTGATATAAAAAAGTGTTTTTTTTTTGTATTTAATAAAAAAAACATTTGTTGAACATTAAATTTAGGTTTTATAATCCCAAAATATTACTATGTATAAAAATAACAGAGGCCAATAATAGCGTAAATCCACATTTTTTTATGTTGATTTAAAGCCGCCTTCTTTCATATAAATTTAATAGCTTTGTGTTAATAAAATGGATAAATTTAATTGGAATAGAGCACATAAAACAAATAAACAGTGGCAGTTTGTGCTTGAATCGAATTAAAAAAATGAAATAAATTTAAAAATAAAATATGACGATATTTCATAATATAAAAGCATTCTTATTACCGATAAAAAATAGATGTAGATATGGTAGATTTAAATATCTCGAGGAGGTTAGATTCTAGATATTAAAAAAACATCATGATTAGGAGAATCAAGCATAAAAAAAATTGAAAATTAGAGGAAAGCGATAATAAATACATTAAAAATAGTATTCGCATTTCGTTTATATATTTTTAAGAACTTTTGCAGTCATGCATTTATATCAATATATTTTTATATTCATTTCAAAGTACTAGTGGAGTATAAAAAATAATTTTAGTAAGTTAAAAAATAGTGCAATGTTGGGTGATTTTCAAGCATCAAAACACATGATATGATGTAAAAATTTCGGATAAAGATATTATTGATCTGTTGGTCAAAATTGTGCCAGGAAGTACATGAAAAAACCAATGAGTATATACTAATATTTTTTTAATAATATGTTATAAATTAAAAACTTTTAGTGTGAATATATTTTTTATTATACGAAAGCTATCTTTTTAGCGATTTTTAATGCCTTTTTTTAATTAAATTCTTTGTTTAAGTAGAGACCAACAAATTTAAATCACCTTTCACATACCAAGCATCATAAAGAATATGATTTTTTAATTTCCCGGGTATATTGTGTCTTGACTTCTGGGAATTATCTCTCATAATAGCAATAGTGGCTTTTGTTGCTCGCACTTACGTTCTGGATCGATTTATGTTTTTCCAGCGCCACGATCAAAAGTATGTATAATACAATAAACTTTATTTTAAGATGATTCGATATAAAGTGTTATTAAGTGTATTGTTAAAATTGAAAGGTTTTTTTAAATATGGGTCAGTCTACCAGTATTTTCGTTGTAGCTGGGTGGCATATAGCCACCAGCTTGGAATTTTAAAATGCCCTTTTGTTATCAGATTCAGAACATTCAATTATTATATTAAATATTATAGGTGGAAGGTTTGCACCCCTCTGACATACTCAGTACCATAAAAACACTAAAACCATGGATTAAAATTAGATAAATGCTCAATTTGTCTATAAACAAAACATATACTTTTTCATAAAAAGAAATTTACTTTTTTTTGTGCTTGAAAAGCTAAAAACAGTTTTTAATTTCTTTATTCCACTAAAAATATCAAAAAAAGATCTTTAATGCATCAAAAATCTATTAAGATTACATGATCGTAAAATATTTATGTTTTGATAGCATTACAATCGCTTATAATTTCCATCATTATTCTTGATTTAAATTCTTAGAGAAAACAAAAAATTTAGAAAGTTCTCGAATAGAAACTAAATTTGAATCTTCATTTTGGTATATAAAAATAAAATGTAGGTAAGGTAGCACACATAAAAAAACATTTATCTGTAATATTTACAGCATACCGACAAAATAAATTCACAATCATAACTATATTAAATACTTATGAAAATCATAGTTTACATTTTTTATGATATAATATGGAACTCTATATTTTAAATGATACACCAATTTCTCCAACAAAACATTTTACATTTTTTATGATATAACATGGAACTCTATATTTTAAATGATACACCAAATTATCCAACAAAACATATGATACATATTGATCTAGATTTATATTTGCGATATTTTTGCTCCTATTACAAATTTTAAGTAAAACGCCATCTAATTGAATAACTTATCGTAATGACCATTTATCATGTAAATTGGTTTTATTTCCACTAAAAATGAAGGTATGAAAATATTATTGTCGTAGAAATTGTGCACACTAAAAAAATATTTCCTTTAAATGATCAATGAAACATAAGCATCATATTTTTACTTTCAATTCCTCTATAGATTCATTTTTTATATAGTATAAACCATTGAATGCATTTTACTGTGTGTATAAAATGTAGTTTGTAAATTTTTTAGATTATATGAATAATTTTAAAAATTTCGTTTAAATATAATATATAAACGGAAACTTCAGATTATCTCCACATTTCTAACAAATATTTGAATTTAGATTAGAACGATTTCTCTATAATCTATTTAATCAAAAAATATGAATATAAAAATAAATTTTCAAGCCCCTTAATCTAAGCAGATCACAAGCTAATGAATGACGATATTTATAACATTTTAGTATTCATGGTTGTCTTAGCTTGCGTTATAATATTATTTAAGTATATACGGGATCGCATTGGTAAAAAAATATCGCAGTCCGATGCGGAGAATATCCAAGTGCATGCAATTTTTCAGAATATTCCCAACTCACCCGAATTCGTTGAAAAATACTTTAGACATTATCAAAATTTTCAACAAAGCGATCAGAATATGAAACATCCATTCTATGCACCAATATTTTTCAAAAGAATTAACGAATTATTGGTGGTAGACAAGTATAACCGGATTCCAGAAATAAATTATCGGTTTATACGATATTTATGTACTGTTCCAGAACTTCCAAGGGGCATTGTATTTTATAGAGGAGTGGCAGCATTCATGAAAAAATTGATTTTAAATCAAACTTTCGGATTTGATTTTTATTTTCATGAGGAATCTTTATTCCATGAAATGGGTGTAGACATGAAAAGCAATGTAATTCGAGATGGCGGTAGAATTCTTGCCGATGTGGATAATATAAGCTTGAACGAAAGAGCTGGTATTTACAGAATTTTGGATGCAATGTCACGCAATAATGTGTTCTATTAAAGATAAATGGTAAAGTTTCAAATAAAATTCATTGATCCAAACTTAATTTTACAAATATATAGATTACTAAATATATATATAAATTTTTTTACTCTTTAATTAATTGATTTTATGAAATCTAAAAAAGGAAATTTATCATAACATGGGCGATGGTTTCGCTACAAAATTTTATAAGTCACATGTAAAAGAGTAAGAAATTCCAGCTTAGACTAGAGGAAAGCAAATGAATGCATAAAATTAGATTGGAAATATATTTGAATTAATAAGTTTTGAAGGGAGAAGATATGTAGACAAAGGCTGTGAAAAGAATGATATCGAAATAAGAATTAATATAGCGTACTCTACAATGTAATCTAGAGTTTTCCGAGATTCAAATGGTATTATTATCAAATAAATTCCGAATAAATTTAATCAATATTTCAACACACAAATTTATATGATTGGCCTGCTTTGTAGAGCCATCCATCTAAAGTTTGCTTGATTGAAATGGGGTAGAAAAAGTTAAAGGCAACCTATAAATAAATAAAATTTATATGAATTTAAATAAATTCTAGTTTGATTTCGAAAGATTATATTTCTATAATATTACAGATAAATAATAAATATTCATATAAAGAATTACTGAATTGTAAAGATATTATGAAACGCTCTAAAGTTACAGGCATAGAAGAAATTGGGGGGGGATTGACCACAATAAATTTGCTAGACAACTATCTTGAATATCCATTCAGTGAATCTTGACAACAATCAATATTTAGATAAAAATATATTTGGCCAATTGATTAAGATGTATTTTATTATGATAAGAAGATGTGAACAAATGATAAAAAATGTTTTTGTCATCGTCGGCTAATTTATAATGTTATTGAAATCTTCTCTATCCACGTATCTAACATTGATTTTATAATTTGAGTATCGCAAATTTGAGAATTTAAGTATGTTTGGTATTTTTTATAAAAATAACTAGAATCTTTTTTGATATATGTAAAAATTAAATTGAGTATGTTTTTCGAAAATCAGACGAAGTAGAAGCATACATGCAAGCTATCACACTCCGAAAGACACTTGAACACATCTCATTTGAGAGAAGAAGAACAGTTGATGAAGATATATCAGGGGAAGGTGTCAAAAGATGCATCAAGGAGTACTGCAATATTCCCAACACGCTGACTACGTCTAAATAGATAAAATGGATAAAAAAAAATTAACCCATAAATAAATATCTAGTATGTTTTTCTATTTACATTTTTATTTTTATAAAAATCACAAAAATATTTTTGATATTGCAAATATTTAATCAGATCATTACATAAGGATGTAAATTTTAATCATAATTTTTTTAATTTATTTTTATTTGTGGGTTAATTTGATTTTTAGCTTTTATAGTTGTTCAAGCAAAACTTGAAATTGCTCTATAGAACAGATTTATATGTCACTTATTTCCCCCTCATCATCTTTAAAATATTTCTCTATACACTTCTTCTCACATGACTTTTTATTTCAAGTTTCTTTCTCAATCCTATTGTTTGTGCATATGCTATCGCTTCGGTTGCCATTCCTGACTCCTTAATATAAGACTTATGATATTTTATATCACCCCATCCTAAGTATTGACGTATGGATAATTTTTTTAATATATAATAAATGTTAATTCTAGATAAAGATCGATATCCCCTTTGATTCTGAATAGAGAATATTCATTTGTAAATAATAAAGACTGTTAGAAAACATATAATCCCCTTATTATCCTGTAATCTAACCAATCAAATGAAATAAAGTAGTCCCATTTCCGTACTTTGATTATGAAAGCATGAAATATCAGTTTTAATAAGATAATAACACCTTTTTACTGTGTGAATATTAAATAAATATGTTTTGATTAAATCCGTTACAATTCCATAAATTCAATCGACTTTGAAAAGATCAAAAGTTCGAATAGACACAAGGGCACTAAACCTGCTAGAAAGGTAATCAATGCCGCCTAGCCAACAAACATACTAGAAACACAGTTATTTAAACACAATATAAAAGAAGTTATATTATTGGGGTACATTTATAATTACATTCTATTCCCAATCGGAGCTCTCAGATGATTTATATTCATTAATTTTATGTGATGATATTTTACAGGTAAAAGATAATCCAATAATCGTGATGAATAAATGAGATAACATTTTATATCTGATTCGACTATTTTTTCAAAAAAAAATGCTGTAATATATGCATTAACTTCTATTTTAAAAAATACATCTCAACTTTTTTAACAAATTCAAAGTTTTTGCCTTAAAACCTTTATCTGTATATTACTTGGAGCATAGACTTTTAAAATCACTTAGAGAAAGTGGTTTTTGGAAGAATATTGCCCCAATTTTTTTTTCCAAAAAGGTGATCCACGGTTTAAAGAGCGTGAACTAGAATTAGAAAATTGAAACTTTTTGTAAATAAACAATTTAATTATTTCTTAAGTAAACAAAGAATTTTCTATCTCTATCATATCTAAAGATGTTTGTTATAGCTACAACTTTTTTTATGTATAAATTTAAATAAAGTTGTAAAGGAAAAAATATATGAAAAAGCAAAATATCCGGAAATAAACGATACGGACATACATAATCGAATTTTTTTTTTGTATATTTCAACAATATAAGGTTTATAATAAAATTTAAACCAACAAAATACATTATTAGCCATTAGATTTCTTAAAATAACACCTAAATAAAATATCAAGATTTTTAATTTATTCGTAACTCTAGTGTATTTTTAAGATCATATAGGCTAAAAAAGCATTTTGAAAATTAAAAAAAAAAAATTCGGTTTCATTTAACATTTTCAATCGGGTCACCGTTGCAGGTAATCCATCTGTATCGTACCAATAATGGCTTTGATTATTTTTAATTGTGTTGGGAATCGAATCTAGTTGTTTCAGCTCAATGATAAAATGAATTTTCAAATCCAAAAGCATTCTTTTATGTTGGGTCTGAAATAACAGTGTTTTTTATCCATTATAGGTAGCCAAAAAATTAATAGTTTAGTAATTGAGTAATACCTTTGAGTGAAGCGGATTTAAACCTTCAATCATTGAAAATTATGAAATAAGTGTGTGTATTTGCACCAGTTAGCCATCAATACTTTAAAAAAACATTAAAAACGACGTAAACAAATAGTCTTAATTTATAACCACTCTAATACCTTAACACATAATTTGAAATATAAATTTTTAGAATTTCATTTAAATCATAAATTCCCCTAAAACTCAACATTCCATAAATTATTTTATTTATTACGCTCATATTATTTAAAAAAAACTTCTTTCAGGATGAATCAGGTAGTTCATAACCTCGCTAAAATATTTAAAAATATATAATGAAAATCGCCGCATATAAAAAAATTAAATGGTCTAAAATCACATTTTCATTATTAATTGTGCAATACATGATAATTTTTTTTATAAGATATAGATTTCGTTTTTTAATATTCTTTTATTATGATTAGAAGAATGTTTTTCATCCATTTTAGATTATTTATTTTTGCTAAAATTTTTCTGACATTCTCCACTAAATCGTTAATTTTGCTATCATACTCAATCAATGATAACACATGTCTCTGAATTATAACCAACAGATACATAGAAAAAAAATATGATGAATATTTTAATAATGGATATATATTGATAAACTAATTTGCTTATAAGATGTTTTTACTTAATTTATCTTTCAATATATATTATTTTATGGGAATGTTTGTTATAAATCATAGAAAGCCGCATGAAAATGTTATACGAATATGACATAGAAATTCTTTATTATTGTTTCAGCTAAAACAAACATCAATTATAATTTTTCATATTCTTTTTTTATAATTTTTTCTATTATTGAAATGCCACAAAAAAATATATTATCTTGCCCTATAAATTACATAAATACCTTATTTGTATTAAAAATAAAGTATTTATGCTAATAATAGAAAATACTTTAAAGTATACAAAAAAACTGGTAAATAAAGCCTCGAAAATTTTTGGGTTATGCTCATTGAATGATTAATGTGTTATAATGATATTATCAAAAGAGTATTTTTAAAACACTAAATTTGGAATTAATAAAGCTTAAAGGCAAAATAAGTTCGATTTAACAATGAAAATATTTCAATTTGTGGTTTTATTTACTGATTATGCGCGAAAAAAATATGCAAATATGCTATAAATATGAAAATTTAAAATTCATTCCGATACATACACTTCTTAGTATCATATATTTCCTCGGTTTTTCTTATTCATTTGAATAATAATTTATTATAAAATTCTTTATTTATTTTAAACAATCGTTTTTCATGTAGGTTTATCCCTCTTAATTCTACTATTATTGTTGAATCCGCATATTCATGATTAATCAAACTAATTTTATAAATTTATCGTTGCTTTTTCCATCTTTTCCGGTCTTTGGTCTCAATTCATAAGTTTTTTTTTCTTTTAGATACTTTCAGCATTTTTTTATTATCATATGCTATACGATATTTTGTTGTCATCTATCGACCTCTAAAAAATTAAAAAAAATATTCCTTTGAATTATGTATAAAGAAAGGCATATTTATTTGTTTAACCATTTTATTATCGGATTAGATTAATAAAATTTATGATTTTATACCGATTTATTATAGCTTTTACATTAAAAATTTTGTTATAGGATTTCAGCCAATATAAGTTAGGTCAAAATCTTGAGACAATTATTTTATTTCACCCCTATTTTACTTAATTTTTTTAGCATATTTATGGTAGCTTTACTATTATTTATATGAAGTTTCTGATATAATCATAAAATAAGCTAATTTTATACGCAAAAAAACTTCATCTTTTAGAAATCTAAATTTAAAAAATCAATATAATTAAAACACCTTTTCAAAAATCAGGTGTTTTTAATATTTAAACCACGTATTCTGTTGGTTTTGTAAACAAAATTATTATAATTATTTATTACAACATTAGTCGATACAAACCTTTTAATTATTATTAATAATTCGAATTTCCCTTTTGGTAATCGTTTTTAGCTCATTATATTAGACAATAGATTGGGGAAAATACATTTCTATGATTTTTTAGAAAATTCTAAGGCTATTAAAAGATAAATCTATTGAATTTTTTGTATTTAAATTTTTCACTTCTGAAATAGAATATTTTAGCCAAGTTTATTCTGCAGAGTTTATAATTATAAAAGAATTAATTCGTGCTATCATGTATGATGAATTACATATTTTTAGGTGCAAATTCAAAGTATAGTATATTCTTCTATTAATGTCTTGAATGCCAGAAAAAATTATTGAACTCAATATTTACAGATACATAAAAGATTTTTATAACAATATTCCAAGTATTAAATTTTAACTGGTTATAAAAACAGCTTTTTAATCTTTTTTTATAACATACTACATTGTTTCCGTTTCAGTGTATATATAGAAGGCGTCAAGCTTGAAAACTCTAACTAAATTTAAGTAAATTATTTGCAAAAATAAAATTCATTAAAATATATATGTATTGCCTATTTTGAATTCGGGGAAAATTGTTCAATATTATTTAATTGACAATGAAGACATGATAGCCTCAATAAGAGTATAAATTGATACATATAAAAGGGTAGAATATGGGCAATTTAGTGGGTAGAGATATCGAATCCTTTTTTTTTATGGTAAATTTAGTGGCTTATTTTTAGGCATATAAAGATTAAGTATATTTTTTAATTTTAAAGATAAAACCTTTATATTTATTGTGTATATTTAATAGTCCTCAATTGAATAATATTTAGTAATGTTTAGTGCTTGCTAATTCAAATTAATAATTTATTGAATGCACATAATCATCTTTTTTGAATTAATTTTACACAAAAAATATTTTTTTATAAAATTTTATTGGGTTTTATATTTAAAAACAGCTTAAATATTTTACATGGGGCAAAGTTTTTTTTTTATGTTATTTGGCTTTGTATTTTGAGACAGCTTGACTGTTTTACAATGGGCCACAGTTTTCAAAAAAAAGGATTATTTACCAAAATTTAATTTATAAGATTTTTTATATTATGTTATCAGGCTTGATATTTTGAGACAGCTTGACTGTTTTACAAAAGGCCACAGTTTTCAAAAAAAAAGGATTATTTACCAAAATTTAATTTATAAGATTTTTTAATTATGTTATCAGGCTTTGTATTTTGAGACAGCTTGACAGTTTTATAATGGGCCACAGTTTTCAAAAAAAAGGATTATTTACCAAAATTTAATTTATAAGATTTTTTATATTATGTTATTAGGCTTTGTATTTTGAGACAGCTTGACAGTTTTACAATGGGCCACAGTTTTCAAAAAAAAAGGATTATTTACCAAAATTTAATTTATAAGCAAACTATTTTAATTTTTGATTATCACGGTAATTTATTTACTAGCAACAGCCAAATCTTTTTTGGTCAGAATCATCGAGGCCTTTTAATTTGAACGCAGCTTTTTTAGTAGAAATGATAGGACCTTCTACTTTTTCACGCTTAACAAGATTATCAGCCAATCTTTGAAATAATTCCCCAACACCAACATTTTCCTTTGCACTAACTTTCATAAAATTGGCATCGCTTATTTTATTTTTTACTCTAAAACTAGAAATATCTTCATCTTTTACCACAATCTCATTAACAAGATCTGTTTTATTCCCTATTAAAAGTATTTCTACCTTTTCATGTGCATGTTCTCTTATTTCTTCGATCCATTCATTTAGTCCAGTAAAACTTTCCTCGTCTGTAAGATCAAATACAACAATTATTCCGTGTGCACCTCGGTAATAACTGTTGGTTATTGTTCTGAATCTTTCTTGTCCCGCCGTATCCCATATTTGAAGCTTGACTACTTCTTGTCCTATGTTCAAGCTCTTGATTTTGAAATCAACACCAATTGTGCTTATATAATTGTTCTGGTATTTATCATCAGTGTATCTTTTTATAAGACATGTCTTTCCAACACCAGAGTTTCCAATAAGTATTATTTTGAATAAGTAGTTGTATTCAGATTCCATTTTTTGATAAATAGTTACCCTTGTTTGGATCTAAAAATGAAATGTTTAAATCATCAAAAGACCATATTTTTTGGTTACTTCTATATTATAAGAAAATTATGAAGGTGAATCTTTGAGGTTAATTTTTGGATCCAGTACTGTAAAATTAATCGATTATTATGTTCAAAAAAATCAAATTATGTCTGACCTTTATTTATAGAAATATATTTATTTTAAATTGACCAAGACCCCAGATTTAAGGGAAGGTGGCTTAATAAAACTAATCTTCAAAATAAATTAATTCTTTTAAAGACTGAAAAATTATACCAGACTTTCTACTGCAGAAATATTTCATTACCAAAATTAAGTCAAAAAAGTATACGTAATTGCTTTTTAAAATATTTTTTTTTCAAAGAAATATTATATCATGTCTGTCACCCTTGCTAGACATATATCATAATAAAAATAGTTCTGAAATGAAATTAAGTGAAAACGTTATATATAATTACTCTTTAAATTTTTTTTTAAAGAAATATTATATCATGTCTGTCCCCCTTGCTAGACACATATTCATAATAAAAATACACAATTCCTAGAATTTTCGGAAAATGTACAGTAAAACAACGCGTTAAAATCAATTATATATGATATCTTAAATCTACATATATTCATAGTAAATATAAAAATAGCTCATTACCAAAATTAAATATAAAAAGTAAGGTGATTACTGACACACCACAATAAAAGTAATCCAGAAAATATATAAATATATCATGATCTCTATTGAATATAAATACCAACATATGCCCGAATTATTTTCAGTTTTCAGAAAAATTACACCAATAGTGCCTTTATATACTTTCTTTGATCCGATGTTTAGTTTAGTTATTTTTTTATCATTCACAGGCACGATTTTATATAAAAAAAGATTATTTTAAATAAATTGGCGCTATAAATCATTAATGCCAATTCACTGAAACTACTGGCTTGCTAGTTTAACAAACATTAATTACCAATAAAATATAAATTTATAGCTATAATACAATTTTTATTCATCAAAATAAATCGAATTATGAACTGGAATGCAATTAAATCATCATTCACGCTATTAAAATATATTTAAAAATTTAATGTCAGTAATTATTGTTTGAATATTTTTAAGTTATTGTTACTTTTTTTATATTTTCCAAAAAAAAATGATGAATTTGTTTTCCTTGATAACGGTGTCTTGATTCATCAAATGACACATATAATAAATAGTATTTTTCCACAAAAAAACATAAAAATTTTGCATAAAATTAAATCCGAATTCTCTCAAGCACACACACAAAAATATGATGCTTCATTTTATCTGCTGCTTAAAGTAACATAAATTATGCATAAAAATTTGATTTAATAGGCTTAATTACAAGTTGGATTCATACAAAGACATTAAATATAAATTAGTATAACATTATAACATATTATAACCTTCTTAAAATTCAAATTAGGCATTTTTATTATTTATTTATCACCAAATTTTATTATTTAATGAATAAAATCCCTTAAAGAAATATCCTATTTCATATATAATTAAATATAATTTAATTCTTTAAATCACATAAACATATATTTATCTTGATATAAAGTGTTCATCTGTATCATCACACATGATAGTGTGAAATTTTAAATATAATAAGATGTTTGGTTTTTGAATTTAGCAACAAAATATATGCTTTGAAATTAATTATGTATCAAAACAATCGATTCTATTTTTTAATCTACTTCTTAAACATTTATAAATCGCTTATTCAATCCAATCGTAATTATTTATACATTTTTTTGAAAAACTTAGCGCAATAATTACTACAAAAGCTCATTATGAAAAAAATTAGCATTTAAATTCATTTTTTTTAGTTCACGAGCAGGTATAAAAAAACAGAACCAAGATTTTATATTACCTAGTATTAAATGAATGTTTAGAATAAGCAATTAAAAAAAAATATTAGTTTTGAGCATAAAAACCATTTTTTGTTACTTTACATATGAAAATCCATTATTGTGCTTGTAAAATGATGCTACGAAAATAAAGCTTTCCAGGACAATTAAAGCCCAGAAAAAAAATATATCACACAATTTTTTTTGTGATTTATAAAAATATGTAAATTTCTTAATAATAAACATGTGCATCATCATCTCACTCTTTTTATAACTATAATGTTTTTATAAATAATAAAAAATCTTGTCTGTACAACTGTTGGGTAGCATATAAAATAATGTAAATACGGCAAACTTCATTCGGCAATAAATATTAACACTTACCAACGCCTATTAGCCACAAAAAAGATTTATATTGTGTTAAAACACATTCGAATTAAAAAATACTTATATTTAATTAAAACATACTTATGTATAGCTATTAGACATATTAATATGTTATAGAGGTATAATACATTCGGAATTTTATAGATGTAGATATTAGATTGATACCCACTTATTAACAGTTACTGTCATAATTTAAATTTTTCTAGCGGCGTAAAGGACTCATATATTTTTTTAATATTGTTTATTGACTTCAAGAATCTTTTTTATAAATATTTATTGAAAAATATATATGAATCTTATGTGGGGATATTTATGCTTAAAATAAATCCACGTTTAAACCCTTTTAATTATTAAATAACGAGAAAAAAAAATTTAAGTTGAATGAAAAAGTCTAATTATCTTAATTTATACTAATTAAAAAAAGCATAAGCACCAAATAAATATATTATAAGGCTTTTTATTCAAAATTAAACCTTAAATCACAATCAATACAAATTTATTAATATATCTTATCAGCTACATAGAAACAAATATTCTCTAGAACAAGTTTTGATTTTTTTTTTAGCATCAAAATTCTCTCTTGATTTTTAGTTTATCTATCAACAACAATAATGTTTCAGATTAATTCATGAAGATAATCAATCAGATCTGTTTGGTCGATTCTAAAACTTTTGGTGATGTCGGCCGATCGTATTAATCCAATTTAAAAATTTTTTCTGTATTAGATGCATGTCCATATATCTCGCGATTTTCGAATTTTTGTATTGGGCGACCCACGCCACTTTCAAAGATTTTATTCTATCACTGAATACCTAAAAAATTTACTGCACACTAACAGCACATTCGAATTTTTAATTTGTGCTATTATTACTATTGTACTCGTTTTTTTGCTCGTATTGTTTTTTACTAGAAGAAGTGTTGACTTGAGATGGGCTTCTGTATACTTTTTCGGATTTTGTATATTGTACAGTGCATATTGCATGCAAATCTCTATTAATGCGCGAAATAAAATTGAAAAAATTAATGATGCTGATCATGAGTCTACTGCTAATGAGTCTAAGCTTTTGTCGAGTAAGTTGTATGATATGGTCGAAAATATAATAGATGGTCATAGTAAAGATAACAGTAATTTGGTAACTCAGAAAAATCAAAAGGAAACCAATGGGTGTAGTGAGAATGTGGCGTACTTGCATCCAGTTAATACAGAAAAAAGCAAAAAAAATCGGTTGAGCAGGAAAGAGGTGGAGAAGAATACAAATCAATTACAGAAAAAAAAGAAACTTTCAAATCTGAAAAACAAGAAAACCAAAGAAAAAACAAAGCATTCTAATCTAATCAAGTCTAAAAATTATCATCGATCCAAAGAAGATGATCAGATTCTAAAAAAAGCGGGAGTAGAAAATAGCGACAAAATTACAACTAGCAATGGCAATGCCCATTTTAAAAACCTAAATCACGACCAAAATATAGATTTCATAGAAAATAAAAACAATCATAATGAGCCTCATAATTCAATTCCAGCAGATCACCACATTAAAAAAGAATATCTAATAGCTGAAAATTATTTGAATGTTCCAGATGTAATAGATTCCGAGGAAAAAATTACACATGAAAGTCCATTAAATGATAATAGCACCCCTAAAGAAACAGTTGAGCCAGAAGGTCAAGAGAATGGCATAGAATTAGATTACGCCGAAGATATTTCCGAAAAGATTCATAAAGACAACTTACAAAGAAAACAAAAGTACATTGATAAGATTCATAAATTAATCGAATTTAAAGAAGACACAGACAAGAAATATATAGATTTCTTAGATGATTTAGAAACCCTAAAAGAACAAACATTTGATCACTATGATAAGTTTGAAAACAATTTTCAGGACTTTATTACTGACAGCAAAAAAATTAAAAATGAGCTACTGGCAATAGACATCAGTCTTGATCCTTATATTTTTGAAGTTAGTCAGATAAAACAAAATTTACAGAATAAATTTTCTATCTTGCGTACTAAAAATAAGGACTCATCAACCAAAATTTCTGATTCTAAAAAAAAGAACCAAGAGGAAGGATCAAAAAACACAACTAGTGAAGAGGAAGAGAAAAAAAATGAAACTAGCGATAAAGAAAACGTAAATCAAAATCAAGAAAAGATTATAGATGTAAAGCCAAATGATGATGAAGAAAAACCGAAAAATAAAGAAGCTCTATTAGATTATAAAAAAAATTGGAACCTAAAAGATGAAAAATGCGATCCAGAAATGAACCCTGATATTCCAAAGGAAGAAAAGCTTTCTAATAAAAATATACTATCAAAAGAAGAATATGAAAAAAAGGAAAATGATGAACCTCAGGTGGTTAAAGATTATGAAGCCTATGAAAATGAGAGCAATTTAACACAAAAACACAATAGTCATCTAAATAAATACCAAAAAGTAAAAGATAATAAATCGAAAGAATTCAGCCCACACAATAAAAAACAATCAACAAAAAACATAAACATTGGAGACGAAGCCATTCCTATTATGAAAACCCTCAAGGGGCTTGAATATTTTATGGTTTTTCAGGGTACATTGGCACTTTTAGGTTTATTGATCGTAATAATTGGCTTTCATGATATAGGATTCATTATAAAAGTCTTATTGTTTTTTTCAATAGCTGTTTCATTATATTTATCTGTTTTGAGCATGTTATATGCACATATTTTAGATAAAAAATGTATTTTGCGTGAAGCTGATGCTTGCATCAAACGGTCTGATATTGTAGCACAAGATATTCTTCAAGAATTGCAAATGGAAACGGATAAAACGGAAAATACCGAAAATAAAGATTTAGGGAATGAAGATGATTTCGTAAATATCATAAAAGAAAAATTTAGCGATTTAGCCGGTTATTATGATAACAAAAACAATCAGATTTCTGAATATATAGAAACTTTGACCGAAGATAATATTCAGGGGAAAATAGAAGTTTTCAATTCTATGTTTAAGAAATTGCAGTTTATTAGAAACGATTTTGATGAAATTATGCAGCACAAAATTTCACAAAGTGTGTACTATAAAAACATAGGGGACATGAAAATATTTCTTGAAAAAACGAAAGAAAAGATTCAAAAAATAGAAATAGCTAATATTTTGAATATATTGAAAAGTTTTACAAAATTAAATGTCTCCTTCAATCTTGAAAAAAGCGAAATAACGGATGTCATTCAGTCATTTTCCGATGATGATGCAAAAGAGAAAGAGAGGAAAAGGACTATTCTATGTGATAATGCTGTTAGAAAAATATGTAAGTCTAAAGATGAATATGATAAACTATATATTTTTATGCTAATAGGTGGTAGTGCCCTTATTATAATTTCTTGCGTTTGAGATAAACAATGTTTTTTTAAATTTTAAATCTTACTTTTAAACATATTTTAGATATTAAAATGAGTTAATTTGATTAGCTTAATTTAAAAAGTTGTATTTTTTCACTTACAAACATCTACTATCACTCTAATCAAACATAAATCTTTTCTTTCAATAAAAACACAGTTAAAATAAATAATTAAATAAAATTTAATTATGATTTGCATGTTCATTCAAAGGTTTGGTATCATATTTTTATTATTATAATAACTTTTTTTTATATTTTAAATTTATAGTATATCTCCACTTTTTACACTCATTAATATAATATTTTATAATCTAAAGGGATATTTATTTGTATAAGTTCATGTTTGGATTATATTTATTGTTTTGACAGTAATTATTACCAAGATTGTGATAAATTGTACAATTTGAAGATGAGAAACATTGTATTTAAATGGTATTTTTTTGTTACATGCGATTAAACTCTTATCCAGATATACCATTGATTGTAAGATAGTTTATACGTTTCATATAGCTCCAAATAATTTAAAACGAGTTTTAAATTGATATTTTTCATTGATAAACATTCATAATTGTATCAAAAAAATAAAATGATGTATATATTTGCTTTTATTTCGCTTATTTCTGTTAATGAAAATATAGATGAAAAGAATGATGAAAATGATCCAATTAGCAAGATCACTGAAAGTCAATGCTTTTCTGTGCTAAGATTCGATTTGAAAAAAGAATGCCACAATAAAATAATAATGAGTAAATGCAAAACTAAAAATTGTAAACGCTCATCTATGCTTGATGACAATAAAACAGTTGGTAATTTAGTTCCCTGTAAAATTGGTGAGCTAATAAATGCTCAGTGCACGATTAATTCAGATATGGAGGCAAAAGAATCAAACTTCACATATGTTGATCTCAATAAAGCGGCTCAAGAATATACTGGATATACAGAGGGTGCGAAAGAGGTATGGAAAGAAATATATATGATATTAGGATCCAGAAAATTGATAACGAAGCTTGTGAGTGGGATTCATTATTCAATATCAATACATATGTCTTTAAATTATAAAAAATCAGGAAGCACATATTTGAATAATCCCGAGCTTTACAAGAGTAAATATTGCGCTGAGCATGAAGAGAATATTTTCCTCCTATACGATATACTGAAAAGTTGCCTTAAAAAGTTAAAGGTTTATTTTTTTAAATGCTTTCCAATGGAAGATGAGATACATAATGCTATAGAAGAACTTTTGAATAGAGCAAAAGAAGGGAAGGAAAATATCGAGGAGCTAAAGAACGAATATGACTCGAACATATTTGAAAATATAGATGGAATATTAGATTGCATTGAATGTGGAACTTGTAAACTTTGGGGTAAAATACAATTTAGCGGTTTAGAAGCGGCGTGTAAAATTGTAAGTATGGATGAAAACGCTAACTTATCGTCAAAGGATGTAATTTATTTTCTGCATTTATACAAAAAGATCGAAGAATCTGTGAGATACATAAAATTTTTTAAAGAAACACTACATGAAGACGATGATAGTTTAGATACCACACAAATAAATCATCTGAAAGACGATGAAGAAGATGGTATAACTGAAAATGCAGATGGTGTAAAACCACCAAAAAAAGATGAAAATCAAGTTATTCAAAACAATAATGGGGCTGAAGATAAAGTATCATCGGATGAAACTGGTGTTTCAGCAGCAAAAGAGGGTTCTGCAATGATTCCTCAAAACGAAAATATCCCAAACGCAAGTAATGAAGAATTATCAAATGCATCTAACAATGACAAAATGGTGTTACGTCCTGTAAATTCGAAATAAATTTAATATAAAACTTCATAAATAGTTTAAATTATCGTTTAGATCAGATGTTCTTTAAAAATTGGATTGTTAAGTTTTCCATTGTAATAAATGTTTTATTATCAAAATTTCCCTATACATTTTAAAAGGGAAAAAAATAATCAGAAATTTCCTGTGTTGAAAATAAAGAGCAGTAATAATGGGGTCCAATAATCTATAATCTGTAACACAATGAAATTATAAATAAATTTTCCAAGTCTATAAATCATATAATATTTTAATAAAATTTATCATGCTTTTAATATTAATTTCGGATATTTTATCTATTAAAGCTATACCAGATTTATTCCATCATCAAAATAAGTATTAGTCTAAAATTACATATTTATCATCTATCATTTACATTAGTCCATTGGGTTTATTTATACAACATAAGTATATAGTAGTCAATTATAATTTAAGGTTATGCACACTATCATTGTTTAATAGCTTCAATTTTTTTTAAAGCTAAAAATATACGACATTGAAAAATACAGAAAGCAAATATTAATGCTTTATTTTACCTGTATTGGCATTTCAATTTTAATGGGAAATAGTAGAAGAAATTCATATGCTAGATTGCTAAATTGTATTCAATCCAAATAATTCAGAAAATTACTAGAAGATGGTAAATAAACGTGTTGGATAAAATAATCTGGATTAAAAACATCAAATAAAAAGAGCTATTGAGTCGTGTATAAACACCGCAAAAATGATAATTCAGCTATTTGACCAAAAATGAACGAAGCATAAGTCATATTGTACATAAAAAACACTTGTATATTAAGAAATTGTAAAAATATAAATCTTTATTGTAGGAATATAAATTTAATTTTAAATTTTCTAATTGAAACAAAATTTATAAAAGTAGAGCAAAATTATTCCATGCTCCTTTTTCTGAAAAATAAATTACGTCCAAAAATGAATTTTTATTTATACATGATCTTACATCCCAGGAAAAATATGCAAATGTGCTTATTAAAAGCATTCATGTTAAAGACGAGTAAATTCTAGAATTACATTCAAAGCAAGGAAAATTATAATTTGAATATATTCACTCAAAATATTAGACGGTATAATTATTTTGCGCGCGTACAACCCCATAATACATATAAAGGTTTTCAAAGGTTAAGCAGTTCATTTGTTATGTGCGTTTAATCACATAAATATAGATATAATCTATAATAGACTTATGAATAAAAATTAAACTATAATTATATCCTAAAAATTAAAAAAAACCAGAACTAAATTATAATATTGCGTTTTTGGTCAAGTTATTAATAAAAAAAACAGAAAATAATGAATTTTTGTCACTTATATAGATATTATTACACATAGGGGTCTAATTATCAAGATAAAATCAGTGATTTACCTTCGCTAAATACAATTTAAAATATATTTAAGGTTTTTATGATATTTTATTATTTTGTTTTAAATTATTTTTATTAATTTATTTACTTTAACTGAATCCTTTTTGTTTCATAATTATGTATTTTAGACTTTATGTTTTTTAAACGAATATATATTCAGCGCTAATTTTTCGTCGAGAAAAACTATATTGTGGGGTTTATTTATATATCACAGTAATATTTTTGAATAAAATAAAATTTAAAATTTAAAACCTAAAAATAGTCAAATCTGTTGATGTTTACCTAAGAATGAAAATATTAGCTAATTTATAATCGGTATCTTAAATTGTGTTTCAAACTGGACTTATCATACAATCCAAAGTGGTCGATTATAAATTTTATAATGCAAACATTGAATTCTATCAGTTACTTAAGTTGAAAAAACCTACTAAAAATATAAAATAAAGTCGAATATTTTAACAACCTTATGTTGGAGTCTAATAAATGACATGGCAATTTTCCACATTTTATTAAAGCAAAAAATCCAATTTTAAGAAGGGTTCGTGGATTTCCAAGAAATTAACCAAAGATAAAAAGTTAATATTTAAAGAGTGATTTAAAAATAGATTTTAAAACATAAAAGTAAATGGGAATATTTATGTTAATTTAATCATACAATTGGTGTTATATGGCATGTACAAAATTATCCATAATCACACGGTAATCTAAGATAGGGTGTCAGAAAAAAGCTAAAAAATTTACCTAGAAAGTTAAAATTATTTTTTTTAATAAATACATCATTATCAGCAAGTATTAAATAATTTGAATAAAACATATAATTAATATACGAACAATTGCACGGATGAAATAAATTATGAGATTGATCGCTCTTTCTCGTTTAAAAAATTATTTACTTTTGCGTAGGATGACTGTATACACAACAAATCTTCTATAAACCCATTTTTTAGTGCTTAATTTCCCGCAAAAGCTTTTGAATTAATTTTCTGCTTTGTGGTTTATTTTTGTGATAATTTTATTTTTTTTTGATTTTCTATCATTTGAAATAAATAACATAATTTTATTTGATATGTGGTTTATTTTTGTGATAATTTTATTTTTTTTTTGATTTTCTATCATTTGAAATAAATAACATAATTTTATTTGGTATGTTACACATAATGACTAATAAAAAGTTAAAAAAAAACAGAATCCCAAAATGGGTAATTTTAGCAGATAAAGCACTATAAATTCTCGACTATTATACTTTATCCAATTATATTTTGAATTCAAAGATATTTCATCAATAAAACACCATGATATATTTATATGGATATGTGCGCACTCTATTATTATTTTTTGCAGTAGCCTATGAAGAAAATCTGTTATCTTCTGGGCAATCTTGAGAATTATTTTATGTTTAAATATCAGAATAAAAAAAATCATTGCCTTTATTATAATATTAATATCAAAAAAAAATTTACAAAGGAAAATATTTCAAAGATCATGTTCAATTTACCAGAGCCGTCTATATAGTAAAGGGCTATTTAAACTAGATTATTAAAAATTTGCCGATTTATTTGTTTAAATACAATACGAGCTTATATACAATTTATTATATGGATATTTTCGGTTTAGTTTTCTATTTCTTGCTTAAAAATTTAATAATAGCATATGCTTGGGCATTTATTTACTATTATATTACATTTTTACGACATTTGTGTAACTGATAAGCAACTAATACCTTTTAATTTATATCTAGGTGTTTTCAATCTATCTTTTAAGATACAGCATTTCTATATCTTAATTTTTTTGTGATTTATTTGTAAACTTTTTTTTTGTTATTTTTTAAATTTAGATTCATTAGGTGTTTTAAGTAAATTTTTTAAATTGTTTCTAGGGGTTATTTTCTTTTCATTTTTTTAATTTAGCGTTCATATGGTTTTTATACAACTAAAAAAATTATAATCTATTATTTAAACTATAATAAAGATAGAAATAGTAAAACCGGTGTGGTATATGGCCTTTTATCTTCAGTCTAGTGAATAAATGATAGATATGAATATCGCTTAAACCTTGATTAATGTAATTCTCTTATCTAAAAATGTGAAAAAAGCAACGGACTAATTACCAGTTATAGAAAAATTATATGTTTGGGATATCGAAAATTTGAAGGTGAAATATTATACATTATAATTTAACTTTTAGTATTTTACATGGCTCACAGCTCCGGTAAAGTATTAATTGGTCCTCAAATTATCAAATATCAACATCAATTGTATATTTGCTATATATTTAATCCGTACGCTTTTAATTTATTTTTAAAATTTAAAGGTAACTTTTCTATTTTTGAAAATTGTAGACATTATTAATTTGTAATAAACTGTGAGAACTAACTAAAATGATTAAAGCATATTTTTTGACGGGTATTCGTATAAAAAGTTTTGCATCTTGAAAAATTACATAAAAAATCAATCAACGTGTTATAAAAATGATTAAAAAGATGGTTTTGGCATTTTTTTCTTTTGTAAACAAATATAAGCAATTATTTAATTAAATTTTGTGGGATGATAATAGTAAATTACGAAAAAATATTTAAATAAAAAAAAATTAAAGTTTATTCATATTCAATATTTTATTATTTGGGGTTTTCGGGTGAAATATAATCACATAGGATATAGAAATGATAATAAAATATTGATTTCGACTGTATCAGTTTTTATTGTGATCGTAAATAATTCTTCAAAGAATTTAAAGTTTGTGATTTGCTTTTTAGATCATATATAATTTGAAAAATAAACCCCTTTTCTTTAAGTCGCCCTATCTCTTCATTTTTTACATTAAAAACATTTTTTATTGTTTTTCCACAAACGAGTGGCTTTAAATTGTAAATATGATCATATTTATATTCGATTATTTTGTTATATAGGTTTTTAAGCAATTCATATTCCGAATTTTTGTTATTTAAATGAAGGATTATCATGTATAAAAAAAGGGAATTCCTCCATTGTTTTTTCAAAACAAGAAGCATTTTTATGATACTTTCTTTATCTATTAATGATTCGAGGTTGAGTTTAGATATAAAATGTATATTTTCCTCGATATTCTTGAAAATTTCAGATAGAGTATTGGGCCATTTTAAGTTTTCTTTAACAATTATATGATTTAAATATTCAGGCTTCTTTTGATTAACTTCAATTCCTACAAAGTTATGAAGTATTGAATATAAATAAAATATTTTTCTTTCTAAATGCCCATCATCGATTTCGATAAACTTTTTATAAAACTCTTTGGATCTTTCCACATTCATTTGAAAATCTACGGTGGGTTTGAATATAGAATCAGCAATTTTAAGTTCTACAAAATAGAACATTGCCTTCTCAGCATTCTCATGATTTGTAATTTTATCAATTTCAATTCCTATTCTCTCATTCGACACTTTATTTTTAAGATTTATACAAATATCTTTTCTCAAAATAGCACTAAAGATTTCAGGGGCAATTGAAAAATCATATCGACAGGCAAAGCGGAAAGTACGCAATACTCTCAATGGATCATCTAAAAATGTTTTATACGGATCTAAAGGTGTCCTTATGATTTTATTTTTAATATCCATTATTCCCATTTTTGTATAATCTTCAACCTCCCCAGTGGCAATGTTATAAAATAAACTATTTATTGTTATATCTCTTCTATATGCATCTTCTCTTGGATCTCCAACTTCGACTGTAGGAATCCTTGTTCCATCAAGATATTCTTCTTTTCTTAACTGTAAGAAATCAACGTGTATTCCTTCTATTAATACAACCGCTGTTTCAAGATGCTTTGACTTGTCGGGATTCGTTTTTACAACCCCTATACTAGAAATTGTAATATTTTGGTATTCTTTGAATCCACATACAAATTTATATCCCGACATGGTATCAAGAGCTATATCAATATCATTAGACTTATTGTGCATAATTTTATCACGGACCCATCCACCTGCTACTCTTGGTATTATATTTTGATTGGTTTCTTTTATATAATTATTTATTGCATCAAATATCTTTTCTTCTTTTTCGTTTAGACTTATCTTCATATTAATATTTAGGTGGGATATCGAAAAATATAATTTAAAACACCAAAACACACATACACGACATATTTTTTAAAATCAATTTGTACTAAGTTTCTTTACAGAAAAAAACTCAAAGTGTTAAACGTCTTTTGAGGCACAGACTCAAATCCATAGTACAGAGAAAAATTCTTTAACTTATGAGTCTCTAAAAGAGGAAAGGTGTAAGAAGAGGTAAGAGAAAAGAAAATGCCCAAAAGTTTAGATATATGTGCTCATAGAAAAGCAATCAAGCTTGGCCTAAAGAAAAAATTAAAAATTAAGATATATAAATTAAGAAATATAAACAAATTTTTAACCAAGCTAGTGAGATCTTAGAAAGTAAAAATTATTTTTAGAAATAAGATATCAAAATTGATCTATATTTTTGAGATATAACTTATCAAGATATCTTCATCTGAAAAAATTTATGTTCTGATTCATATCGAAAAATTTTTTATCAATAAAAGAATATTCAGTACAAAGACTTCACTCATTAAAATTAACAATCCCTTTGAGTTTTAATGATAAAGTCTATAATTTAGAGCACAACCTTTCATCACACAATTCGGGTTTTGGAACCAAGAAAATCACATTACTTTTTTCATTGTTTTGTTAATTGAATTGTATATATTTTTTATAAATATTTACGCCATAATTTTGGATGTTGTGGTTGCAAAATATACTATAATTCGTATCCGAAGAGTTAGGAATGCGAAATGAAGTAGAAGCATACGCAAAAACAACAAGATTGTGGAAGACACCCGAACTAATAAGTCTGGAAAGAAGAAGAAGGTACATCGAAGAAGATTTTATAGATGACAAGGTGGAAAGAAGCATCTGCCGAATCAGTTCTAAAGAGCTTTTTGAAGTCTATCATGAACAAGATTAAATAGCGAAAAATCAAATCAACCCATAAATCTATCAAGCTTTATTTATAATTTTGGTATTTCAGCTAAAGAATTTTCCATGTCGTGAAATTTAATTTAATTTTCTACTTTTGATTTATAAGTGAAAGACAAAGATTATACTATATTTTGTAGCATGTAGATTGTTACATCAATACCATAAAATATAACAGAAGCAACTTGAAGTCTTAACGCAAATTCTGTCATATACAAACAATAGAGATAAAAAAATACTTTAACTTATAGACCTTGGGAAGAGGGAGAGGTGTTGAAGAAGGTATAAGAAAGAAAATATAAATTAAGAGATAGATATGATTTGCCAGCGTGGAATTAATCTGGTTAAGCTTGAAGAAAAATATAAAATTACAATCCCAAAATTACAAACATAAATAAATAAAATTCCATTAAATAACTCAGCCTGCTATTCTAACCTCAAAATTTTATTGTGTTATCATAATTATTATATTTAATATTCATTCATGTGCTTGAATGATCGTGGTATTGTTTGATTTATTACTTGTGGCCCAATAAATTTTCGTTTTTATACAGAAAAACTTTATTTGACCAATTATCAACATGACTTATTTATTCTTCCGATTTTAGTGTATTCATTTGTGAAATTTGTAATTACGAGAATACTAAAATATTTTTTGTATTTTGATCTATCTGTATTAAAATAATTCATCATTTTAATTAAATATAGCATGTAAAGAAAGTCATTTTTTGGTGGCATTTTATAATATCAACATCTCTTTTACGTCTCGCGTTACAAATAAAAAAATTAGGTCTGATAAAACTCTTATCTTTTTTTATTTATCACGATTTGTAATAACACATGCACCTAAAATATATTTTATTGGAAAGTTCGTGTTCTTATTAGGTTTGTAGACGATTTTTAAAGATATTTTTTGATCCAATATTTCTCCTATAATCACTTTAGGTAAGTATTATTAATTCTATCATCAAGCATTCTACGAATTTAAATGATGATTCTGGTTTTTTTTTTCGACACACCCCTTTTCTTACTACTCCCATCACCAGAATATTATGGATTTTTCCCATTACAATCACTAAGTCTTGAAAAAAGATGATTTTTTTGGGGAAGATTCTCCAGATGACGGGTTAAAAAGGTATTAAACAAGTAATTTAGATAGTGCAACCTAAAGTTTTGCTTCAACAAATTTAATATAGAAAAATTAAAGTATCCCATGAATAAAGTAATTGCTACATTATAGGGTCGTTTATAAAATTCCAAATAAATATGGTTGATCGATCAGAGGATAGAAACATTCAACCTACATATCATACTATATTTAAAATCGAATAATTAATTCCGCGTGCCTGAAAAGAATACGGCAAAAACCAATACAAATACTCATTTGGAAAAAATCCATCATATTTAAAAAAACACTTGATCGTGGGGCATATATAGCTTAGCTCTATATTCAACGCAAATTTAAGTAATTAAAGCCATTATTGGTATTATAGAGATGATTCCAAGAACCGGTAAAAAGATTGAAAACTTTAAAATAATTTTTTATGCCTCTATCCACAGAAACAAATGAGCCCCTGAATTTTCAATAGCTTTATGTAAAAAAAATTGGAAAGTGTCTAATGTGAAGAGTGAAATCACACAATATATATTATAGGGAACATATGGATAATTACCTCCAAAAAAGTTTTAAAATATACTATCAAATAACTACATAAATTAAAGGTTGTTTAAATAGTAATTAATAGAGGTTTAAGAAATAAAATAAAAAGACATTGATCAAGAAAATATCCAAAAATGCTTCTGTGTTTGTATTCTTTATACTATTTTTATATTTTTTTGGTTTTTAGATAACGCTTATTTTTGCTTTACATTCAATTCATGATTTCCCGTACTTATTATATATATACTCAGAATATCACCCACATCATCAGGCGATATTCTTTGATAAAATCATATCATTTACCTTATAATAAAGGCATAATATCGTTAAAACTAGTCAAAAAACAGGGGAAAGGTTATATGGATCATTTTTTTCTCTCTTAAAACACTAAACCGTAATAAAGAAAATTGGGAATATTATCAAAGCAATATAAAGATATCTTTTGGTTTTGAATCTTTTTGTGTGTTCGAAGTGTCTTTTGCGAATCAAAACATCGAAGTATTGGTCTATCTAGATACCTTTAATCATTTCTGTATATAATATTAGAGATAAAATTCTAATAATTGCTTGATAGCTCTTTTCGTTTCATTTGATCTATTTAGTTGCAGTCGAAAGAGTTTTTGTGGCTTTATTTCCCGCCCAGTGGATCCAATCATATAAATTTAAAACATGTCTGAGTTTATACGCATGAAAGATTAAAAAACTCATGTGCTTAGACTCATAATAAGCATATGGTATTCAAAAATAATTTTATTGCTTGTTAAGAGCCTTGAAATATTATAGCGATGGTTTTTTCATTAAAAGATCCAAAATCGATGCAATATCTATAAAAATAGATATTTATAAGTTTAATGGGTATATTAATTTTTTTTAAGCAAAGGTATAATATTTAGTTGAATTGAATTGTTTTCTAAAAACCTTAAAAAATATAACATTAACGGTAATCATAGTGTAAAAATTAATATAAGAAAAACTAAACTTTCATTTATAATATTATTGTTTCGCAGAAATTTATTTTAAAAAAATACTATGATAATAATTTGATTGAATTTACGAACAGAACCGAGAAATAAAGTCGGATAGCCACAGCCTAATTATTGGGCTAATCGAAATTTTTAATAGAAAAAATATTTATACACACTAATATATACGACAATAAATAAATACACAAATAAATAATATTTTTAAATTGCCAAAACAAGAAATTAATTTTTTTTTAAAATAATATTTATTTGTAGCTGAATTACACTTACATAAAACCAATCCTTTAACCACTTAAATGAATAAGGAGGGGCATCAAAAACATTGATATAATAATCTTATCAATAAAATTTATTGATAAAAATATATCAGAAGAAGGAATCAATCCATTAGGTCTTTTTGAAGATAAATTCCTATAAATAACCCAGTCAAGATACGTCTTCGGGTTCACTGACCATATTATGTGTATTTTAATTAATATTTGCGGCTTATTTGATATTCAAAAACACAATTAAATCCCTTTGCAATTAAAAGCATAAAAAGATCACAGTTAATCTGATAAAAATAAAAACTGTGATTTTAATTTCAGCAATACTTGCATTTTATAATGTTTATCTTAATATTTTTAACAACTTATTTTAAAGCATGGTTATACGAGATCTGCAATAAAATTTCTTAGTATCGTTCATAGAATTCTAGCCCCGTTTTATAGCCCAACCTACTTATAAATTTACAGAATTTGTCATCGACTTTTATACCAAATCCTTTGAGATTCAATTTAGATGTGGACATACGAAATCAATAAAAATGTATTACCAAATTTTTGATTTAATATATAATTACGGTGACTTTTTTATGGGCCTTAATAACAAGAATTTTAACGAGCTAAATTTCCTTTTGGCTAAATAACTATATAGGACCTTCTGCATTTTTTTTTAATATTTAGCATCGGAAGTCCAATTATTGTGGCAAAAATATTTTTTTGCTTAGGCAGAGATTTACTAATATTTTGCGCGTTGGCAAATTTTAATATGCTCATTTAAACAAGAGAGCTTCTATTTAATTATGCGATACTCAAATAATTTATAATTCATTTAATAAAAGTTTTTTATCGACATAAAAAAAATAATGACCTATAATATTCGAATCTTGAATCAACATTATTGTTTCCATTCTTTTAAATGACCAAAACACTTAAAAGAAAAATACATGATTCAAATTGTATTATTCAGCGTAAACTTATTAAAATTTATATTTATCTATTTTGATTAGGTATTGAATATTCATCTATCATCTCATTATATATCATTTAATTGTGCATAAGTTCATGATTTGCAGCCTTAAACTTGCATAGAAATCCCGAATATTTCTGTATTATCATGTAAAATATAAAGCCAAAGTATTTTTTTTATGATTGGATAATTTTCATTCTTAGCTATTTTATGTTTATAGATATCTACAAAATGAAAGCCCCAATCTCAAATTCTTATCAAACTAGATCAAAAAGATAAAGTAACCCATTTACCGGCCTATCTATTTTTATACTATTTTATTGCAAGAGATTTTATTGTCTTTTAAAAATATAAAAATAAATAATAGATGCAAAATTAAATTCGAGATTAATTTTTTATATCGTATCTTTGGGCTTCTTCGTAAAAATAACATGATTAGTTTCCCGTGAATAGATCTAATACATACTATTGGCAAACTGTTTTTATTTTACACCTCTTTACATCTCTCCTCTTTTAGAGGTCTATTAATTCAAGGTTTTTCGGAGTTTTCCTATAATTAAAAAATAAATTTCGAAAAATACTAAATTTGATTTTAAAATGATTAAATTAAATGAAAAGGGTAATTTAAATCATAAAAATTACGTTCTTTTCCGACTGTGAGTAGAGTAGGTGATTTGATAATTACATTTTTAATGTGTTAAGTGAAGGTCACGGTGTGTTGATTATTATTCCTATGCATGGTTCAAAAATAAACAATCTATTACGTGTACCTGATGTAGACGCTTTCTTTCATTTTTCACCATAAAAATTCAACTTATGGTATCATTAAATGAAATCTTGTGAAAATTCTTGTTATAGCACTAAACATAAATTCTGTAAAAATAAGTATAATTAAATAAAAATATTAATTTGTGTCAAAATTTCATCATAATTGAGTTCGCCGAAACTATGCATATATTAGTTATCAATAAATTCCAACCAGATACACACCGAAAAACAAAATATGAAATAAAATATTTAACTGTCTGAATTTGCGCAAATATAATGAAATTTTGGCTAAAAGAATAATTCAAACACAAAATAATAAAAATCTTATAGCAAATATATTGAAAAAAACATATGATTATACAGGAAAATTATAGCAACAGACTTATATATCTAAAGTTATGGATAGAATTTTGCTGTATTTTGATTTTTTAAAAATATAAAAGTTATTAAAATGTCTAGAAAAAATACATTTGTAGTCAGCTTCTATTTCATAATAATTTTCTTAAAACCACTAATTCTAGTTAAACATCAGCTATTAACAAAAGCAAATTCTGGTAAACGATAAAAAAATTAGTTTACAACTATTTTTTTATTTATGGTTTAAGCTTTTATTTTTAATAATTTTATCTATTTAGACGTGGTTTTCCCATTAGGAAAATTGCACAACTCTTTGATGCATACTTTGACACCTTTCCTGATCTATCTTCATCAACTGCTCTTCATCTCTCAAATGAGATGAGTTCAAATGTCTTGCATAATGTGAGAGCTTGCATGTATGCTTCTACTTCCTCCGGGATTTTGAACAGCTTAACGTATTTTTTATGATATTTTGTGACCACCCCATCCCAAGTCATCACACATGGCACTATTCTTGTTTTACATTAGTAAATATAACCAAGTTCATTGGCCAAGATGCCATACTTCCTATATTTTTCATCCTCAACTTCAGTTAAGTTGTCAAGGCTAGTTATATCTATTTCAATCAACGTAATAATAATTTCTTTTTTATCATATAGAAAAATATCTGATCTATTTTGTTTGATTAGTATATCTGTTTTTATTCTGGTATCAGCTTTATTTCTGCATTTTCGTTTTCGCAGATCTCTTGTACTGAGTGAGTTCTGATCCTTTTGGTTTTTTTAAAGTTATATCGTCTTGATAGTAGGAAATGAAGACATCTTACGATTTCATTGTGCCTTCGCGTGTAATCATGCCAAGACACTTTCTTACATCTCGTTGCAAGGTGGTTGATTGTTTTCATTAGTTACAATGTGGGCATTTTATTCTTTTAGCGAAAAAACACATTTCTGCCTTGAATAAAACAGACTTTCCGTTTTTACTTGGTTTAATGTCACCGTCTTGTATCCATCTTGATGATCCAACAATATAAACCATATATCAAGATTCTTGGCTTCAAAAAGTTTTTGGTGTGGTGTAATGGTTTTATTTTTATTTTAGGCAATAGAATTTCTTGCTGCTTTTTCTCCTGTGTCTCGAAATCGGTGATATTCACATGATATTTATTCTTAGCATATTCTGTAATTAGTGAGAGATGTGTCTTGTTATCTTTTTAATACAAATATATATACATATTTTAAAGTTTTTAATTTTTATTAATTGATATATTATTTCCTGTTAATATTTTTTTTGTGATTAATTTCCAAGGGTGAATTTTTTCAAACTTAGTTTTAAATTTCTATCGCTTTTATCCCTTAAACTTAGATTATAGTACTATATTTTTTTAAGGGAAATTGTTTAAGCAAAAATCTTTAACTATAATCTTAACACAGAGACTAAAAACAACTAGCTATCATAGGTATATAATTATAACTTTAAAATTTTAATTATTGTAATATAGCTGCAAAATAAGATTATTTTAAATCTAGTTTGGAATTTATTTTCATAATTATTTTATAAAAGTACGATTTCATTTTTTGTCAATAAATCGTAAACATCACTTAACAAGCAAACAAAAATATCGCCTTGTCTAATTTCTATTGGATTGCTATCTATTACAATACTTTTTGTTTCACATAAAACATAAAAACCGACATATTCATAAGTATTAGATTTTTGTGTCTCAAGCTCGTTATTTAATTTTTCATTTGATGTGCTTTTTAGTTCAAAATTCGATATTTCTTCTAAATATGTTTTTTCGTGCACTGATAAATATTCTTTATTTTCAATAAATTTACCGTAATCATTTATCTTTTGAAGACGAAGTTTCAAATACATCGTTAAAAAATAAGATATTCTTTCATAGTCTAACTGATATATTGAAAGTACAGCTTTACTTATTCCATTGTTTACATGGCTGTTACATAACTCTTGAATATAAAGTTTCTGTGAACGAAGTATTGGTGTTAAATCTTCAATAACTTTGTATTGATAAGGCAGTAATATCTTTGTATTGCATTCGTTGGTATAAGATCGAATTAAATCCTGTACGATTGTATTGTTTTCTAACCCCATTTCTTAATTACAGTAATGGGATGGGTGTGATATTTTATCATTTGGTTGATCACTATCACTCCTTGATGCTATTTTAGTTTTAAACGATGAGAAAATAATAATACGGTAGACTAATAATTTTGTATCTCTATATATTAATTAAAGATAATTTTATTTTGCCATAAGGGTCATCTTTTTCAATCGTAACAATTCGTGTGTTAAAAAAAATAAACAGGACATCTTAAATCCAAGGTATTTCTAAGCGTTTAAAATTCCAGAAAATTATAGAATTTTTATTTATTTAAATTATATAAGTACCCAAGGGTATTTTATAGCTTTTAAAATTGCAATAATCTTCTTTATTTAGAAAATATATGAAAATGAATCACAAAATGAAAAACCCTTTCTGTTTATGAACATTATTAATTAATTAATATATAGATATTTCAAAATAAAAAAAGATCTAATCGAATTTATTTATGTTTTGTAGGGTACTATAATTTTGATCTCCATGTTTTATCTAACATTTTCATCTGTATGCTGATCTTCTGTTATTGATATTTAAATAATTTCAGTCTTTTAGTATAGCTTATTTTTGAATAGGCTTTTCTTCCCCAAGAGGCTTCTTTGTAACTAATATAAATTTGACTCAATTAGAGACATTGAGGTTTATAAGCTCGGATATCTTTAATTTCAAACAGAATGATATAAAAAGGTTTTTTTACCCTAATTTTTTTTCCAAGTACCACGTATCTTATATTTAGTTACAAATCGCGTGTTTGAAATCATCTAAACTAATATTAATAGTTGTTGTCAAGCATTAATTTCCATGTTTATTCATTTACAAATGTAATAATATAAAAATTAATCACTTTAACATCTAAATAATATAATCGACAAAACTAGAATTAATTTTTCTTTCTTTCGAAAAACTTATATAAATACCATTTTGGTTCAAATAAAATCAAGTACAAAGAATCAAAAAATAACCCACGGAATAAAATACGTTTTCAAACTCTTTGCAAATATTTTTAAGCAAAGAAAATTTACTAAATTGATACCTTAAATGCTATATGGGTATAATTATAACACCCAAATACGATATTAAAAATAATATCAAACGTTAGTATTTTTTCTAGCTAAATTTTTCAAATAGATGCCAAAATAAATATTTTTATATACAGTAGGTTGAATAATATCCTTAAAAATTAAATCTTATATAAAAAAAGCCCATTATTATTATATTAAAGAGATCTATCTTATTAAAAGTACAAAAATTTTGATTATACACTTAAAAAATATTTTATTATATTATATCCTTATGGTATGACTAAATAAGAAAAAAATTAAATACAGTTTATTATCAAAAAAAATAAATTCATTGGATCTGTATATTCACATATTCATTAAAAATGTGTGAATTGTTTTTTTAATGATTTTTCGTAAATTCTGTAATTTTATGACTTTCACAACTTATCACACAGAGTCTTTTGAATTAGTATTGATTTCTCCGCCCTTATTTTAAAACATATTTGTAGCCTAAATACACTTAAAAAAAGATCAAAATATATCATCTTTTATTTGTTTAAATGGTAATAAGAATATTAAAAATTTCTCAACAATACCTGTAAAACATGGTAACATCAATAGAAAAAACCTATTTATTTTATGGAATTAAGGATATAAAAATAATTTGAATTATTTTTTAATATAAGAAAGCTGATAAATCATATTTTATCTGTTAAATAGTAATAAGAATATTAACAATTTCTTAATGATTCTTTAAAAATTAATAACTTCAATAAATCATGTTTTATTTATATAATATTAAGAATATAAAAACTTATATAAAAAAACTATTTAGAGCCTAGTAAATATGCTGAATTATAGACTATTTCGCTTATTCTATTTTAATTTAGCTTTATAAAATCGCATTTTTTTTAAATTGGTAAAATCAATAAATCATGTTTTATTTATATGGTAATAAGAATATAAAAAAGAGCCATTTAGAGCCTAGTAAATATATAATTATAGACTATTTTACATTTTCAGTTTGTATTTAGCTTTATACAATCACATTTTTTTAAATTGGTAAAATCAATAATTCGTGTTTTATTTTTATCGGTATTAAGAATATAAAAAAGAACCATTTAGAGCCTAATAAATATACAGGATTATATACTATTTTACTTTTTCAGTTTTAATTTAACTTTATACAATCTCATTAAATTTTATTTTAAGAAATCATAGAAAAGTAAATTTCGAATGTTCAATTGGATACAGGGATACATTAAATTCCATATAGTTTAATTACAAAAAAAAAGTTTGTGCTTTATATTTTAAAGTTCTTATAAAAAATTAGCTTATTTTTTTACAACAAAAAAAGCCATTTCTTTTCCTGATTAATTTATATATAGCATTTTTTAAAAAAAAATTTAATTGATCACCACAGAAAAGGGGCTAAATATTATATTTCAATACTTTATCACACATTAAAAATAATTACCTCTGTTATATATAAATAACAGTGTATTTACTTAGGTATAGCATATATTAGGAAACCGATATAAAAATACAGTTTTGATTTTTAATATTATTAAAAAAACACAGCGATTCTAAGTTATTTTTTCTGTTAAGATAAGATTTATTTCGATACATTTGGATATTATATGCGTGTTTATCATTCAAATTTTTAATATACATTCATCTGTTTACCTTTTATCCCTATTGAATATATTCTCGTTCTATATTCAGAACAAATTTACTATTGTATTTTCACCAATTAAAATGGCAAAAATATTCTTAATAACATATAAATTCTCTCTTTCCTCTTAAATTAAATTGAAATTACACTTCATATATATACTATAAATACTTACCTTGTGTAAATGTACTTTTCTATCATGACCATGTTTAAAAAAATACATTATTTTATCTATAAACCGTTTTTAAAAGATTTTTGTAGAATACATGTGAGACCTAGTGTTTTTTATAATATATCATTCTAATTGGCCTCTGATTTGTCATGAACTAGGCATTAAAAATCATTAGTTAAATATGTAAAATTTGTTATAAAAGTTAAAATGAGTTTACGAATGCTATAAAAGAATTACAATACGTTCTATTTCGAATAAAATACATGATAGCTTACTTTGTGATTAGTTTAAATCTAAAATTTATACTTATATTGGTGTTTTTTTCTTATAAGCATTTTTCTTATCATTTTAAAAATTTAAAAGAGAGTCTTTACAGTATTCAATTTAATACGTCGCCTATAATATGGTTTCAAATTTTGAAAATTGAATTCGGATAATCAGATAAATATCCAAATTTATATATAATCTACATTTTCATTTACATTTTTATCTACATAATTAAATATTTTATAAAAATTATATTATTTCAAATTTTACTTAAGGATTTTATATTCATTTATTTTACCACACGGACTTGGCAAAAATCATTCATCTTTTTAGGTTTTTTTAAAAAACTAAAAAGATATTTTCGGATATATTATTTATAGATAAAACTCTAGTATCTATTCATTTCGTATGATACTCGTGCTTTTTGATTTAAATAGCAGTATAAGGCAAAAATATTTTTTTTTGTCATAAAATACTCTAAGATTTTTCAAAGAGGTTCGGTACTCTGAAATATCAATAGTTAGCCTTAAACTCGTTTTTTTGAATATATTTATAGTTTATTTTTGTTGGATTTGTATTTACTTCTTTTAAATCAAGCAAACACCAGAAAGAACATATTTATACATCTGTAAATTTAGAAGCAGTGACAAAATATATTTTAAATTTAAAAGCATATTAATTGCTTTATAAGCACTGATACACGCGTAAATTAATTAATTTATTTGAAAAGGAGTCAATTTATACAAAGGTATTTTGTTTCACCCATATTGAGGTTTTTATTAAAAAAAAGAAATATACTTGTGCAAAATATTATGAAAGTTGTAGTAAAGAATGATAGTATTCTTATTATGAACAAATGTAATACGGTATTTTGTTTGAATAATTTATTAAAGAAAGGTTTTATCAAATTTATATAAAAAATATAAAATTATAACTCTAAACATCATAAATAATAATAATAAAATATTTATTTGTGCAAAATATTATGAAATTTGTAGTGGAGAATGATATTATTTTTATTATGAACAAATACAATACGGTATTTTGTTTAAATAATTGATTAAAGAAAGGTTTTATCAAATTTATATTCAAAATATAAAATTATAACTCTAAACATCATAGATAATAATAATAAAATATTTATTTGTGCAAAATATTATGAAATTTGTAGTGGGAAATGATATTATTTTTATTATGAACAAATACAATACGGTATTTTGTTTAAATAATTGATTAAAGAAAGGTTTTATCAAATTTATATTCAAAATATAAAATTATAACTCTAAACATCATAGATAATAATAATAAAATATTTTTTTGTGCAAAATATTATGATAGATAATTTAATAGGAACAAATATAAAAATTTTTTGTGTAAAAATTATTGATTAAAGTGATGCTTTATCAAATTTAAATTCAAAATATTAATTTATAACACAGATTTCATTTATATTCATAAAATATCGCATAATATAAATGAAATATACAGATTCATGATCTATATCCTGATACTCTAAAAATTGTTCTATAATTTAATTAATAATAAATTACAGATAATATCCAATATTACCCAAATGATTTAGACATTTTAAAATGTCCATATACAGAATTATTATCGTGTAATTTAGCCTTAAAAATTTCCATCCTTGCATATTAAAATTAATACTTCTATTTTTGAATCAGATCACAATTAGCCAATTGCAATAAAAATGATCGTGACAATCACGCGTGATTTTAATTTGCTGCCCATAGAAATTTCCAATAATTAAAATGATAGTTTTTATATATGGATCAAGTAAAAGTGGGAAATCAACAGTGTGCAAATATTTAGAGGGAAAATCATTCATAAAAAAGAAATATCAACCAAATCTATACGATGAAATAGTATCTGAGGGTAAATGGCGAGGTAGCTATGTCTCAATTTTATCCAACATAGATGATTGGGAATTTTTAAAGAAAAGACCGTGTTTTAGACTTCTTATAGTGTTTTCCCCTTCACATTCATCTTGGCGAACAGAAAATGATGATGATTTTTTGCAGTCTGTTTTAAAATATAAAGATGCTTATTTTATTCATAACTTTTCGACAATATCACAGCTATATCTCGAGATTGATCGCTGTTTGTCTAAGATACGCCCTGACTGGGATCTCTACTTCCTAAAAATCACAAAAGCAGTTTCTCTTAGGTCAAACTGTATGAAAGGACGTGTAGGCGCTATTTTAGTTAAAGAAAATCGGGTTATTAGCACGGGATACAACGGAACACCCTCAGGTGTCACTAATTGTTATCAAAACGGTTGCAAAAGGTGTAATATGAATTGTAAAAGAAACGAGAATTTGGATTACTGTATGTGTATACATGCAGAAGAAAACGCTCTTTTATATATTGGTAGGGAAAGATGCGAAGGTTGTACACTATATGTTACAGTGTTTCCATGCCAACTGTGCTGTAGAAAAATAGTACAAATGGGTGTTGTTAGGATCGTGTATCTTGCAGGATATAGTGAATGTGATGAGGTTGCCCTCAAGGTTTTTAAAGATACTGGTATTAAAACGGAGATGTATTCATTTTAAGATCTGAAATGCCTTTTAAAAATTAGATAGAATCTTTAGTAAAGTCGAATTTTTCTGAATTTCCGCTTATCATTCTTATATCTTTTGATTATATACATAAATTACTATATTTGTCCGAATAAACCAAATATTATAGATAAATTCGAATAATTTCTTTTAATAGAAATAAGAAATTATAATTAACTATTTTTGAATTTTTTTTCTCTTTTTAAATTTTTCTAGTCGCGTCGCTTCAGAACGAGTAAATAAATGTAACAATTCTATCCAAATAACAGTTTAAAACCAAATATATCGAATTCAGATGGAAAAAAATAATTTGGCAAATTCTTGTATAATTACAATACAAAACTTCTTTTAAAAGTTATTTTGTCCTATAAACCCTCAAATATCAGTATATATTAAATTTTATATGATATCAGGAGCATCATCTTTAGCTTTTATAAATGGCTAAACATTTAAGATGATATTATAAATAACTTTGTTGAATTGAACACTTAATCCATTATATATTACAAAGGAATGCATAAAACACACCTTTATTCATATTTTAAAACTTTGATATTCACACATATGTAATTTGATTTCTATTTCGGGAGCAGCACGAGTAAATTGAATTTTTATATACATATCTTATCAATAAAATCACATAACTGGCCAATGATCTATTTATTTCGCTCTTTACATCAATAAATATGCAAATTTTCGCAAATATAATATTGAATCATATCTGGTAATCAGATGTTCAGCCAATAAATGTAAAATGCCTGTAATGTGTTTTCTATCCATTTATAAGGTTTTTTTTGCCTAGATATAATCGAAATTAAAAAATAAGCACGATAAAAGTTAAGATATATTTTTTTTAATTTTATTCGCATATATTTAAAATTGCTTCATACTGTGTTTTACAAAATAAATCAAATCAGAAAAAATAATAAAAAGCCATAAAAATGGCACTAAAATTTATAAAATACAAAAAAATCTACTATTTATGGAGGATAAAATAAGTTAAACTAGCAAATATTTTATCTTATTGTAGTTTTTGTAAAATACAATTTTAAAATTTTTCCTAAGGTATTACAATTATTCTATTTACGATTCCGATATTCCAAAACGGAAGGTTAAAAAAAGACCTGCTTTTTTTATACCTTTTATTAGTGAGATTATGAAAGCTAATAGTCAAATTATATTTGTTATTGTAAAAATGCAATAAAAATTGGTTATGGTTTACGAAGATGATATAATGAACAAAAATAGACAGTGTAATATGTCATTTTTGTGATCAATACCAGTCTTACATAATTAATTTTTTGGTATGATTATTGGGTTTTTGTCTCTTAACCTCTATATATTATAGATATAACACCTATTTCTTTAATCTATTTAATGACATAAGGAAAATATTTTAAGTTATTTATAACAGTATTTCAAAAAATTATAGAGGATAATAAAATACATAATTTGCAAGAAAATTATACATAAAAGATTAAAGCAATACGTAATAAATTCCAATATACGAGAATAATAAAATCATATAAGAATAAATCAATATTTACATGCATTAAATAATATTTTAGAATGTGTAAATTCTTAAGAACTGCACTTCGAAAATCAATTAAAGAAATTGAATATAAAATTTCAAGTAGTTTTACTCGTATTTGGCGTATATTTTTATTTTATTTTAAGAATAGTGCTTGAAAACCGAATGCAAAGCCATGACCACTTACCTAGAACATATCAAATGAAAAAAAAATTAGCTTCGATTTTTTTAAGAAATAATCAACAGAGGCGAAAATATATGCTGGAATGTTTTAGCTATAACGTTTATATTAACAAAATAAATACACCTAGATTATAATATAAATTAATAGGAATTTTTACCCTAAAAATTTATGTTTTTTTGGTAAAATCATTTGGATAACACCTATTTATATCGGAGTATAATTATAAAAACTTTAAGAGAACACAAAATATAAGTTTTATGACGGAGATATTGATATTTTAAATGCCAAATTTAGTTGAAATATATTTTTATTTCAAAAACTTACATAAATAACTTTATTAGGGGCCGTTTCTTTTCATTTATAAATTAAGATTGCAATATATTTTTTATTCACTCAATATAAGAACCCAAAAAAATAGCCCACAACCTCCGGCTTATCGTATTAACTGCATATTAATACCGTTTTAAAATAACACTTTCATACCCAATATTATTATTATTTTTATAATTTAATTTGAATATCTCCGGCATTGAAATAATATTGGTCTTCTATTTTATATTCATCACTACTAGGATGACTTATTGATTGAAAATATACTATTTATATATGCAATCATAATCCGTATATAGAGGTATTGAATAAGACGTAAGAGAAGAGAATATACCCAAGAGTATTATTATAATGCGCCGATGGGAAATAAATCACCCACTACTTAAAGAAAAAACATATTTTTTAATATTGAAATCAACCCATAAATAAAAAACATTTATTTGTACCTATTTATAAATTAACTAATTATGGCCATATCTATTAAAAATATAGCAAATTCCTATAGATCACATAAGATTAGAATATGTGAGCTGTGCCAAAACCGAAGCAATAATTTACTCGGCAAATCACAGTGCTATAATTTTAACACATTAATAAAATTTCTAAGGTATGAAGAGAGTGTAGTATCGAAGAAAAGTGTTGCAAGTGGTGGGTATTCCGCTTTCCAGCAAACTCTAGGAATCCTAAACGGCGAGCGAATGTAAATTAATATACTGCTTTATAATTGAAAAAACAAGAAATAAAAAAAAATTATGCAAATCAATCGCGTATCATCAAATTTTATTAGTATCGAGTCTAATATTTTACGCTTTATAATATACAAGTAATTATATGAGTTAATAGGTAACATGATATTAGATACTTAAAAATCCAGAATTTGTCTAGTGTTGCGGTACTTAAAACGATAATATCGTTTAAAATATTTTGATATTTTATGGATTTAAATTGATCTTGTTTTATAATATTTACTTAAATCATTTTTATTGGAAATTATCCATAATATAAAACTATAACTCATTTATGGTAAAATGGAATGTGGATTTAAGGCTTCTTCTACAAATATATGATTTATTATAAATTTTGCACATACATAATATTATTTTTGATTATAAAGGATCCGTATTTATTATTTTTTACAGATTTATACGGACATTTCTTGCTATTTTTTTTTACATAAAAATATTTTTCGTAACATATTCGCGAATTTTGGGAATTTGATATTCCCTTGAATTTATTTTATTTTGAAAAGATAAATTTGGATATTTAATTTATATATTTTGGTGCCAAAAACCACCCCTAATATAAATAATATACAAAATAGGAATTTAAACATAAACTTTATCCCAATAAAATGTGATATTTTGTTGTAAAACAAAAAATATGAAACTTGAAAAAAACTTACGTTACTTTCTTTTTAGTAAAAATCTATATATTTATAAGTTTTGCATAAAAATATTACTAAAAATATTTTAAAGTTATGATTTTGATTTATATGAACTCTACAAATTTCAGACAAATTTACTTATTTTTTATTTATTTGCACATATTAGCTTTTTTTTGGGAAGTTTGCTTATGACTATTATCAATTTTTGGTTATATGATGCATCCCCACGTTTGTCCTCCACATTTCATATAAATAGTTTAATTTCCATGAATTAGACCTACCAGGTGGTAGTCAAAAATGAGTGGAGATATTATTCTATCAACTCTCCAACGCTGTTTAATTAAGCTACCACCACTTACACATCCCATATCTTCTGAATGGTGCAGTTTC
Source organism: Rhyacophila brunnea (assembly GCF_057557595.1). Taxonomy (NCBI): domain Eukaryota; kingdom Metazoa; phylum Arthropoda; class Insecta; order Trichoptera; family Rhyacophilidae; genus Rhyacophila; species Rhyacophila brunnea. The sequence continues at coordinate 91,223 of NW_028232820.1, forward strand.
ATTCAATGTTCGGGCGCGTTTTATGCGACTTACACAGCAATATTCTAATTTATTCTTAGCTTGTCAATATTGTTATGGTTTTACTTTCTAGTTCAACAGACCACCACCTTTCGGTATTTCTCATTTAAGTAAATGATTGAATCCAGGGGTGCACTGCAGTTGGAGCTCTGATCACTTATTAAAGCTGTTCTAAACCAACTGAGCCACCACACCCCTATATAAACTCTTGATAATAATTTTTTATGTGCTTACATTTTAAGTTATTGTATCTTCTTTTCTTATACTATAAAAAACCTTTGATCGCTCTATGAAGCATACATATTCATACTCCTTTCAATCGGATTATATTTACAACCTCCTCTATAAATCTTGCCTTATACAATCTTATATATTCAAGTGTATTCCTTAACTACTATAATTAGAGCTGTCTTATCATCTTATTGTATTTCCTCTCCTTCTTTGTAACCATATTAATCCAAAGTAAATTCATCAATATCACCTATTTCTTCCTGTTCCATTCTCTTCACATCATTCTTCTTATTTAAAGACTTATTAATTCAAAGTGTATTCCCCAATATAACCTTATTTCTTCCTGTTTCATTCCCTTCGCATCATTCTTCTTCTTTTATGACATATAATTATTCAATTTTATCCCTCAACCTTAGTATATTTCTTTCTTCTCATCATCTTACAACCTTCTTCGTTCAATACTTATTAATTCAAAGTGTATTCCCCAATATCACCTTATTTCTTCCTGTTCCATCCTCTTCGCATTATTCTTCTTCTTTTATGACATATAATTATTCAATTTTATCCCTCAACCTTAGTATATTTCTTCCTGTTCCATTCTCTTCGCATCATTCTTCTTATTTAAAGACTTATTAATCCAAAGTGTATTCCTCAATATCACCTTATTTCTTCCTGTTCCATCCTCTTGGCATTATTCTTCTTCTTTTATAACATATAATTATTCAATTTTATTCTTAAACCTTAGTATATTTCCTTCACTCTCATCATCTTACAACCTTCTTCGTTCAATACTTATTAATTCAAAGTGTATTCCCCAATATAACCCATTTCTTCCTGTTCCATCCTCTTGGCATTATTCTTCTTCTTTTATAACATATAATTATTCAATTTTATTCTTAAACCTTAGTATATTTCTTTCTTTCTCATCATCTTACAACCTTCTTCGTTCAATACTTATTAATTTAGTACCTTAACCCAAAACTATTGTTTATCCCAGTGCTTCTGCGTAGGTTACTACCCCTAAATCCCTAATATACAACATGCGGTGTATTACCATACCGTCTCACAGATTGTGACTGATACTATAATTTAAAATAGCCACCATTAACTTTTTGCTAGAAAAAATTTAAATAGCTAAAAATCAAGGTACAAATAGTTAGATATCATTTATATATATAGAAGTAGGTACCAGAAGTCACGAACCCAATAGAGGCTATATACAAGCCTTGGGATTGAGAAAAAATCATGAATTGATAGGACTTGAAACCAGAAAAGCTATTGAAGAGGATTTCGGGGAGGAGAAGATAGCCGAAAGTATAAATACGCTATGTGCATGAGAAATATAGCAAGTTGTACACGAGAACAAAAACTAGAATATAAGCATAAATTTAGACCTATAAATAAATAACAAAGAGGTAATTTCATTTGTGTTGTAATTGTGAAATTTAAATTTTAGATTTTTGCTTTAAGCTAATTTGATTGACTTTCCGTGGTCACATCATAATAAAGCTCTTGAGTATATTCTCTTCTCTTTTCAATACCTATTAGTCCAAGGCTTTTCTTCAACGTATAGTTTGAGTATATGATCATTTATCTATAGACTTTTAATTAATTTAAACAATATTTTAATACATATCATATTTAAAAGAACATCATTTTATTTCAAGATATATTTAAGGCCATATATTATTATTCAAATTATATAAAAGAAATGGTAATATCATTAAATTTAATTTTCTTTCACGGGATCAAACCCTTTAGCCATAGCATACCTTCTTTCAATTCTTTAAAAATACAGTGATTAAATAAAATATTTAACTTCCACCCTTCACAATGATTTTTCAGAATAAGTACCTAGCATGTTTCAATCCAACTTCAACGCGTCTGTGTCTAGCCACCAAAGCCAAACTTTTCGATGAAACATTTTCATCCACGAGTGAGATACTAGTCTATGATATTTCAACAGACACACTCGGAGCATCATTTCCTGCACCCCATAAATTCAATAGAGTACTATTTTGTGGCGATGATATTCTAGTATGTGCATGTGAAAATGGTGTTATTGAAGTATACAAAGTAAATACCGATAACCAAAATGTTTTGAGTCTTGAGAATGTGTATACGAATGGTACACTTCTACATCCAGATATTCTTGCATTGGATTATAATGCATCCAAGGGAATGATAGTGTGTGGGTCATCAAAATCAAAGCTTATACTTTTGAATCTAGACGGAGGGACGGGGTCTTATAAAGCTTATAGTACGGGAATAACGAGTGATCTTGGAGATATAACATGTGTTGCTTGGAATCCTAAAGTTAGTCATATTCTTGGAATGGGAAATTCTAGTGGTAGTCTCGTTATTCTTGATTTAAGGCAGAAGAAAGAGGTTATGAGATTGGTTATTGAAGGAAATAAATCGGTCGATTGTGTGAAATGGAGCTTAGATAAACCAACTGTTATTTATGTTGTTTGTAATGGTGTGGTTTCTATTGTTGAGTTATCGACTAATGAAGTTCAAAAGATCTGTGATGATACGACTGTTATATATTTTTTGGATATCGGTTTTGGAAAAGAGTCTACAACCCATTTGGTTTGTGCTGGAAAAACTAATTTGAGAATATTTAATTCTTCCAATCTGCTTGTTGCTACTATTCCATTTAAATCGGCTATATTTGATTTCACAATCAATAAAGAATATGCTTCTTTTTCGTATTTAAATAATAGTACGGAAATAGTTAAAACTAAAAATTTGTTGTTGAGAGGAGGGATCTGTATAGGAAAGAAATCTTTAAGAAATGATATGGCTTTTGTAGGACATAAAATATTTACCAATAAGTTTGTGATTTTTAAGATCTGTATTGAAAAAATGAAATCTAGAGAGAATGGCAAAAATATAGTTGATGAGGTTTATACTTTGGGAAACGATTATAATAATATTAAAAAAATAATTCTGGAATCCTTTGAAGGCACTAAGATATGCGATTCGAATGATAAATGCCTTAAGCTTGATATCGAGGACAAGGTTTTGATGAAAATATTAGATAATTCGGGGTATCTTGATACGGATATGGTTGGTGAAATACCCCTTAAAGTTTTTCACGGATTTATCACGAAAAAGTACGATGAAATTGAATTTAATGATATTAAAGACATAAAAGTACTTCTTTTGGTTTCATTGATGACTGGTAAATACGAGTACTTAGTCGATAATATGGATTTAAATCACTGGCACCTCTTAGTCAACCATATTATATCAAATAGCCTTAAACATGATAATATTAAAGAGGCAGACAATATCCAACATGATGATGCTGAAAATATTGATACAGGGAATATTGATAGTGGATATCATACAGAAATAGAATGTAACATGTTATTAGAAAGATTAGGTGATAGATTTGCAAAAATAGAGCCGAGAAGTCAAAAATTAAATGAAATAACAATGATAATATACATTCTATCTAAAAATATGAAGAAATACATTCCTCTTAGAAACAAAACATACACAACAGGAATCGAAAAACTTAAACTAGGTCAAATCCGAAATAAATTGAAAGGATATGCTAGTATAATAGATATGGGTTTGAAACACGGCATCGATATTGAAGGAAACCTCGTTAACGAGTATGTTAAATTCAAGATTTTTTGTGAAGAATATGGTAATCTTGAAAAAATAGTTGGAAAATACGATATTGATGGATCTGCATATTTTGAATTGAGGAGGAATAAGACTAAAGAAAAGGGTAATAATGGTGCTAATAATCACGAGAGCAGCAATATTAAGACTAGTAACAATAATCAGATAGGCGGTAATAAATTGGACCAGAGAGATGATGCTTCGATGCGCACCAATATCAAAACTAGTTCTAATGCACCCGTGGGCAATACTACTAATCCGATGATGGGGAGAAACGGTAGTCAAATGATGGGTAACAGTAACAATACGATGATGGGAAGAAACGATAGTCAAATGATGGGTAACAGTAACAATACGATGATGGGGAGAAACGGTAGTCAAATGATGGGTAACAGTAACAATACGATGATGGATAATATTAATTTGATAGGTAAAAATACAATGAATACGGGTAGTATTTCAGCAAGTAACAATCCGATAAGTGCAAACAGTAACAATATAACGAATACTAGCAGAATAAGTAATTCACATTTGATCAACAATAATATAATGAACAGTAATACAAGAGGCAGCAATTTGATGAACAATAGCGCAGCTAATACTAGTTCATTAGGAAATATAGCACCACCAATGACAGATAACAATAATAAAATTATTGATGGTGTTTCAAAGATGAATATTACTGGGGAACCACCAAAAAGAACATACGGTCAAAGAATTCGTGAAATGACAAGTACGGTAAATCAAGCTCAACCTTACAACAACCAAAATATAATCCAAAATACTAATAATATTCCCATCCCGAACCCAAATACAAGGATAAATACTAATATGAACATGAACATGAGCATCCCAAGACCAAGTATAAATCTTAATACTCCTGTAATGAACCATAACACCAATATTCCAAAACCGAATTTGAACATTCCACGACCAAATATCAATAACATCCCTGGCATGCCATCAAATATTAATCACCCCACACCAAATTTAAAATCCATTCCATCACCAAATCTCAATACCGAAACAAAAGCCCCATTTTCTTCTCTACAAAAACCCACCCTCAACAACATAACAGTACCACTTCCATCAATAAATACCGTGCCTAATACCCCACAAAACAACATTCCACAAATCGATGAAGAGAAATCGAATACATTAAACTCAATTCAAAACAGTCTTAAAAACTTAATATCAATTGCTAGAACCAAACAAGGAGTTCTGTATCGATCGGTCCTAAATAACGCTTTGAAAAAAATCGAAATATACCAAAATATCGATAAAAATAAAATCAACCCCGTTTTGATTAAAAAATGCCAAGATTTACTCGGGAAAATTGATATTAACTCGGGTAATAAACATGCTATGTTTGTGGACTTTAAAATGGAGGCTGCTAGGATTCAGGAAGAATTTGGAAATATCGACAATGCTAATGTGTTCGTTAATGGATTTGTAGGTGTTGTTCAAGTCGTGCTCGGTGAAAGATAGTCTACTAAATAAAAATGTTAAGAAATAATGCCAATTCTTTTTTATAATATATGTAGTAAGTTACAAAATTACAATCTCTAAGATCATAGTTTCTTATTGCAAATCAATTTTACTAATGCCTAAGCTTATTTTATTTTAGGTTCATTTAGATATAATAAATTTTGAGACATATCTACATTTTTTTTCTATTTATAGGTCCCATTCTTTTTTTAAGCCATCATATACACTCTTTTAATATTATTATTTATCAATATTGTCGAACCATTCTCGAGGCTAATGGGATATACTATTTACTATTTTTTATTTATATAGTGGGGTTTCGAATCCTATTTTAATGTTAATGTGATAAACTATTTACTATTTACATTTTTTTTATTTATAAAATGGGGTTTCGAACCTTATTTTAAGGTTAATGTGATAAACTATTTACTATTTTTTATTTTACACATAGTGTTTCAAACCCTATTTTAAGGTTAATGCGATAAAATATTTACACTTTTTTATTTTATACATGGGGCTTCAAACCCTATTTTAAGGCGATGGAGTAAACTATCTACTATTTTTTTTATACATAGGGTTTCAAACCTATTTTTAAGCGATCCCAAGAATCAATACTGTTTTTATGTGTCGTTCGTTATTAAAGAAGGAAAGGATAGACGTTTTTTTTGCAGCGGGAAAATCAGATACACTGACAAAACAATAATACAAAGTTAATTCGAACCTACCCATATAACCGAATATTTTACAGATCTGATATTGGGTAATACAGTTCACGCCCGCCTAACTTGAACCGCACTATGATATAATATATAAAAAGCGATGTACCTAATTTATATATGAACTAAAATAAAAGCGCGTACTGTATACCTTACATGTCTGCGGTATTTATTACCTTTATGCAACCTTTCACAATGTCCTTGGGTGAATTTTAACCTAGATTATTTAAATTCGAAGCAAACTATATTATTAACACAATTGTTTTCACTTTTTTTTTAGCAAAAAATAATTTAAAAACATTTCTTTCTTATTCTTATAAAAGCATTTTTTTTGTGATAATCTAAAAAAATTCCCTTCAACATCTTCTCCGGAATTTAACCCCCTTTCGACCAATTGAAATATTCAAATATCCTTTTATACTGATAGACATTTTTAGCGAAACGAATAATATAATCAAACTACTAATAATCTTTATCTACAAAAAAGTCATATTGCCAGATTAATTTATTTGACAGCGTGTCTATACACACAATATTTTTAGTACCCTGTTCGCAGGGTATCACTCTCATTATTAATATATGTACTTGTTATTTTTTGTGAACTACTGCACTATTTCACACATTAACATGTATTTAGTTTTAATATTTATAAGTCACAATTGCTACCTTTTAAATAGCTACAAGAAATAACTCGTTTCATGTTTTTTAGTTAGAGGCAGTTATATTAAGATAGACAAATTACAATTTTTATAATATGTCACGTATAATTTTTTACACGTAGATACAGAATATTTAATTTTTTTTTTTATTTACATTATTTAATTAATAAACAACAAAAATATTTAGAGGGTTTCAAAGTGTCAATAAATTCGATTGTAGGAACACTACAAAAGTATTAAAATTTTTCAAGCCGGTAATTCTAGTAAATTACACACATTTCCTACCAATTTTTTTCCTAATAAAAATACTTTCGACTTAAAAAATGTACAATCCAAAAAAAAGTAATTTAAAATTTTTTAACTAACAGAGAAGTCATTATACAAGCGCATTCTTCAATATCGTCACATTTTGACATATTTATCAAAGCCAAATGTTAGTATTACAAAGGAGTTCATTAAAATAATTTTTTTTAGAGAATAGTACTAATAATTTTTTTACACTCGAGCTCATTCAATACCGCATATATTTTTTATTAACATTATAGAAAAAAAAACTGTTATGATGATTTACATTAATAAAGGCTTGAAAAATACACCATAACGCACCATATATATTATATAAGTAGGGTAAAACTGTATTTAGTCACAAATTGTTTATTATCTTTGGCAATATAATTAATAATTCACATTTAAAATAGATGTTGGATTTTTCTAATCTTGTCGTTGTTCATTTCATATTATTGTTCAATCTGACGTTTATTTATGATAATAGAGAAAATTGATTGTAATGTTTATAAAGTTATATGTTTAATCAGATACTTTATCAAAATAAAATTTCTTAATACCTTTTTATCTAGAAAAAGTTGATTGTTGGTGATTTGAATGGGTTTATATATTTTAATTTAGAGTTATCATCGATAAAGAAAATAATTCAATTTTTTTATAACAATAATAGAAAATAACACAATTCTCAATATTTTTCTTTAAGAAATTTACTTTGAACAAATTTAAATGTTACGAATATTAAAAAGTATTGAAATACACATAACGTAGATCCAAGAACTGGTAAATACAAACTTTATAGGATATTTTGGGTGTGTTATAGCTTTATATCCAAATTTTATTTTTTCAAAAAATGGAACGTCCGTTGATTTGCCATTTTATATACGTAAAAAATTATTTACTATGCAAAATATTCCAAAACACTATTGAAATTTGTATTTAAAGTTTCTTATTATAGGAAAATGTCGATAATGATTCTCAATTTTAATTATATAATAATAATAATAAAAAATCTTTTTACGTTTTGATCAATAAAAAAAACACATGAGGTTACAAAATTAAAAAATTTTTAAATGAAATGTTAAAGAAAAAGCGCTTTAAAACTAAATAAAAAATAAATTCAAGTATCTAACATGATGATTTGGCCCCTGTAGGTTTAGAGAATATTATTCACATTTATCATATATTATAAATAAGCGATGCTTACTCTAGCTTAGCATTATAAAGTTTCATATAATAAATTCAAAATAATTTAACATATAAAATCAAAGAAAAAACACATTTATTGCATAAATAATATCTTGCACAAATTTTTGGTATAGATAACATATTACGGACATTATATTTACATTTTTATCTAAAAATTATCACAGATTATTTTCCAACTAAAACATTACGTTGTATTGGACATCTGCAATGCCATTCTATTCATATAATCGCCTTTTAAATACATAAAAGCGGCACATTTTGTAAATTCAAATAAACAATAAGCATTAGACTTAGAAACCTTGATTTTTTTCAGATATATAATGTAAATAAAAACACATACTTTACGTTATTTATACAGATTTTATTGAAAAATTGTAAGAATCTTTTAACCATGTATTTTAATCAACAAGGGTTTTTATGTTGAGTTGAACAGGAAGCACATTCGATTAGAGTTTTTTTTGCTTATGTGATGCTGTTTATATAAATCAATTATAAAAATAGAGAAAATAGCCTTTACAATGAATAAATGCACTAAAACACTAAACACTGTTTTCTTTTACCTTCCGAATTTTACAAAAAAATATTCAAAATTTATACTAAAAAAAGAACGAGAAAGTATCTAAAGATTAGGGTGCATATTGAAAATAAACAATATTGTATGTTACTTTTTACTCAAATTTAGAATAACATACATTAAAACGACACAATAAACACAGGTGTCTTTTGCCTTCAGACATCTACAAAAAAAATCATCAAAAATAAAATCTTACTAAGAAAGAGAACGTATGCAAAAATTAGAATACTACAGGAACAACACGGATTTTAAGATATTTTACCCAATTTAATACCACATAATTTATATAATTCTAATAACGAATATGCACCTACCAATTAGAATGCATATCGAAAATTCAATTTTTACCCCGTTAAATCAGGTTTCGGTACGCAATTTATAAATAATTTTTAAAATACAGTACTCTGGGCACGGATTTCTTTTAATTTCAGCGTTTTTATAAAAAAATCATCAAAAGAAAATCATGGAAAAAAACGAGAACGAATTTTTAAAAAGGGCAGTGCCATAAACAAATGCAATTTACGCTATTCAATCTGATATTATACATAAAATACCTTATTATACCAGTTATATCAATAGATGTCAAATAATTCCGAAAAATATAGATTAGAGTAGAACCTCGAAATCATTAGTATTTAAAAAAACATTAGGAAAAGTAGGTATTTTGAGGGTCATAATTCCTCCGTACTGTAAAGTATTTAAGATTAGCAGCATTTTTTTTAATATATATAGATGTACAATAAAGTTGTAGAAGCAAGTGAGAGCATTTTATAGAACAAAGAAGGTAGAGTTTTTATTCTTCACCCATTATATAAAAAATATAAATTGTAAAAAATTCGCGGGAAGTCGAAAACATGATATGATTAAAATAAAAAAGAAATTACATAGTAATAAATTCATAATATTGTATTAATATTAAAAAAATATGGGACAATAAAATTTTAAAACAAAAGCAAGTGATATTAAATAAAATATATATGCAATTCTACTTAATTTGCATATAAAGTGCCACAACTTACTACTGCCTACACTATGTTAATCACAGCTTATCTGCTGGATTTTAGCGTAGCCAAACACATATTTTCAAACATTTTTTTCTCATCATTAAAGTATTCTACGTTTAAAAACAATTATAAGACTTGAAGATTGTGTACTATTTGGTTTTGAATAGATAAATTGGAATTGTAAGCTAATCACGCTAACTGTGGTTTGAAGTAACAAAATAGCAGCAAATAATGTTTTTAAATTTGTCGATTTACCAATACGTCAATATTTTAAATTGGGAATTATGATGTCATTATTATTTTCGGTCAATCGAAATCCAGAATTTATCATATTATTCATGAAAATTGGTAATTGAGAATCGAATGTAATTTTACACAAAAAATGGAAAATCACAAAAAATTATCGTGAGAATGTTATTGTGGGTATGATAGCAATAAAATTTTTTTTTTGGATTTTCTAAAAACATGTTTTTGATATATAAACACCATATATGAAAAATACTTGTTCAATAATTGCTTTCTTAAAAAAATTGTGGTGTGTTATTGTAAAAAACAACATATAGCCAAATATTATTTTCTATAATTCGAATTTTAAATATTTGTACAAGTAACTGCGTGATTTTTTACATGCTATCAAAACAAAATTAAATTAAGATTTGTTGTTCATTAATCCTGTACTGAAGTTTCTTATTTAGTATTTTTGATCTTAAAATGCCAAAAAAAATTTAGCGTGATAAGTTAATTCTTTTTATGTACGAAATTTTGAATGATAAAAAAATCACCAATATTATGTGGTTTTTAAAATATTGATCTTATATGAAATTGATAAAATAAAATCATGTTTGTAGTATGTTTAACTGAACATACCCTACAGTAAATTCATTATGCAAACATTTATAAAATCCCAAGTTAAGTTCTGATATTGTTCGACTGTGCTTTAAATGGAATTCAAACTTATTCTATTTAATTTAAATAATCACTAAATTTTAAAATAATACATCCACAATACTCTGTTATTTTTTATTAATTATTATTTCCTGAAACGAATTAAATTTTTTCAACATTTTAATGTTACAGTATAATTTATATTAAAAAGAAAATCCGATTGCAGAATTTATGAACAAATTATTTTAATGCCTTTATATAGTTTCATAATTCATAAAATTAGTGAATAACAAAATTTAAGAATATAATTTTATTTATTTAATATTTTTTGAGATCGTTATATTTAACCAATTTTAGAAATACAATATACAATTTATAAATGCTCTATTTCAATATATTTTATAGAAGCGCTGAAAGTTTTTTTACCTCTGATTGATTTCGTGATATTTCATCAAGGGAACTTTTAATTTCAAATTGAACGCAAATATAGGCAAACATTACATATTTTTAGAAAGGAAAAACTGCCTCCCAAAATAAAATTTCACCAATCATGTTTCTTAATTTATAATTATCGACGATATCATATATAGGAAATACAAATTTCTTTTGCCAGGCAGTGTTTCTGATATTATATCGATTTTAAAGTCACAACAGAAACAATGTTCTTATAAACCCGTTTTATGTAATATATTGAATATCATCAAGTACACTCGAAATTATATTTGATTTTTAATTTCTAATCATTTTTTCTATTTTGGGATGACGTACTCACAATTTTGAATTCATTTTTAAATAGGAAATAAATCAATTCGGAAATCAAAACCAAAATTATTTATTCGATTTCAAAACACTTAAAATAAAAATAAATCTTACATAAATTAACAAATGAACAGAGTCAGCAGCAGAATAATAGAAGAAGGAACAATAATAGTTGTATACACGAAAGGAAATTCAATAATGAGAGGAAAGTTAGAAAATATGGATGATAAATCTATTCACTTGACCAATGCAAGATTGGAGACTGATAGATTTGTGTTTTTTGATATTGTTCTTAATACCAATGATATTGATAGAATCGAGGCAGCTAAAAACATTAGTCCCCTTAAACAGAAAGCTAACCAATCTGAAAATACCAAATACACACAATTTAGTGATAAAAAAGATGTAACATCGCCAATTATTAAAAATAAAGAGCAAGATCGACATGTTAATGAACTAATAGATTCTTCAAACCGAAATATTTCTATTGAAACAAACCAAAAAATAGAAATCAATGTATCTAACAGCTCAATAAAAGATCAAGTACCGGAAATTGTAAAAAAAGACGACGATTCTGCTATTTCTAGTACAAATAAGGGGGTAAGGAGGAATAGAAAAAATATTTTCAGCCGTACATTTGCAATAATGAGATATTTTATTAGTTCTTGTAGCTTGAAATGTTTCGGTTGTATTTATAAATGGTTTATTAGTTTTAAAGATTTTATCAAGCTAAATAAATTTGAAAAAGGGATTAGTACTAAGCCTGGTATCGTAATTGCAAAAGAAAAAGATCAAATTGCTAAAATTGAATAAAATAGTTCATGTAAATAGATTTAACTATATATATTTTTAGGAAAAATACGTCTACCAATATTAATTTTTTTTTATTCAAGTTAATTCGGATCCATCCAATTTTAAAGCCTATGTTAGCAAAAACTGGGTTGTATATGTAAAAATAAATAAAAGCCTATCTGCATTTTTCTAAACTTATGGTTATCTTTTTAATGTTGTTTTTACATTATATTTCGTAATAAAAACAATGGTAAAAAACATGGCGTTTCAAAACAGACTATTGTGAAAAATATTATGAATCTAAAATAAAATATATGTAGTCAATATGTTTCTGCAAACAATTCATTTGATGTTATAACAAATTTATGGTTCAATTTGGCATGAAAATTTTGCCTTAATGAAATTTTCAATAATATATTGTACAAATTTCAATTTCGAATTATTTTCTTAATCATCGAATTTTTTTGATTGGAAGATACTTTATATTCATCAAATTTGGTCTTTTTTAATCAATATCTAAAAATTAATCACACAAAATCATCAAATTTTGTTTTTTTCAAGAAATGTTAAGCAATGAATATTTCATCTTAATAAAGTATGATTTGTTTGCGATAAAATCTTACGATTGAAATAATATTTTGTGTGTGTTTATTGGTTGAACTTAGGAATTATACTTTAATAAATTTCTTTTGGGCTCATAAAAAAGCTTTAAATCACCAAAAAAATGAAATCTGATCAAGGAATTTAAATATTGCATTAATTTAGCTACTATTTATTTAAATGTGTTTTTCGCATGTTAGGTTGTGGTTTAAATATACAATACAGTAATGAAGAATTTTTCAAATATTTCTAAATTTTAGATTTTTAAAACGGAAGGGATCTAGAGAAAATAAAAAAACAAATATTAGCCGCAATTATTTGGATTTTTAGAATATATGCTAATATCAAATAATTTTTAATTTTATTCATAAAGAGTTAAATATACAAATTCAAGTTTTTTTAAAGAAACATTTCTGGATTTATGTTCATTCATTTTAAAAAATAATAAAATATGATTTATTTATATTGGAGCAAATTATAGTAATTTTTCAAATCGTTCGCTTTATCAAATTTTGACGGGGTTTCATTTATTTCAGTTATATAATCAAGAAAATTCCAATATTTAAATAAATTAACGATATTTTTGTCTTTATTTCCTAAAAGCACGAATGTTAAATAATAGAGTTAAGTAAAGTCTTTAATATAATTTTGATTAGTGAAGATGTATGGAAGAAGGTTTTGAAGAAAATTTTTTTGCAATATGTATTACGATGACCTGCTGTATTAGTTATTTTTTTAATACAAAAAGAGGTAGGAATAACTTCTCAGGATTGCTTACAGGCAGTAAAAACGGAAAAAATTAATAAATAAGATCTGTTGGCGAACGAACTTAAAATGTTTACGAAATATGATTTTAAAATCATACAATTTGTAATTACAAGGGATGTAATTGTAACAACTTATCACAAAGGATACTGCAGACGACTTGGAACCGAGCGCAACACAAAAGCTTGCATAAGCTCGTTAGTTTTGAAGCGAAAATTGGTGAGGATCTCCTTGGACTTTAGAAGGTATAATCTTGCAAGTGATAAAAGCCGGATGGTGAGAGTTTATGAAGCACTTGATAAAATATACAAAGAAAGCTTAAAGGTTGAAGATGTCGTCCTTAACGAAGAAAAATAAAATAAAGATTAGATAAGAATCACCTTCATTAACAAATAAATAATGTTTTCAATTTTATTAAAAGTAATAAGATGTAACTAACCCATGAGACATCAAATTATCATTTGAATAATTATGCATGAAGATTGGAATGATATTGGATCGAAAGAAGTTTATGGTATGTTCATAGCACTATATAAATTTTTTTCTTGCTTGAAAAATAAGTAAAAAGCAATTAGATGAAATTAAACTGAAAATAAATTTATTTATCGCTGAAATATAATACTAAAAGGCACTAAATAAAATGAGATCGAAACAAATATACATATGGTATAGTTATATGAACATAAATAGTTTAAATTGATTGAAAACCGGCTGTAAAAATAAAACTAACCCATAAAAAAAATTGCGGGTTTTTTTTCCAAAAAATACAAATATAAAGGTTTGAAAGTCCCTTAAGTATTATCCAAATTAATTATTCGATTTAATACTAATCAATTCAGTCAAAAAGCAGAATGTGTGATAAATTACCGACAATTAAAAATAGATATGGTCAAAAAAAGAATATAACTATATGTCTCTAAATGGCATAAAAAACATAGCTCATTAGCAAAAAAAGATCTAAGGGGAAAATAAGGGATTTTTTAAATTTACTAAAATTTTAGTGATTACTATTTTAAGCCATTTTTCTTAAAATAAACACGATGATATATCAGATATCAAGTTCTGTCACTTTGTTCAATATATATTATAATCATAGTAATAAATTTCAAAAATTAAAAAAATGTCTATATTTGATAGCATTTTAAGTATTTACGCTGATATTATATTCTGTAAAATGCCGGATGTAATTTTCACCGTTATTACTTTCTAAAAAATAAATAATATAGAGGCTTGTCAGGTAAAAATAATTTTGATTTATATTTAGATCCACACCTAGTTAGTGTGTTACTTTAATTTTTGTATGTGGAAAAAGATTATAAGTTGGAAAAATAAAAATGTTGTACAGGTTTATTTTGTTTATTCACACAAACGAAAATGTTTAAATGCAGTTAACATAGCCATAAAATACCACTATATACTTTTATTTTGGCACATATGCCACATATAGAGAACTGTTGCCCTCATAAATATAAAAACAAAGGAATTTTAGAAAATATAGTTAAAACAACATAAAAGTCTTTTAATCTACAGCCAATCTTCAAATGAAATTACTTCAATTGTATTAATTATACATAAAGTACATAAGTAGAGTTATTGTGTGTATTTTACCAAGAATTATTCGGATTATCATATGATAGTCAGAAGAAAATAATATTTCTGAAATAATATTCGAAATATCTGCCCCTAGCAATTATGTTTAAATATTTCACACGATTTGTGATTAAAGAAAAGTATATAATATGATAAATAATTATTTACATATATGTGTTAATCTTGGTACTGTAATAGATTTTTCAATATGCTTAACTTGATTTATTTTCATTTACAGATCATATCTATACACTTACCATATCATCTTCTATTAAATCTTTTATGATACCTCTTCCCTTTTCATAAACCATTAGCATGAAAGGGTTTTCTCATTCCTATTTTTTTGAATGTATGGCTCAATTCAATCTGTGACTTCGAGCTATTTCAGCTGATAAATAAAGACATTAAATATAATTATTGTGATCTTAATTCCAGTAATCGATATAAATAACGTTGGTATCATGCTTACTACCAACTTAACCAAATAATGATGAACCAGGCTTATCTTTTTATAATAATTCTTATTCATCAAAATAAAACGTTTATAAACTAATATTAATATCAGAAAACACAAAATTATGTGTTTTTTTTATATTTATATAATGTTAAAATCAGACATACTTAAAACTATATATTTATATATTATAGTCCTGATAATTTGCAACCAGAAACATCATCTAGTACATTTTTAGAACAGAAAACGAAGGTAATTTGGGATTATGTGCTTAAAAGCCATCCAAATCAAGAGAATAACGGTTGAAAACATCACTATATTATAGTTTTCTATATCTATATCATAAAATAATGTGTTATTGTCTAATAACAATGAAAATTAGTCGGAAGATAATTACAGTTTTTTGCTTGCGAATGGCTTTAAATTATATGAAAAAAAATTAATGAAGATAGCTTGCATTTGACTACATCCATTAATGATAAATTTCCCTATTTTATCCAGAAATATGTAAAATTTTGGAGCAATTTATCATTCGATATGCTGTATAAGAATGGCTTATAATATAGCAATAAATATTATGAAAATAAATTTCACATAAAAAAATTATATTTGGATATGTTGTATAAAAATGACTTGAAATTTAATAATAAATAACATGAAAATAAATTTCAGATAAAAAAAAATTTGTATTGTTTTCAAACAAAAAACATTTTAAAAGTAAAATAAAGAAAATCATAAAAAAATTAGATATATTTTTTTTAATTAGAAAAATATGTAGTAGGTGTGAATTTCACAACTCCTTATTTTATCCCACAAAAATCATAAAAACCGTAAACTTTGTTGCGATTTAATTATAAATGCTTTTCACGAATATTAAGACTTTGATGTAAAATCAAGTAACAATTAGGCTATAATAATGCAAAATTTGATTGATATTTTTTTTGCTAAAATGATGCTATTTTACACTCCCCGTTTTTTTTTAATTGTGATAAATATGAGAATTTGATTACATATTTTCTATTATATATTTTAAAATTCATGTCTTTTAAAGATTGTCTTCTATTAAGTTCACTCATCATTTATTATTAAGTCAAAATGATAACCTTTATTATATTTTGGTACGATTTTTTAATGTGTATAATTCATGATATGCATTATACCTTTTATTATTGTAATTTTTCTATTTGAATATTGGAGTCATGAAGCTTACAGCTCGACTAGAAATTCTATTCAGTATTTAGAAGATAAATGAATTTTCTATACAGTATAATTTTACTATCATGATAACTTTACATGTAAATTCATATATTCATGGCGCATATAAGACCCAGAGTTCATATTTTTATGGATAATATTCACTCCTCGATAATCAATAACTTTTAGTCTAGAAGAATTTCTACAGTGCTGGGTACAAATAACTATCCTTTTCTCTTGGTATTTGTTGATCTATTTACATCCATAGTCACTGGTATTTTAAATATTACTTAATAAATTTAATAATATACATTAAAACTATTTTTTATTTTAGAATTATGTATGAACTAATAGAAATTTTAAACTGGTTTTTTATGGTGCGAGGAAGATATATGAAAAATACAGTAGAAAACAACATCGTTCCTCGTTCACTAGCCAATTAAAAAAAATTTAATTTATCAGTTTATCATCTATTCTATGCATTCAAATTTAAGTTGCAAGAAAATATAGATAGTAGAAAATACGAACTTAAAAGCTACGACATCAACTACTGGGTTATATAAATTGAATCTATTTGCATTATAGAAGTTCTTAAGCAGAGTGATATGAACATATAACTCTAATGGTAAATGATAGTTTTTTCATATCTTTTTCCTTAAAGTTCGCTGCTTTATTACAAAAAAAGTAATTAATACCGCTTAATATTAAGAGATACAGTAGATTTTAGTAAGCCAGCCCACAGCAAATAAATTTATAGATTTAAAGAGGCACAAATTGAATCGCATAAAAACCTTATTTGACCTTGGAAGGCAAGAAAAATGCTAAAAGAAATTATGGTAATATGTAAATGTTATCTTAAAAGCAGTGACTTATTTATTCTATCGAATTCAACGTTTAAAATAACCCTTAGTCCCTATGCGAAAGATTCAGTTGAATTTCAACAGCGAGCAAATTCTTAAAATTTAAAGATATTAATTTTGGCGTATTTGCATAATAAATATAAATATATGAATAACGTTTGAAAATGCATGCTAATTGCTTAAAATTAGTTAAATTTTTTCTAATTACAGCCATGATTTTGATAGATAAACTTATTTATTTATGAATATATTTGATTTTAGTCATCTAGTATTGTTCATGCAAAACTTAAAAGTGCTCTTTAACATACATTTGTCTGATTATTCATTCATTTTTTTAATCTTTGCGACTTTCCTCAATGCTTCTTATTCTTTTCAGAGTAATAATTTATATATAAATATTTTCGGCTAAACTTAAAATTAAGGAAATTATGTTTATAATTTCTATTATTAGAATATCTGTTTTTAACTTAGAATACTGGCGGATTATATATGAGTTTAAGTAGGCTTAAAAATACCAACAAAAATTCAAGGATTTATCTATTTTGCATTCAAGCAAACAAGTTTCATTTTTACAGTGTTTTTAATACAGAAAATACAATAACTATATAAAAAATCAAAATTTAAAATTATGTCCTTTCCGAAATTCAATTTTTAGGGCATATGAGAACCAAGAGCTTTTATTTAAATTATAAATCGTTGCAAAAATCCACTTGTGAGTTTAAATTAGCTTTTTTTAAACGATCAACTTAGTTATAATCAATAATTATATTTTATGTTCAGCGAATTTATAAAAATTTAATAGAAGGGCATATTTTGGCTTTTAAAAGAGTAACAGTGTTTTTTATAAAAATTTTACATTTGATAGCTAAAAACTACAAATTTAATATAAATGTGAATAAATAAGTAGGTTTAATGATCTATAAAAACAAATAAAGACCAGACAGGTTATTTAAAGCAGTGCAGTTTTCTTGTTTAGTTCTGGAAATGATGGTATTTTATATAAAATTAAATACCCTTTATGGCTATTTTTTCAATTAATATGCTGTTTCGCCATTTTTTCCAGTCATATTTTTTTTACAAGTGTAAATTTTAACCTTGAGAAATTTATACATTTATAATATAAAGGAAAGCGTGATTTATAAAATATTACGCATAAGTTTAAAGTTTTTAATCATAATATAGAAGAAGAAAATCTAATTTGCATTCGCGATACGTTAAATAAGAGGTATGAACAATCCACTATTATAATAGTCTAAAGTAACGAAGATAAAATTTTGTAATTATTTTTCAAAAATATAAAAATTTTTACAGGCTTTTATATGTGAAATAATAACATATATTTATCTGACGAAACATATAAATTTTTTTGTTTTATATATCTAGAATGCATGTTCAAACTGCAAACTTGATATCAATACATAATAAATAAGAATGATTCGTATACTAGATATTAGAAAGCTGTTATTTTTGTTAAAAAAGTGCAAAAATATCGACAAATATAAATTAGTAGCAGATAATTTTAAAAGAAATAACATAAGAATTCTAAATTATAAATTGTATCAAAAAAAACCTATATGAAGTAAATTATCATAGGATTTATGGATTATGATATGTATATCACAGGTGGTAAACTTTTAGTCTTTTTTTTAAAAAAAGATTCGTTTGAAAATATCAGTAATATAACCTTTTTTTTTAAATTATGTATTTTTTTTTCTTTAGATGCCTACATATCAATTAGTGTGTGTGTTATATTTTTTTCTGTGATCTATACTTAGAAATTGTATTGGATAATCACAAATATATTTTGAACATTTCTAAATTATATTACACACATTTCGTGCAGTGATTTGGTATATAAACTCATATTTAGATTTTATTTATTCATTAATAACTTAATACGCATTACAAAATATATAATGATTTCTAATCATATGATAAATTAGTTTTATGGGTATAAATGAAGACATTTTCGAAAAAGCGGGGTAAGTATTGGGTGCAAGCAAATTATAATCCCACAAAAAAATAAAATATAAAAAAAGTGCGAAATAATCCAAATATATAGCGTCTTTTTATTTCAGTTACGTGATGAGTCTGGTATATAATTATGCTGCTTTTGTTTAATTCGCTTAATTTTTTTCACCTTACAACAGTGTTTATTTGTATTTGATTTTGAGAACTATTATGTAATTCTAATTATGTACAAAATTTTTAGTATTTTTTGAAACTTATAGCGTGGGGTCATATTTGAATTATTTAGGCATGATAATTTTTTTTATACGCCTGAAATATTTATATATTTCCTATTTTTAATATGTGTATATTATGTTAAGGGGTTAAAAAATCCGGACGAAGTAGAAGCATACATGTAAGCTCTCAAACTCCGCAAGACACTTGGATTCATCACATTTGAGAGAAGAAGAGAAATTGATGAAGATAGATCAGGGGAAGGTGTCAAAAGATGTATCAAGGAGTTGTTCAATATTCCCAATGAGCTGACCACGTCTAAATAGATAGAAAGAAACTTACCCATAAATAAAAAGTAAACTGAATATGTGCATTTTTGGGCAGTATATATTTATGATAAAAAGGTTTTGGCTAAGATTTTTTATTAGGCTCCTTGATTCTAATAAATTTATCAATTTAAACGTTAGACAAATTTATAATGGCTTAAGATTTATTTTTTGCCACTAGATTTCTATAATATTATTTTTAATATGCATTTTTATATCTTATGCAAATGTTGGCTATATATTTATAAATAATTAAATACTTATAGGGTAATCTTAGCAAACTTTTCTTGTAATTTTTTAAACAAACCAAAATGTAAATATAAACTATGTGTTCATTTTTTAATAATTTGATATAAATCTATTTGCTTATTACCATTATATTATACATTTTTTTTAATTAAAAATATTTAACCCAAGAAGAATATGAAAATAATTAAAATTTAGCAAATAAATGATTCACAATTTATATTATTGGGTTACTTTGTAATATGCATAAAGTATTTTTAGTTTATGGGCTAAATTTATAGTCGTAATTTTAGTTTTTGTTCTCAGGCACAGCTTGTATGATTCTCTGTACGCACAGCGTATTTATACTTTCGGCTATCTTCTACTCTCCAAAGTCTTCTTCAATACCCCACCTTCTTTCGAGAACTATTAATTCAAGGGTTTTTCTCAATCCCAAGGTTTGAATATATGTCTAAACCTAGTTCGTGAAATCTAGTTCCTTCAGGTATCTTTTATGATATCGTGTAACCACACCATCCCATGTTATAACATATGGGATAATTTTTGTCTTGCACTTGTGTATTAATGACAGCTCAGATGCTAGCAGGTTGTAATATTCATATTTATATATTTATTTCAATTGATTGCATGATTTTTTAATTAAAAACGCATAATAGGCGAAGAGTGCAAATCAAAAGTATCATGGGTAATAATATGTGATGGTCGTCATACACAAGTCGTATTTTGTGGAGCTAGGGATGCCATCTGAAGCATAAGTTTGAGAACAAAAAATAGGGTTGAGAAGAAGACTTGAACTAATTAGTCTTGACAGAAGAAGATACATAGTGTGAAGTTGTAAAGATTATGTGATTGAAAGAAGAAGATATAAGACCAGATTAAATACAATAAAGAGGGAAGACACTTGATGTAATTAGTCTTGACAGAAGAAGATACATAGTGTGAAGTTGTAAAGATTATGTGATTGAAAGAAGAAGATATATGGTGTGAGGTTGTAAAGATTTTGAGATGAAAAAAGTGTAAATATGTCTGCTTCATAGAGCAATTGAACTTTATATTTAAACAAAGTTAAATCGTGAAAAATTAACTAAATTCATTAATAATTAATTATACCGAAAAATAATGGTAAAGAAAAATCATATATAAATTTTGGGTGATCCCTATTAAAGTAGTCAAAGCGCTTTTATTTTAAAAAAATGTCTATTGAAATCTATTAGTTTTTAACGTTACACATTGCTTCCCGATTGTTGATCGACAAGATCATAAAGAAGGTTTATTGGTTTTTTACACAAGGGACAATAGTCTTCCTCATTAAACCATTCATCTATACAGGCCATATGGAAATGATGCTTACACGGCAACTTCTTAACTTTATCAAATTCTACATACTCATTCAAGCAAATACTACAATTTGCCTCACCTGGTGTTATATCACCACCTTTTCGATACTCGACTACAGGAAGTCTTGGACGGATATATGTAATCAAAAGGATAAGTAGAACAATTGCAATCAACGGGGAAACGATTATTAGCATACCATAGTAAATCCAAATAACCGATGTGTAATACAAAAGTGGATCTGTAATTTTACACGTCTTGCATTCTTGTGTCCAATGAAAGCCAGTCAAGTACCAGAACAAAGTAAAAGCATCTACAAAATTATTGAATAAGCCCAGCTCGTTGTTGTCTTGGATATCTGGAATTCTTTCTACTCTAAAATAGTCTCTATTCTTAGTAAAGAAAAGCGTTCCTTGGATTAAAACAAGGATGGTATATACACCAAGAAATAATTTCAATGGTGCCTTGCATGTTTCATTTCTAGTTAGAGCCAATACAGTTGTGTTTATCAATATCTGAATTACTTTGAAGGCGAGCGTTATTAATACAAGATACTTTAAACATTGTAACGCGGAAAGCCTATCTAAGAAACGAGATACCCTTTGTGCATGTATGTCTTGAAGAGGACTGTCCATTGAGATCTCCTTTTTTTCTATATGTGATTTATAAGAAAGGCGTATTTTTTATTGGTACGATATAAAACATGGTTTGAACAAATCATAAATTTCGACGAAAATTAATAAGTAGCAGGTAAATTAAAATTTATAATTAATTTAGTTTGTGAAACAATTGTAGTCTGGAAAAGACTTCTTTACGATCGCGTGACGTATTTAAATCCGAAATTCTTGCTTATACAGATTTATGTTTAATAGATTATTCAATCAGATGTGATTTTTAACTACACGATCAATAAATTTCTCAGTGAAAAACTTAAATATAAATATTTGTATATCTTGTATCTGGCAAGAAAAAAACACATACCCGTCTAATTTTTGCATGTTCATTAATTTAGACAAATAATTAATTTAAGCATAATTAAAAATTAAAAATACAAAAAAATTAAAGGTATTTTTGTATGCGTGGGGAAGTAACCATCCATTTTTATATGCACCTACTTAAAAGAGGTAATTTATCTTTCATTTTTATAAGAAAATATAACTCAATTATTCTTGGTTTTTGAATTATTAAATATAAATAACATGAATTATTATATCCATTATGGCAAAAAAAAACAGGGCTTATTATTCCACCTGGTCACACGAATAAATGATTATAATATAAAAAACATAAATTATATCTTGTATGCCGAAAAAAACAAGGCTTTCAACTTCATCCTGGTCATAAAAAAAATAGAAATAAATTTAAAAAAAAAGAATTTGAATTATTATAATACTAGAACAGGAAAAAATACAGGTTTGAAATTATACTTAGTTTATTTAATAAAATAAATTTACAATATAGATATAATATTATATCCTGTATAGAGAAAGAAACAAGCGGACTTTAATTTTTTTGCTTTATTAAACCATTATAATAAATAAATTTGAATCAGAATTAATTACATATGTAAGAACAGAAACAATGTAGTCTATAATTCTTCTTGGCTTATTGAATTAATAAATTTATATACAATTAGAAATAATCTTATGTCTAAGCATAAAAAAATTACAAATTTATTATTTTTAACATTTAAATTCACCCGAAATAAATGATCTTCCATATTCTATGATTAAATATCATAAAAAAATAGCTTTAAATTCTTCACAATTTATTTATTATGCGCTATAATTCAATTATCAATTTGAAAACATTATAAGATTATACGAACATTAAAATATACGAGACCGCAAATACTTCTATTTTTTTGATGTAAATACATGAAAATCCGAACATATCCCAATGCTCTTATTTAAATGTGATCGAAATGGTTTTCAGGATTCAAAATTTTGAAACCCGAACTTTGAAATCTGAAAAACATAAACTTATTTTGAAAATTTCGCGATGAAAAGTAGAAATTATCTTCGTTTTTCTTTAAAAAAAATATTTGGAGAAGATGATGATCAATATAATGTGCAACATATAAAGAATTTTGAAATTAATGGGAAAATTCATATCGAAATACACTGATTTTTTTATAAATATATCAAATCAATCGAAACAAACTTAATGGTTCCATAATATTTTTTTTAAGCATAAAAATAATACAAAATAATACAAAACAATATATTATTTTTAAAGCACCAATTTTTTCACAAAAAAGTTCGTTTTATACCAAATATTGACGTTCTCAAAGATATAATAAAGATTTATTTACGAATATGTATGCTTAAATACACACGGATGTTGTTTAAAAAACAAAAATCATCAAAAGCTGTATAATCTAAATAAAAAACCATAATTTCATCTGTTAAAACATATAATAATTCACGCTAAAATAAATAAAAGATGAAAACATTCTGAAATTGCAGCTTTTCTAAAACATATAATAAGATTTCATTTTTTTGAAGTTGAGTTTTTGCATGAAATTTATGAGCAAAAAAATATCTTATTGAAATCTAGATTATCACACCTCATAGAAATTAGGATTTTATTTTTATGTTTTGAATTTAATATGCATGTTTCGCAAACTAAATCCATGTTATAAATAATAAGTGGTCACTTTTATTCAAAAACTCTAATTATAGGATAAATTTTGGACGGGAATATCTTCTTTCTAAAGTAAGTACTCGTAAAAAAAAATATGCATGACAAATATAATAAAAAATAGTTTTACATTCGTTATTTTACCCTAAGAACCTAAACTTTGCAAAGAAGATTTGTATATAACAGGAAAGATCAAATAAACATGCTCTTTTGCCATAATATTTTTTAAAAAATACCATTTAAAAATAATTTTATTCAAATATGCTTCTTTGACTCTACTCCGAATATTTATGGTAATAAATTTAATTATGATGTTTCACACTTTTGATTTAGATACATCTATTTTTACATGCATAAAAATAAATGAAGGACAATGATAAAAATGAAGACGAAAACCATATTCCAAAAAATATAAACACAATACAACAGCTTTTGTCGGAAATCGAAGATATTATGAATGAACAAGAAGAAACAGAAAATATATTAAAAAAACTTGAAACTGTGAAGCACCAAATCGAAGATGAATGTATAGTTATCGAAAACGAAAAAAACAAAAAATATCAAAAAATATTTAGGATATTGAATGCTGAAGATGAAAATTAAATCACATTAAAAAATTACAACATGAGAATAATATACTCGTATAAAATATAAGATAAATAGTAGATAGTTTAATATGTTATAAATCAAATGGAATCTAATATTTTTTTATATTATAACTTATGAATGATTGTAATAGAAAAAAATTGGTTTGCATTGTATCTTTGCATCATCAATATTTTATCCCTAGAAAATTTCTAAGACTTACGCATACAAAGTGTTTACCCCTTAAATAGATAATATCGAACAAAATTACTTAAAATATAATTCAAATTAACATGGGATAGTCATAGAACTTGTCTAAAAAAATAAATTGGCTTTCTATTTCTTATGTTATATATCATAAATAAAAAAAATGCACACCCATATACGTAATTTTGGGATACTACAATTTATAATACTAAATATGTAATTTATTATACGCATAAAACCATATTATTTTCTGTTTTAAGAATTTAAACTGTTCATTTACGATTAATTTTAGAAATATTTAAAAGGTATTTTGAATATTTCTTTCTGTTGCCATAAGTAAAGTAAAATTGCGTAAAATATTATAATGAAACAAGTTAAGGCAGTTTTAAACAAAACCTTACTGACACAAATTTATATGCCAGATCACATTATTCGACAATTTTTTTGAACTATCAATACAGGTAAATTTCATTTTAATACATCATTAACGGCTTTTTATTGGAAAATAAACACTTATTTAACAGATATTTGAACAAATTGTAGGGAAGAAATAATTAAATTGTAATTTATGGCACATTCATTTGATTTATTGAATTATAAGCACACGCATAATCATTCAGCCACTTAATAAAAATAATTAAATTTAGTTTTCTCTTTTATTAATTTCAATTACATGTATTTTTAGAATTTAATAATGGTTTTTTAGCCTCGGAAATCAAAATAATGAAGCTAAAATCACTGTCTCTTATTTTGATAGAACAACAAAATAAAATGAACAATGTAATTTAAGAAATTAAATCTGATATTTATATCAATTGAAGTCGTAAGAATAATCTAAAAATACTTAACATGCATATTTTGAGTATATATTGAATAAATATAAGATAAAATTTTACCAATAAATCTCTTTTGTTTTTGCAAAATACAATATAATAAATTATTATATCAAAAACTCATTATATATTTCGATAATTATAAATAAGACCAGGCAATTTGTTTAGTTTTCTAATAAGACGAGTACACAATTATCGAGATATTTAATCTTTACGATAACCCTCTCATATTGTACGATCAAATAACAAGAAACTTGAAAAATTAAACTGATTTAGAGAGTTTAATTTATATTATGACACACTTTAGGCATTTTTGCGCTGTAAAAACATACGATATACTCGATAATAAATAAATAAATAGAAAACAGACATAATAACGTCAAAACATGGAAACATATGTAGTTGCAAATTTCATAAAAAGCATATTTTAATATTATTTTAAAAAAGAATTTCTGATATAAAATTAAATATACACAATAAGAATATTGTAGGTTTCTGAGATACCATAGATAATATTATTTTTAATTCTAGAAATATTGCTATAAGAACTAAAATTCGCATTTGATTATGTGATAATGTTTCTATAAAGAGCTAATATATGAAAATTTGATACAATACTAAAAATAGTATATTTTTTCAATTTTTTTATGATTCACGTTTTGATTATCTTAACGGTATAAATTAAACCTATAAATGCAAGAGCATAATGCTCAACGGTTGTTAATTTACCAAGTTAATCGTGTCAAGGCTTCTATTAAAATATTTTATTAGACCAATAATTGCTTGGGTTATTTGCCCCTTTGCACCAGAAATCTAGTAAAGTTGGTTTTAGCGCCTTTATCAAATATATTTTCAAACTAAAAACTTCAATTTCTGTGGGTCTGCCCACTTGTTTTTTCTATATTCTTGATACTAGGCGGCATTATCTGCTAGTTTTAGCTTTAAAAATGCAATAGCTTGACAATGGTTTGTGCATTAAATTATTTAAATTTTACATTCTAGGTCAAATATTATCATCACCAACCATAGCCAATATCATATATAAGAATAAGGTCCACATAAGCGCATAATGAATCAAGTGGCTAAAAATCCAAAAATGTTTTATAAGAACATGTATGATTAGCCACACCTTGATATTATTACAAACTAAATCATTGTTTTAAAATATTGATTTATCTTGGCCTCGTTATTCTTTTGATATGGATATAGCTAAATTGGAATTATTGGTATTTATTTGTGATAAACTATATCTGATACGATAGTAAATTTTATTCAATTTTATTTCAAAAACCAGGATATAACTTGAATCACTTAAAAAAAAGTATTTGCACTATTTTATGATTAATATACCTGGTTGGATTAAATATGTATCAGAGCGTAGAAATAGAATAATTCATGACATAGGAACATTCAGTTTTACATTCATTAACACAATTTATAAATTTGTAATTCCAAAAAACTATAATCATATTAAAATATTTATTTAAAAAAGCAAGAAAGTTAGAGCTTGAAGACGTGAGACATCAGCAATTACGATCATGAAATCAATATATATTAAAAAGAGTATATCAAAAGAAAGTTGCGGCTTAAAGACGTGGGGCATCAGCAATTTATATTATGGAATTATACTATATAACAAATAGTATATCACAAGAAAGTTACGGCTTTAAGATGATAAAAATCAGCAATTAAAATTTTCTGATCATAGCCTTAATAGCTTATTTCAGTCTAAACTAATTAAAAAATAGAATGATCTTTATATGAACATTACACAATCGAAAACTGTCTAACGAAGCATATGTTTTTATAAAAATCCTTTAGGTCTGTTTTATGCGTTTTGTTTTTTTTGCAGATCAGTTCACGATTAGGAACCAAAAATAGAAGATCTATTAAAGTTTGATTAATATTAATTAAATGCTAGATAAAAATAAACTTTGAGTTTTATTCTTTATAGCTTATCAGTGAGAAATATAGCCACTGATATAATTGATATATGCCCCTATCATAAATCTATCTCTGATAATCATAAAAACAATACAAAATAGATAATATGAAGAACAAGGCATCTAAGTTTTATAAATCAAATAATTTAATCAGATTTGAGATTTTTGCATATATTTGAAACCCGGATAAGTTTAACAAGAAATTGTATAAAAACCTTGAGATTTTAAAATTAATGCTCGTATTGTTACGAATTAACGGCCTTGATATATTTAGATCAGAGTAAACGTTTTTTATTAATATTATGTTGAAATAATACAGAATTTTACATAGACAGCTCAATATTTGTGTAATTAGATTAAATTTTTTTTAAGATCAGATATTTTCTTCTTGTTTTTATTTTCAAGCCCAGGTTAAACGCATTTATAGCTAAAAACATGCAGTTATATGTTATATATTTTATAATAAAAAATTTCCATCATTTTATTTGCTTGAGAAACATTGAAAGGTTAATTTATGACAGCGTGTGAAAATTTATATACTAAAAGTATATTGGAGTTTGAATATATTATTTCACACAAAAAAACCAATAAGAAAGAATATAAAGGTAATTTTATCTGAAAAAGAGTAAGCTAAATTCTATAATATATTAGAAATGCATATATTGAATCCAATAAAATTTTATGATATTATAACAGATAATAAAAATATATTCCTGCTTACTAAAAATATTCATCAGATCTAATTTTTTTGCATTAGAGACAAAAAAAAGCATTGTATTTTTAATTACAAACTTCAATGAAATATTTTGAAAACAATCTATTTAAAAAGTTTCTATATTTAATTTAATCGAAGCTAATTAAATTTATGATCATTTTAATCACAGACTCACTATTTTACATTAATAAAAGCATATTTATTACGTACTTAACTTGAAAAATATAATGCACATCAAAGTTGTTTATTGGTAGTATATTTTAAAAAAAGTTATAAAAAAGACTCGATCTGTAAATTATAAGGCAGATTAAATAAAGCCCAATTTAATAATTTTTTTGTAATTACGAAGGCATAATATAGATTTTATGTAAAAATATTCAGAAATACCCCCTATTATACAGGAACGAAATAAAAAGAAATTTATCCAACACAATATTTCATTTATAACTAGATCATATTTTGCTTTTAAATTCTTCTCGGATCAAAGTTAGCCTGAAAACAGTAATAAGAAAGTAATGTTGGTAAAAATTAAAGCATTTTATACGAATTTTATGAATTTATAAAATCAATAGAACAGATTTATAAATAGATTGAAAAGTTTTAAAAATTAACTTTATGAATATAAATACTGGATTTTATCGATTTAAATAATTTGATCGAATATGAAGTTATAAACAGATAATTTTGTTTAAAAAAATATAATTTAACATATAAAATACCCACATATTTTAGACCAAAAATTTTATTGACCCCATATTCAGATGGAAATATTTAATATGTGACAATTTTTCATTGAAGGGGACTTATTGTTTTTATTTTAACAACAGAGCAGTATTACTATTTGTGATTATATATTTTTTATTTATTGACCAAGGGATTTTGCTTTAATTATATTGTTATAGTAAAGCCTATAAAAATTTCTCTATAGAGCATATTGAAACTAATATGCCTCTTTTGGTATCGACTTCTTTACTAAATTCTTTTATGGATCTATCTTCAACTCAAGACTTATATATTCGAGTGTATTTCTTAACTCTATCATAAGCTTTCAGTTTCATCATATTTAAATCCATCTACAATCTACCTCTTCTTTCAAGACTTACCAATTAAGTTTCTTCTAAATTTCATTGTTTTCCATATGATTTTGCTTCAATCGCGATCCTCAACTCCTTTAAAATACGACAGATGGTTTCAATACTATATTATAGCTAATTAGAATATTTTTCGTAATTAAAAAATATTGGTCTACGCCCAAAAAATGGATCATGAAATAATAGAATATAACGATGTAAAGAAATATACAGAGACGCATAGAGTCAAATATATTGTGGTTGAAGATAAGAAAAAATTGAATGAAATACTAAAAAAACATCAAAGTAATGTATACAGGCTCAGTGGAATTCCGAAAGTCATCAATCTTAAATATAAATACAAAACATTTTCTATTGATTTAGTAGATAATAAAAATGAACTAGAGCATATAATTCTCGTTGAAAATGATTCAGAAAGCAATCAAGCCAATCTTATTCTAAAATATGAATATTTTAAATTGTCAGAAATTTTGGATATATTCAAAATACCAAACATATCATCATTTCAAGAAGTAGGCGATATTGTTCATATTAATTTTTTACCATGTCATGAACCATATAAAAAATTAATCGGAAAAATAATTCTAGATAAAATTAAGAAATCAAAGAGTGCTATAACAAAAACGAAAAATGTAAATGGTGTTTACCGTGTTTTTGAATACGAGGTCCTTGCAGGATCATCGGATTTAACCACCATACACAATGAAAATGGGATACGGTATTATATTGATTATGCGAATGTATATTGGAATGGGAAACTTTCAAAAGAAAGATTGGATTTAATTGAAGAGTTTATGAAAGAAGGTGATATTTTGGCAGATTGTACCTGTGGCGTTGGGGCTCTTGCAATATTAGCCTTAAAAAAAGGATATAGGGTTTTTGCTAATGATCTTAATCCAGAGGCTATAAAATGTGCTGAAAAAACACTTAATTTGAATCGTTCTATTGATAAAACTAAAATTCAATTGTTTAATTTGGATTCTAAGAAATTTATTGAAAAAATAACCGGGGAAAATAAATTGGAACCAAATCATTTCGTTTTTAATTTACCGGAATATAGTCTTGATATGTTGGAGCCACTCAAAGAAAATAAAAAAGAATATACAATACATGCTTATTATTTCTGCAAAGAGAATATCGACTTCATCGAATTCGCTAGAAAGAAGGTGTGGTTTGTAATCGATAAAGATGAGGTTAAATATGTTAGACACGTTTCACCAAATAAGAACATGTATAAACTTACAAAAAGAATAAAATAAGCTTTTTCATCGCAGTTATACATTCAGCCGAAATTTTAAAGTAAATTTAGTATTATTAACCCCAATTCAAACACCCTTTCAATTAATGACAGTTGGCTAAATTTTTATAACAATTATTAATATAATAATATTGATCTTTTTATAATAAATTTTCTTACATATAAACCATTAAATGCACCAATAAAATCCCATCTGATTCTTATTGTAATTAAGAATTTTATTTACATACTCATTATAATATCTGGAACTTAAAAAAAACAACTTACTTTAATTACAATTCTATCACCTTCCAGGCTCTAAGCACCCTAGGTTTTTCTAAAAAGCACGAAAACACTACCTACATGAATTTCTTTATGCAGCACTCGGTTTTTAACGCCCATCATACCTTGGGGCTTCGATTACTGAGTATCTGGAACCCAAAAAATATTTTTAATAGTACAAAGTTTTACATAAAAACCATGATATAATTACAATGGTTTTCCCTTGACAACATAAGCTAAATATGTAAATCTTTTTACAGAAATCAATATTCCTTGTCCCTTTCATACAAATTAGTAGTTATGAAATATCTGCACATCATTTTTTTGGTTTTTATGGCTAAATTTAATGTAATATTACATCAATAATAGTATTTTGGTCTTTAAACTTATATTTAATTCTCTTATTTTAAGATCAAATGTCTTCTTATTTACGTGTTAATCTAGGTATTGTAACTTTGGATTTTCTTTTTAAACATAAAGTGATTTATTTCCCGGGAGAATATGTTATCTATACTCTTGGCTATATACTCTTCTCTTACATCTTCTTCAATACCTCTATTCTTTTCAAGACCATGTATGTTCAAGGGGCTTCCTCAATCCTATAGTTTAGATATATACCTCGATTTTTTTGAAACTTCAAGTTCATTTAGTAAATTTGAATAATATTGTGCTACCAAAACACCCCATATTTTAGGATCAATAATAATACAATATTAATAATTTTAAAACTTAAATAAAGGAGAAGCAAAAACACGATTCAGGCCAAAAAAAACATATTTTAAGAATGAGTTACTAGTACGTTTAAAAATCAAATATAGGAGTAAATATGTTATGGTTGCTTGTTTATATTATAATTTTAAAATTTCAAAAGATTAACTCATAAATTTTCCTATTTTTGGTAAAGAAAATAATTTTATTCATCATTATACCCGCTAAATTTTTAGCATTTATTTTTATAAAAAGTGCAAAAATTTCCTTTATAATGCTGAAAAACAAAAATTTGCCACAAGATAAAGTATAATTGATGCTAATAGATGTACTTTTATAATTTCTTCACTTAAAAATAATATTATTTAATACATGTTGTAAAAAATAGTTTTACGTAACTATTAACCATAAAGTACTGGTGAAAATCATTGCATAAAAATTAAAATTGATAAAAATTTATTTTTTGATTATTAGTGCTTGCACTCTGATATTTAAGTCAAGCACTATCGTGACTCCAACAAAATATATTTATTATGAAATATTATATTAAGCCGAATAAAATGTATTGGTAGTTCTCAAATCCTAGACGACGATAATCATATTTCTGTAAATTTATTGTTTTTCTCTAATGAGATTTTAACTCTTAAATATTCGTTAAGTATATGAGACCAAAATTTTTATAAGAAACAACTGTAGAATTAATAACAATAGATAAATTTTATAACAAATGAACATATAGCAATCTTAGAAAATAATTGAATGAATAGCGCAAAATACAATTAAAAAAATAAAATATATGACAAGTTGAATATAGAAGGAAAGAAAAAAATATTGAGGGCCCATAATGGACTATGTCGATTTTCTAAATGGCGTTCATTTATATATAAACATTATACACAATTAAAGTATGTTAGTTTATTCTATAGACTATTAGTCTTTGATATATATTTAAATGCCCAACAAGCTTAATATTTACGTTTTTAATGTCACATTGGCACTGTTTTGACACCATAAAAACTGAAATCGGAGACGTATAAGAAGTAATATGATTTTTGTTAAAACCTATGAATTTATAAATTAGAGATAGAAATATTTTAAAAAAAAATTGTTTTACCACTAAATTACATTTCTTAGACGAAACAGTAATAAAACTTCGCATCTCTTTAACAAATTATTTTATATAAACTTAATTCCCCAGTAATTTTTTTAACAAAGGTTTTATAATTTATTATTATTATAATGCACAATAAAATCTAATTAAGTTCATTAATTGAGTTTTAAGTTGTTTTTTAAATGTGATTTAGGAAATTAATTACTTGATTTAGCTATTATAAAATAAGTAAAAAGTATGACTTTAAGCGAAACCCTCTAGATAAAAAAATTTCACATTTTTAATAAATATTTTTTTACGTTTAATTTTGGTTTGTTTCATTAAACCAATTTTTTCATACTATCAATACAATTTATCTTCTCATTAAATATTCTATTATTTTTAATGTCTAAAAAAACATAAAATACTAATAATAGATTATAATCTTATATTATAGGCAGTTTATTAGTACCTTCACCACTTATTTTTATTATAAACATGCACAATTATATTTCTTTAAAAAAAAAATAAAAGTAATACAACTTTTTTTGCATGAGGCTAAATTATCATTTAAGGCTCCAACTTTAAAATATTCCATAACATTTATTGTTGTCTTATATATAAATACCTAATATAAACAAAGATTGTAAATAAATAATTAGAAAAAATATAAACATAATTTTACAGTTTTGCAGACTAGGCTTTTCAGCGTTTTTGGCTAGCTTTATAATTCCAGTCTATTTTATATCTGATAATTCATTTATAAAGAAACACCAGTAGAACACAAGACTGTTTTTGATGCAGAAAAATTTGAATTTAAACTAAAACGAACATGCTTTATAAAAGAAATTATAAATAAGATCAAAAAATACCATTTAAAATACAATGTAAAATTTTGTTTAATCTAAGGAGCTACCACATTGCAAATACTAATAAAAGCGATGTTTTAAAGCTCTAAAAATTTCAGCTAATAAAATATCGGGAAGGCATATTTAATTCTGAGTATTATGCGCTAATAACCACACTTATTAGTATAGGTATCGAGGCAGAATAATTATACGCACTTTAAAAGAAATAAAAAGAAATAAAAAGCATTACACAAAAAATGGTTCTGGAATCAAAAAAATAAATTCGATTACTTGGGTATTTTGAGAGTGTAATGAATTGTTTTAACTTCGAAAGAAAAATCATTGAAGGTTGAAAATAAAAGGGACAGTATTATTTATTATGCTGAATTGGGGGCTTTCTAAATAAAGAAAAAAACTAGAAAACTATAACCAAATAAAATTAAGCATCACTCAACATCATTAACATTTAAAATCAGAAAAGGAAAGACTTTTTAACTCAATACAATCCGCTGCTAAATATGGTGCTAGGTACTGTGAAATCTTCAAAGTTATAATAAAACATCTATACATTAATTCGTAGAATTTTATTAGTTTATATTGAATAACTCTATCTCCACAAGATATGTAATAAATTG
Organism: Rhyacophila brunnea; assembly: GCF_057557595.1. Taxonomy (NCBI): domain Eukaryota; kingdom Metazoa; phylum Arthropoda; class Insecta; order Trichoptera; family Rhyacophilidae; genus Rhyacophila; species Rhyacophila brunnea. The sequence continues at coordinate 125,850 of NW_028232820.1, forward strand.
TATATATTATGTAGTCTTAATTTTTGTGTAAATAAATTTTCATGGTTATTTATTTACCTCATTAATATATTTCGTTTCATGTTTTATTTGTGGTATATAAATTTTTAAAGATTAGAAATGCTAATTTTGCTCATTTAAAAAAAATAGCCCATGTTCAACTCATGATTTCTCTATATTTGTTATTTTGTAGCTGAAATAAAAACCAATTTGTGATCTTTAATGCAAGAGGTTCTTTTTAAAAGATCAAGTGTTCTTGATAAATACATCCTTTATCCATCCAATATATAATATGACTCTTTTGAGAATGATAGGACAGAAAAAAAGCTTATTTTGAAAGTAAGAATCAAGTTGATTCGTTAAGCTGCACACTGGATAATTTATAAATAGTTGAGGTAATGGTTAAAATTACTAATATCCGCTACAAATACGAATCGTATAAAAAAATCAGTTTAGAAGTATCGAAATTATATATCGATAAAAATTCTTTAATTTTATAAAATTGCTAAAATCGTAGAAGAAAACGCATTCATTAACAAAAAAAAATACGATTTGATAAAAAAATACTATTAAGATTAAAAGTAAAGTGATATATATAAAATAGAGCATGAAGAAGTAGCAATTAATGTTAAATATTCTGCTCTTAGAATTAGAACAGCTATAGATTAAACCAGAAAAAATATTGAAATGAAAATTCAATAAAATCAAAAGGATAGTTTTTTATTGGGTTCAGAATAAACATATCGTTTTTTTTGCTCATCAATTCAAGGATTTTTGATATTATGAAACTGATGTTATGTATTTATATGATATCTTTGAATTATATATTTTTTAAATTGATTTACTTTCTTTTATTTTCAGATATTGATCATGTAAATTATTGTGTAATAGAGATAAATTTAACATGTAATTAGAACTTATTTATTAGATACATCTTTCAAAACATATATTTAAGCCTAGAACCTACCTATAATTTTTAAATGCTGGTTTTTATAGAAAGTTACAAAACCTCATCTGAATTTTTTCAAAACTACATACGCATGATTAAACTAGCTACACCTCCTTTAAGTGATAATAACATCAGAAACCATTTTATTAATGTAAACCAGTTCGATTTAATCAATATTAGAACAGTTTCGATTTTTTCTATATAAAATCGCCTTTTAATCATTTTTAAGAATAGTGCACCATAATAATCAAATTTAGGCACCTTATTTGTGTTTTAAAGCATGTAATTTTTTTTTGATGATAAGAATAAAGATGCTGTGATTGGTTTCTAATTTGAACTTTAATGTAGAGCCTGTAATCTCATATATCCTACCCATATACACACAATTTTTTTTTATAGTATTTTTTACTATATTTAGGCGTCTTTAAAGTATTCTCTTATCTTCCTTTGAAAAATAGTTTGAATTTATCTGTGAAGATTGCAAAATTAATGCATATTTAAGTAAATCAAATGCGTTCTTGTAATTTGAAGCAAAATTTAAAAAAATACAATGCATAGTTTTATTTGATCTATATTTATAACCATTTAATCCGTCACTACTAAGAAAAGTTGCTGGCATATTCCGATATTAAAATCTTTAGTTGTTTAACAAAATCGTATTATTTATACAATTTATTGAAAATCTGATTATATTTTTCGTGATTTACAAATTTATAATTGTAAATATAAACCTTTAAATTCAATCTGATGACACGTTCTCCTTAGAGGATAAATTCTTGTCTCATAAATTTGAGCGGCGTATATTATTGATTTGCCGATCATTCTTTATCTGAATTCACAAAAATAAAACCTTTTAATGACTTAAAAAATCAACACACTCTTCATTATTGCATCTATCTTACAAATATTATCCTTTCATGGGCCAAGTTTTGATATCTCAATACCCAGAAAACTTTGAATGATTTCAGTATTTGCAAATATATTTTATGAAAGGGTATTTGTAATTTATTAAATTTCTAAATTCTGTTTAATTATAGATTACAGAAAGAAATATACCTACTCTCTTTGAATAGATATATTTTTTTATAATTCGTTATTAATCCAATTTATGCACAATTTATATGTCCTGTACGCCATTCTAATTTATATAAATAAAAACACAAAGGATTGTTGTTCTGCTAGTTGATTAAATTTAAATACACTGTAAATTCACGAAATTTGCGTATTTAGCTTTCTTTCCATCATAAAATTGCGAAGCCACGAATCTGTCATGAGAAATACCCCTATAATCTATAAATAGAAGAAAAAAAAACTCAATATTATGTTTGATAAGGTGAAATTGCCCATATATCTTACAAATTCACAGTTTAAGAAGAATAAGCATCTAAAAAATACATGAACATTTGGTTGTTTTTTTTTGAGGTGTTTTTATGATCAATATGTATCCACGATATAGTCTCTGCCGAATATAGAAAATTTAATGATACGACATGAACAACCCGGGTATAAAAAATTAAGCAAGGACAGAACTAAAACAAATAACATTCTGGCAGAAAGAAACAAATAATGCAAAAAAGAAATTAAACAGATGACCGAGCATAAGAAATAGACAAAATATTTAGGCGTTCACTTTTTATTTCGTTGCGCTTGTAGTTGTTGGTATAATTCCACGTTTCTAATAATAAAAGCGATTGCGCATACAAAAAGTCATCATTAAAGATAATTATTCTATGTTATTTTAATATAAAAATATCTTACAAAAGAAGCTTATTCATATTTTCTAAACTTCCATTGACAATTAAAACAATTTTAGCAACAGAATTTATCTTTTCTGCGAGATCATAAAATATAAACCTCTTCTTAAACCACAAAAACACAGTTCATTATTATTAAGGCCTAGATATCATAAATGTTAGAAAATTTTTTTTAAAGAACACATATTTTAGATTTCTATGAATAATTACCCAAGAATAATTTTATATATGATTAACCCTGAACGTAAAATCACATTTTTCCAATTCTTTCATATAAATTTATTTATTTTTTAAAGCAAGAATATGATAATTTTTTAACGTAAGTAACTATTTTATATGGTACATCTTTTTATTTTAATGCAAGATATATGCGGAATCGAAGCCTGAATTGTGACATTAAAAGACTAAATATTCTTTCCAAATAAAATTTTAACTTCGAATGTAAAACGAGAAAGATTTCTTCGATATAATAATTCAGTTCCAATGACCGATTTATTAATTCTACCAAGGAAAAATTTTGAAAATAAGTTTATGAATATTTAGAACGTAAAAAGTAAATAAAAGAATTAAAGTTAAAGATTACATACCCCCTGCTATTTTCTGTACCTAGTTGTAAAAAAGAAAAAGAAATAAAAATTGTTATGAATCTTAATGTTAAAATTCTTATATTATTTAAAAGAAGATGAAATTATATTTTGCTTAAAGGACCTAACGGTAAAACATTAAACATGTATAAATCTTCAAATCCAAATAAAGGCACATTGATTGATCAAAAGTTAAGAATAAATAAAGATTATATTGAATCTAATTAATTTTTTATAGTCAAATTGTAAAACATAGGCTAAAAAGGTAGATAGTTAGTTATTGTCACATAAACATAATGAGAAAAGAAAAATTCTAATATGAGAAGATAATATGTTATAAAATACATTTTTGCAACAAGTTTGAACTTTATAGATTCATCATTGGAATATAAAGTACGGCTTTTAAAAACAACAGTAATAGTGATAATTTTTTTAAAAAAACATTTTTTGTGCCTTGGAGCCAGTTTAGATGCTTAGATTCAAGATTGTGGTGTTTTGATAAAAAAACAGTCATTATAGTAGTTTAGAAAATTTATTCAAGTTTTAAAATATTAGCGTGATAATCATGTTTGTCTAAAGAGAATTGATGAACCGGCAATTTGATTTGAACTTTAATGACATTATTAACCCGAAAATTGGTGTATTTCGATATAATGTGTATTTTTTTTGTTCATATGAATTTTCTATACAATTGTTACTGCTATTAGTCATACATTTTCAATCAGAGGCACATCTAATAATTTTCATAATAGGGAGAAATATGAAGAAGATAAGAATAATTATAGACAATAAAAAAAAGAAAATATCCGAAACAAATTAGTAAGGTAATAAATTTTTCTAAAACATTTTTTTTTGGCTGTAAAGTTATTTTTCTGTCTTATGATCTGAAATCAAGCTTTACTCATTATTTAAATTGTTATTTGATAGAAGACCAAAGATCCGAATCTTAAATTAAAGGAAATAGCATAAAATATTTAGTATATGAATAATAAATAAGCATGCAAATGAGGGAAGAAAGATTTACAAGACATATAATTATGAATTATAGTAAAAAAAGTGCAAAATACCGGATTTAAAATATTTATTTGTTTCACAATAGATAAATTTTAAATATAAAAATAAACATTTTTTATTTATGAGCCATATTTATAGTAGTAATTTTAGTTTTTGTTTTCAGGCACAGCTTGCTTGATTCTCTGTACGCACAGCGTATTTATACTTTCGGCTATCTTCTCCTCTCCAAGGTCTTCTTCAATACCCCTCCTTCTTTCGAGACTTATTAATTCAAGGGGTTTTCTCAATCCCAAGGTTTGAATATAGAATATAAAAATAATTTTCATTTTAAAAAACTTAATCCAAAGTTTTATCGGAAATTATACATAAAAACACAAAATTAACAATAATTTAAAATTTAAATGGTATCTAGACCAAGTTATACCTATTTTAGATTTTATAAATTCCAAGTTTAATAAATTAATATGGCTCTTATCACGTGATTACTAATATAAAATTAAATCCTAATTATAATCAAATAGGCGTACATAACCACTGAATTTTCACTCTCAATTATGATATTCTAAATATAAAATTGAACAACCGAAAATAAAAGCGCCTGTGGGAATAAAGCTTTACAATTATTGGGGTTTTTTTATTAATGTTTATACGTCGGTTATTGTTTAGCATAAATCGCGTTCAATGTGTACGTTATAATGATTTTACTATTATTTTGATCATGCATCATAATACTTTTTTAAACAATCATATGATTATTTATAAGTCTCAAGCAATCGCTTTAGACAAAAATCAACGCTCTTTATTTTGGAATAAAAACGCCTACATTCTATTATTCACAATTTAGTCCTTAAACATACAAAATTAATTTAAAGATTATCTCTAATGAGATTATTTATGAGGATATAATTCGGGAAACATTAATCTTGTTTCTCAAACTTAAAGTCTATTGCACATATATTAAAATATTAAAAAAAAACTGTTCTAATTCCAACTATTTATAGGAGAAAATGTCAAATTATTTTTAAATTTAATACTTTACTCAAATAAGTATCCTTTAAAGCTATTCTTCAGAATACTCGTCTTCTTCAGAATATTCATCTTCCTCTTCTGGTGTTGTTCCACAACCTTGACAACATTTACACCCACCAGGGCCACATTTACATCCCCCAGGACCGCATGGGCAACCACCAGATCCACATCCCCCGGGACCGCATCCACAACCGCCACAAATCAAATTAAAGAGCTGGAAAAATATTAATACAGTTAAAGATAGCTTCATTTTAATATTTTAAGAATTCGAAAAATATATAATATTTTTAAATTATGGGAACCAATTTATTTTTTACAATTTTTCCTTGGACGATAGTTTAACGGATAAAAAATATTATTTGACAAGGAGTCGCATATCTTCAAAGAATTAGATTAAAACATCTAAATTGACAAATATTTGAAAGCTTTAAATATAAAAATGTTTTAAATAATCGCATCAACAAATGATATTTTGGATAGATAAGAATGTCCATATAGTTGGTTTTATATGCTATTTATTATTGGTCAAGCACACATATTAGATAAATCCGTCGAATCAATTTAGCCGAGAAAATTATAATATCAACAAAAAAAAACAAGAATATTATTATAAATACCTTCATGATATTTTTCTGAAACATACATTGAAACAATATTCTTGATAGAAACTGAAAAATTTAGAGCAAATAAACTTTTTCGGCATTTTACCATAATTCCCTAGAATGTGAATTGCCTTAAGAAAGCGCAATAAAAAAATATATTGATTTAATAACTTATTAATACAGCCATAATACGATTCAATTTTTAGAAATAAAATCTAAACGGAGAGCTAGCTTGGAATTTAAAAAATTGGTATATGTTAAAATATAAATTAGGAAAGTTTTTATGCAGGATTAAAATGTAATTTTTTTTGTATATTTTAATTGCTTCAGTGAATATTTTAAAGGGATTTAGTTAAATATTAAACTTAAAGATAATTGCATTATTTAACATTATACTAGAATTTCAATAGCTAAAAAAAATATTAACATCACAATGATATGACATTTTCTTGCGAAAAGACAAGATTCTATAAAATATTTGAAAAAATATAAAGTATAAAATATTTAACGCTAAAACTAAGCTAAACTTATTTATGCTTATTTTAAGAAAGATGAATCGGATTTGTTATAAGTATTAAAAGGTACAAAAAACGATGTTTGTGATGTATATACACAAAATTTTGCTTGTTTAGTTCGCTCAAATATTTTCTTTAAATTAAATTTATCTTGATATCTATTATAAAAATGATTTATATGATCATAAATAAAAGGCGAATCACAACATTGGCATATGTCTATTATTTTTGGATAATATAGTATTCGATTATAAATAAATGCCAATTTTTTATGTTAAGTGTTGAGTAATCGATTACATAGTGCGAAACTTCGAAACTCAAAGAACCCAAAATAAAAAGCATAAATATAAACATTTAAATATATTTAGAGGCCATGGTTATAGAAATATATTAAAATACTTATTTAATCTAAAAATAAGTTTTCCGTATCCATTGGTAAAAAAACAGGTTTATCTTCAGCTAGCATTCCTGACAAGGAATGTAAATATTCACAAAAAATTCGCTTCCTTAACATTTTATTTAATATTTTCCCGGTGGTATAATCGGTAAAAGAAACATGCGCATATGGTTTAAAGCTATTTTTAAGATCAGATGAGTCTTGTATTTCCAAAGATAACTTCTTTAATTCGATTTTCATATTTTTTTTAGATTCTCAGCTGTTGTACTGTATTTTTTTTATAAGTTAATGAGAAGCAGCGCCCTTTAAAAAAACGAGCTACTTGAAATTAATTGCAAATATGCATATCATAATACAATGATATGCTTCCACCTATTCATTTATTAGATTTAAAAAAATATTTGTTTTTATATAAACATAATTTTATCATGTATTGTGGATAATAAATAGTTTATTCAAATAATAAACGTTTTTACATAAATTGGAATTTAACAAAAAAAAATTACCACCATAAAATATAATCAAAAAAGAAAATATAACAAATAATTTTAGCAATTTATTCCATTTATGTTTTAGTATGACATAAGTTTAAAATAAAATGTATCTAAAGAATCAATGGAAATAATCAGATATAGAGAAGAAAAATATAGCACTTTTTTACAAAAAAATTGAGACATTGCTATCTTCTAAACACTTAGCTATCGTTCTTTAGCAGCATACGAAAAAATGAAAAAAGTAATTCAAAAGCGGCAAAAGAGTTCTTTTTATACGATTTAAAGATCAAAAGCACAGAAAATCATTACAAAGTCAAATATATAAATACCTTCCAATTCAAAGACGATATTTCAAAATAATATCGTAGAAAAGACATGATTTTTCTTAGATACGGAGAATAAAAAAATTAATTATGAAGAGATTATAATATAAACATTACTTATTTTCATTTTTAACATATTATAGGATCCCGGCTCCTTAAGCTCAAATTTATGCTAATATACATTGAAACATTTCAGATAAAATTAAAATTGTTTATTAATCATTAAATGCTTATGATATGTATTTTTTGTATATTTTTTTATGATTTTTTTTAGTTATTCTTGTTTCAAAAGACACAATAATTTTCATGAATTCATTTTTGGATTTAATATATAAAAAAACAATTTTAAAAATAAAAAAAGACAAAAAAAAACTAAAAATATTTCAAGTACATATGATGTGGATTTATTTTACTTGATGAAAAATATCATTACCATTGGTATAAATATAATCAATGCATATCGAATAAAAAAAGCGAATAGATTCTCAAGATACACAAATTTTTACGATATCAATAAAAAATCATCATGAAATTAATTTGCATGCATTTATCGTATTGTACGTGATTTTTGTTGTTTATTAAATATTTTAAAATGGTAAATCGAGACAGTTTTAAGTAAAAAAATAACACCATACAAATATAACAAAGTTTAATAAAACGATCGATAAAATTATCAATTTACATGATGAAAACTTTATATCCATAATTGTTTTATCCTTTTGTAAATATTCAACGTAAGATGCACATTTGTGATGTATGTATTTGAATAAATATAGATTATTTAGGGTGGGTAATTCGTATTAAGTAATTTAACAAAGTTATCTATTGACACTTAAAAAAATTACTATACAGAATACAACACTTCGAAATGTCAAATTTTATCAAACTAAAGACTAGATATAAGCAAAATTCCACATTATTGTTATTATGCATGAAACACACCATTTTATCCCTATAATTTGTAAAAAATACAATTTCTCAGATAATACGAATTATCAGTGGTTCTAGATGTTACAATTTTTTTTTGTTTATTATTATTCTTTGGTGTCCATTATTACCAAACCCCGAATTTGTTATCGGTATGTTTTATCCTATGTTTCAATAAATTGAAAATCATTTTCAAGCTTTTAAATTTGTTGATTCAGTAAATTTAACAATAGTTTTCGGTTATTTTTTCACTATTTTATTGTATAAGATCTATACTTTCTGATTTAGATTTTTATCTTATTTAAATGTCCACTTCATTTAATAATCTACATAATGAACTTATTTGTAAAATTTGCAGAGGTATTGTTTTTAAAAATAGGGGCAAAGAAAAAAAGTAAATTTCTTGCGAAATTTTTTTCATTTAATCGAGCAGATTTATTTTTAGACTTCACCGATTTCTCGCACATACAAGTGTACAAAATATAATCATGTTTACCATCGAAACAATTTTATATAATTATTTCACAACGTTTGTAAAAAAGATGCTATTATTTTTTTTGTCAAAAGAGGGTAGATCAAAATTTATATAAAATAAATAAACAAATGATTATATCAAGGATTTTTCGAAAACTTATATTACCAATATATAGCCCTATTAATGAATTATAAGCATTTAAAACATCACGAAAATAGAGCACATGTTTTTCCACAATTTTATTATAGGGGAAAACATTATTATAATGATTTAGTCATTTATAAAATATAAAAAAGACATAATAATTTCTGTTAGCGATATATATAAAATACAAAATCAAACCCAGAGCTGTATAAGATCATGCCTTTTAAACACACATATTCATACAAAGGTTTCTTTTCCAAAACGCGCAAAAAAATGAAAAAAAGGCACAATTACAAGATATATTAAAGAAAACGTGCCAAAAAAATATTAATATAAATACATAAGTTGCCTCTTTCACCACTATTTTATATCTTGGATGATGTGAAATTTATTATATCCTTTAAAAAATATGTTATATCACCGAAAACCCATTTAAAAAGTATACAAGTTGCTGACTTCTAACGATTTATGTATGGGAATCAATTATTAAATCCTGAGAAGGTTACTAGCTTATAAAGACCCTTTAGCATGATCTTTCATTTTATGTGCATGAGATCTAAAAATATCCAGAACATAAATTAGCAGTATTTATAATATCAGATTCACAGAATCTAGTCATGCTTCTTTTGGCAAAGTTTGCATTTATTTTATACTTTTAAAGTTGTTTTTCCATTATAAAGCCTTAATTGTTTATCATAAAAATCAGCTGAAATTTTTTTTGCTTGAAATAAACAAATAAAATTATTTATGTCCTCAAATATAATATAAATATGATTCTTTGCATTTTAACATATATCAAAATAATATAATTAATATTTAAAGCAAATTTTGCTTACCAAGTCAAATTTTATATAATAAATTTATAGGGCAAAATAATGAAAAATTATGCATAAAATCTCGATAAAACATTATATTGAATAGGTTTGTGACTAGATAAAGATTCTGGATCAGAAGACTATTTTTTGCAATAAAATTAATGATCAAATCATAAAATATCATGGAAATTCTTCTCTTAATTCTCTTTCTTATATTTTTGAGGCTTTGTGCAGTCCTTTTCATATCAAATATAGCACATTATTTATAAGTCTCTTTGTTTAAAATTATCATTTACATTATATTTTTAATCATAGGAACAAATAGGCTATACAAACCTACTGAATTAATTTTAATTTAAAAAAATCATATAAAACACTACTAGAACTATATTATGTTCTGTTATATACTAGTTTCTCTAATTTATAAGCATACTTTTTTTACTATAAATCCAATTAATAGCAATAAAATAGAATATTATAAAAAATAATAAAAATGGATCAATAAATCATATAAGATTGATTAAAAAAAAATATTTCAAGTGATTATAAATCGGAGTTTCTATATAAAAAAAAAATAGACCAAAAATTAAAATTACTCTTTGAATCTAATTTTAAAATTACCGTATCAATCTAATTTTTTTGTTGCACAAATAGTAATCAAATCAAGGCCGTTATTTATAAAATTCTTATCATAACACATTTATATCCCATAAATTTCTTTTTTAATCTATCCATTGATCGAAATAGCCAATATTACAACACAAATTATGTGTCGAGGTCATATATATTCTCCAAAATAGCGAGATCATTTTAACTTATCCGTAGTATGCTATTTAAAACACCTATTACCTTTAAAGAACATTAAGAAATGTGTTTTCACATATTTAATTAATTTAGCATATATTATATCTACGTGATAGGCTTTTATAAAAAAATTAAAGCCTTATAATTTGTAAAAATTTTCTTTAAAATTTTATCTTCAATAGATCCCCGTTCTAGCAAGCTGAATGCGCAATCAGAAATACCTAATGCCACATATAATTGTTTAAAACTCTAGGTTATCGATATTTTATCGATTGGCTGCCATCTTTGCAATGTACTCAAGAGAAATCGAATAAACTATACAATTTCCATTTTTTATATAAATAGAACACAAGAATGTGCTTATTTATTATAAAATACTATCAAAGATTCTTAAACTAATTATCAGTTCGTACCCATATGCATATAATAAGAGAAAAGAATATATTTATGCATTCATATATATAGAAATTGTGGTTATTTATTTTGTCTGAGCCATCTGTATCAACAAGGCAGAACAGATAAAACGATTTACATATATTTAGTCGGAAATTTCTTGCAGAAAAGGTTGTTTTTTCTGTTAAATTGTTCCTTCATATTCCAAAAAAAAAATTAAAATACAAAAAAGCTGCAATATTGAAAGAATATAAAAACATAAAACAGATAAAATCAAAATTTGTACTTAATCTAAAATCCAATGATTTTATTTCCAATCAATAAAATATATACCGGATAAAAATATGCCTCAAGATAAACTTAGATATAGATGTTATAGAAAAGTTACATTTTTGAATAAAAATTTGAAAACGTCTGTTAATCTGTTAAATACATACAGGAGAAAAAATTAGATGTGTATTATTTTAAATAAGGGCAAACCAAGAAAAATTATAGAGGATTCTGGTAAGCCATAATTCGACAAAATTTATAAAAAAATTGTTAAAAGCCAAATATATATTAAAAATTGCCAATACTATATTTCGGGTGGGGTAAGAACAAAAAGTATAATTCTATAGATAATAAAAAAAATTTTAAAACAGACAAATATTCTATTTTTTATTTACAGAATTTATTTGATTAATAAATAGTTGGATTTTTAGACTTTAATTCGAATTATTTTTCAGACATTGTCTTTAATGGTTTTCTATCAATAAAAAAGATTGACACATCCGTTTTAAGCAATAAAATATTCACATAATATACCTAAATCTATTTGAATCACATGAAATATTTTTGAAAAAAAGCATTGAATTGAAAAATCAAATTTAATATTAAAAAATATGATTATAAATAATATTTTGACAAAAATTCCAAATTTGGGATTCATACCCATAATTATTACATATTAGAATACATAAAATTTAATACCTATTTTTCTCTGTTCATTTTAAAACGATACTTCTGCGAAAAAATTGATGAAAAAAAGGAAAAAAGCTTAAAGAGAAACTTGGGTTGAAATAATTTATGGTACAATAAGCGAATTTAAAACATATTATCGAAGTTTGGGAATAAACTTTTGGGGATTAAAAAAACTCTTAATATGATTTTAATATTAAAAGTCTTGTTATATCTTATTTATTTAATGATATATACTTAATTATGGCAACAATTTATTGATTATATGCATATAATATATACATCGACGCATATAGATACGTGAAATTCGGTAATCAGATATTGTAATTTTTTTTATAAAAAAACCCATATGATAGCACTTTTTTATTATTGAGGTAAAGTAATTCGATGCAGGAAATATCAAAATCTTTTGCTCAATTTTTTTTATCTTTAAAAACACATTAATTGTATATTTTGTCTTAGATTTCCCATATTTTCACACATTATTTTAGTAGTACCACTAATAGTTGCCCCTAAACTCTGTACTTAATGACTTCTAAAGTGGTTTAACTGGTAAAAATTCAATTGAAAAAAGAATATAGGTGTTCAATATAAAATATACTTTCCAGGAAGAAATTGCAGGTTTTGAAATAGAGAATCGGGTTTAAAAACAGAATAAATACAATTATAAAACTTTATTTATATTTAAGATGGCTTTTTGCATATGTAAAAAAATCTTGTAGAGCTTTATTTGATACCTTTATGAGCTTTATTGTTAATTACCAGGATTCAATAATTATTAATCGGTTTTTATTCTTTCTAATCGATTGATTTTCCTAATATATATATGCCGAGCTAATATAAGGCAGAAATCGTAATATATGTTTTTGAATCCTTTTTGTAACTTTTTATGGTTTTATTTTTCACGCTAGAATGCTTTCTTTTTTTTTGAATTTATTAGATACAGATAAAAATAAATACTTCGTAGTAGATGTTTTCACTAATGCCAAAATAGAGCATCTTGTTCATAATCTGGTCTGTTATTATTAATTTAAAATGGAAACATGCACGTCATTTTACAACATATCTTGTACCATTAAATAATCTCTAAACATCCTAAATGACAGATTCAAAGATTCTGCCAAAAATAATCGTTATGAGCAGCTATAAAATCCAGGATTTATGTCTTTTTTTAAGTTTATTCTTATCCGGTGTCAGGAAAATATATTTGAATCGATTAAAAGTCTGGTTAAATTGAATGCGACAACCGAAATACACAAAAGACCCATAATATCTAAAGAATTTCACATAAAACATTTTTATTCAGCCTATATATAGTTTTTTAACTTTTATTGTTTTTTTGAGCCGCGAAAATGGTTCACTCCTCTTCATAGCTTATTTTTTTACCCTTTTTATTAAAAGTACGAACATGCCTATATCAGTTACAATTGTATGCTATTTAATGTGATTTTGGTTAATTCTATTAAGGAAAGTGGTTATAATTTTCTATTAACTGATGCAAATATTATGAGCGTTCGATTAAAAAAATTATTTTGTCTAGATTTTTGGCTTAAAATGTTTTAATATAGAAATCACTTGACTTAATAAAATTATTTTTAAATAAATTAGATACGGTTTAGGTAGAAATCACAAAAAAAACATATTTTGTGTGTTAATATGTTATCATTATTTTAAAATGATCTATGATGAATTGAAATTTCAAACTAAACAAAAAATAAGTATCAAAGGGATTAATTCGACGCGAAATTTCGAAGAATAAAAGTAATGAGTCATTTTGTTGCGCTACCTTCTTGCCCTTATTTCATTAAAATGTACTCGCTTTCCAAGAAGTATATATCAAATCCTTGCTAAAAATTTAGATAGTTGTATATTATATTACTTAAAAATGATTTAAGAGAAACAAGGCTATGATTTGTTAATACAACTGACTACGGTGAACGGATTTTTAAACAACAAAAATAAACGTAATTCAAATATTTATTTCGATTCAAAGATTGTATAAACTTCAAAACTAACATGCTTTATTTCAAAAAAATTATATTTTTAAATTAATTAGCTTCAAAATTTATTTTTCAGGTAATGTTAAACTCATAAGTCTAAAAGAAATATTGAATAAACACCATTTTGGGTTAATATATTATGCTTACACGTAAAAAAATGTTTCTAATTACGCTCTAAGACGAAAAATACTTGCCTTATCTAAAAGTTATTAATTATTTCAAGTATAGTTGAAATTTCTAGTGTTTCGCGAAGACCTTAAGTAATTATTTCATATTTAATTTGTATAATCTAGATTTAAATTACAAAAACTATCGAATATCAGTAGAAAATTGATATAAAGAATCCGAAAAAGTTAAAAATCATTAGAACATTGACGCAAATATGGCTTGAATATATATGGATATCCTGATTATCATATGTAAAGCAGATTTACCTAGAATAATAGCATTATTTATATGGATATACTCTTTTTCATATTTTTATGAGCGCCTTATGATTCGATACTACATCAAGCATTTATAATCAAGAATTTTGTGACAAAACATGCGTTCTAAGAAGTTGTTTTTATTTATTGAATTATTTACTACCAAAATTTATATTTATTAATGCGTAAATAATTCTTTTATTCCGTTAATGCTTGCTTGCGCAATAATTTATAACGCACAAAAACTAGTTTATTTATATCTTTTTAAATTTTATCATCTTTAGATACATTTTAAATGTATTTTATACACACAAGACTTCTATATTCATGTTTATTTCATAATCTTATCATTTGTTATGCAATAAGTTTTTTCTTAGGATCAAACATACTTATATATGGCTTGTAACTTTTTGTGACTGAAGATACCTCTAAAATGCTAGGTTTCGACGCAAATCGTGTTGTGGGCTGTTATGTTTTACATATTTTTATGCACAAAATAAATTAATATATCATATTCAAACAGTTTTTATATGATATCACTCACTCTAATGCATGCCACATCTAAGCTCAACTTAAAAGCATTAAATTGTACTAGTGAACAAGTTTATTAATAGCGCAGAGTTTTAGAAAGTATATTCTAGAATAATCTAGTAGAGTAAAAAAACATATAATTTATAAAAGATTAAATGAATAATTAGACAATGATAAATGTATGAGCCTTGGAATAATTAAAGGTTAAATTTCCAATAATATACAATACATGCCGTAAAAATGCATATATTTGCAGACGGAAATTAACCCAAATGCCTTTTTTTGTATTATTAAAATATATTTTATGTTTTAATTTGAATTTAAAGTTTCTTTAAAAATTATGCATTGAAAAAGTTCACATTAAATGTTAATTGGTATGTTTGTCTAAGTGTTTTTTTTTGCATTTATCATACATATGAAGCCATTATAATTATACCAGGGTCTTAGTAGCCCTTTAAGAAAAAAGCTTGACTTTTTTTAAGTTTGATAAAGTACCTATTTATCCCACTGAAAGCAGTATTATCAGTCTAGAAATGCTATTATAGTTAGTTTTGGACACGCTCATAGTATTTAAAACATTTACAAACAGGATAAATAATTTTGAATATGACATATATAGATGTTCTTATACCATCTTATAAGTGTAAATTTGTATTTATAATAGTAAAATTCTGAAGTTTTATATTCATTTTTATATAACAAAGAAGTATTAATATCAGATATAATATCTTGCTCATATATAAAATTATAAAAAGCCAGGTGCTTGAATATTATTATTTTTTTATTTTTAAATAAAAAAAATACAATAAAAATGTATCAGAATACTCTAGCTCTACGAAGTTTTCTCGATTTTCTTTTTTATAAAAAAACTAGTCAGTTACCTACGAAAAGAACATCATATGGTTTTTATTTATTCATTAAAAACATATAAATATATTTTTGACGTTTTTAACAATTTGTAAAAAAAAAATATCGTATGCTATTTTTAGTTCCATATTACCGGTTTAAAAATAACATATGAATTAAACGATTTTATTGGTACTTGACATAATTTCCAGAATTTAAATATCTATTAAATGCTTTAAAATTGTCCATATTAAAAATTGGTATAAATGTTGTTACATATTATATTTTTTTATTTAAAAGTTTTTATTTGCACTACCTATCTTTATATCATATCAAATTGCATTTTTAAATAAAAAGAAATAACAAGTAAGCCAACCATGCGTCTTATAGTTTTGTAAAAGTTGACTTGCTGTATTTTTATTACCCTGCTTCACCTGTAAAATTCCACCTTTACATCTAGCTTCTTATATTTTTTTCATCCTTGATTGCATGTTCCGAACCCATATACCAAGATAACACAACCGATTATATGCTTTCTTGTTCAAATATATCTCGATTAATAATTTTTTTCATTCAGGTCGTAGCAACGTAAATAGAAAGCCGAACTTCTTATTATAAATTTAGTTTCAAATCAGTTGTTTTGAACTCACATGCTTATTCATTCAAATTAATCCTTTTTTTTAAACTTAATAATCGCACTTATGTATAATAAGCTTTTTATTCTTCTATTTTGCATTTTTCAGCCATAAATATTAAAGAATATCAACTATAACTGTAAATACATTCTTAAACAGTCTAAATTCATAATTTTAGAGGCTTAAAAATCATATTAATATAAAAATGTGATAGAAAAAATAAAAAAATATGCAAAGGCAAAATTTTAGCATAATGATTTAATTTATTTGGTCCAAGTGTGGGTCCAATGTGCCTATCATATACAATTAGCTGAAACATTTTCATTTACTTAATTTATGGTGATTTTTTTAAAAAAATTGCTGTTCATGTTTAGATAACTACAAGAATGATCTTCGGAAACATAATTTTTTTTTCAATATAAGTTTGAGATCATAATAAGGGCTTTAAAAATATGTTTTTTTATCTTAACTCACATTTTATTAAGTTCTTGCGCAAAATCCATAATAATTTTTTTTTTAAATAATAATGAATTTAATAATACACTAGATACCTCGAAATATTTTTCTGCATAAAAATCACAAATTAATTTTCAAGTATACGGTCAATTACAAAATTCATAAAAAAACCAAGAAAAAAAATATATTTTTTCAAAATAAAAAATGAATAAGATGTCTTTTTCGAAAGAATATATACCATTATCTAGTTTAAGAATGATGATAGTAAAGTGTATAATATATGAAAATTATAATTTTTTTATTTATAAATATAATGAAACAGCTGTTACATAAAAAACCGATTATAATTTATAAATAATTAGCATTCAACAAAAATTTAATGAATATAAACATAAAAAATGTTTTTGGCTAATAGATTACTACTATAATATGAATTTATACCGTCAATAAAAAGGTTTTTATTTAAAAAAAATTGTAAAAATTTTTTTTATTAC
This sequence comes from Rhyacophila brunnea, assembly GCF_057557595.1. Classification (NCBI taxonomy): domain Eukaryota; kingdom Metazoa; phylum Arthropoda; class Insecta; order Trichoptera; family Rhyacophilidae; genus Rhyacophila; species Rhyacophila brunnea. The sequence goes on from NW_028232820.1 coordinate 143,410, forward strand.
ATATAAGAATAATTAGTAAGAATTCATCCCATCCATGTATAGCAAACATCCAAACCATTATTTTTTTTTGAATTAAGATAATAAAATTCGAAAATAGATTTTTTTTACTGGTTGTAACTAGCATAAAAAAGCAAATAATTTCACATTTTATTTTATAAATGAGCTATTCTAATCTTAAAACTTAAATACTCATAATTTTTAATCTTGAATGGTCACATCAATATCCACCTGAGCAACCATTGCATTTGCAGGACGAACATTCACAAGGACAACTATTGCTTTTACAGGGCAAACATTCACAAGGACAACTATCGCTTTTGCAGGACGAACATCCACAAGGAAAACCATTGCTTTTACAGGGTGGACATCCACGAGAGCATCTTTTACAATTATTAGACGAACTAAAACTAGAAGATTCACCATTTTTTGCACAACTAGATTTACCAGAGCATCTTAGATTCGGATTAAGACATTCTCCACGCCTGCAATTTATGAATAAAATAGATTCAAAAGCACATAAAAAAATATAAAGTGTCAATGATGATTGCATATAAAGGCAACATGTTGTTGTTTATATAAATATTCGCAAAATTTATACCAATTATATCCTATTGATTTTGGTTGGGTGATTTTTTCTCTTGTCTTTTAATAGGTAGGCTGTAATTCTTAAATGAGCTGATGCAATAGTTACATCATGAAAAAAAATAATTGAATAATAATTTTTACTCCAATATAAACTTTATATTATTCATCAACTATTTGCTTAGCGAATTTTAAATCGCTGCCCAATAGTTCTTCCATAAAAAAAATGAAATAAAATATATGCTTGTGATTTTTTTAATAAAAAAAATTTTTGAATGCTTAATATGCAGTAAAAGATGTAAATATAACTGTTATAGTTAAAAAAAACATCATCAGAAAAGTTAGTAGAGCAAAAGTAAATCCCGCAAGAGCATTTAATTTCACTTATTTATAATTTTAAATTGTAATTTTCTAAGTAATAGCCATAATTTTTTGCAAAAAATACATCAAGTGCGCATATTTTAAACTTAATTTTATTATTTATCTATATAACATCGATTTATTTTGAAGAATAAAATTAAATATAAAAAGTCTAAAATACTATAAGAATAAAAAGATGCAATCATATACTTTTGAAATATCTTAACATATGAAAACATTGATTGTGACGTTTACTAGAAGTTTTGCCCAATCACGGCGGTAAATTTAAAAACCAATAATACAAAAATATATAAAAAGCATTCTATCATGATTAATACAGAATATGATTGCTAGGAAAGTATATAAGTGAATTAAATTCAATATGAGTGTAAAATGATATTATATGGCGAACAAATGAACTAATTTCGGCTATTTATAATAACTATACATTGATTTATTGTATTCTCAGCATCAGATGATTGAATAGCAACGCAAATATGTAAATATTTATCATTTATAAGGAAAATTGAGAATATCAATATGATTTATATTAAATGTGCCGAGTATAAGTTTTCACATCCCGAAAATTTTCCAAATAAAAATATGTAAGCTAATTTCAAGAAATTTAACAATAGAAGTATTTAGAATACACATAAAAATCGTAAATTTTGGTAAAAACAACTGATATTTTTTTGATTCAATTTTCTTTGCATAAAGAAACGCAAATTTTTTAATAGGAATAGAATAATTTAGATAAAAGAGAAAAAAACAAAGTAATTGAGTTTATTCATTAGCGTTGTCTTTTTGCCTTTATAAAAAAAGCACCAGAAAAATCCAAGACAAAACCGACGTAATTCTCGATCCAATATTTCAATCTTTATTATATATTCAGTAAAAAAAATTTCTAGAGGGAATAAAAATTTTAGAAAAATAAAAAAATATCGAAAATTTAACATTAAAGATACACATATGGCCAGTGTTTTTAATAATAAATTGGATTTACTGACTGCTAGGAACGATTAATATTGCAGAGAATGATAAATTCAGAAACAATAAAGATTCTATATGTTTTTGTTAAAAATGCATGAATATGAACTTAAAACTTATAAAAAATAATTTTTAAATTAAATATAGGCAGTATAATGCAGTAGAAATGCAACTTTCGTTTCTGAAATGCAAAATATCTCAATATTGTGTATTAGCATCCTATAAATAACATTAAAATACCAGCGTTATACTAATGTGTGTATCCTTTATTCTTTAAAAAAATTTTGAGGATATCACTAATTAAATATTCTATCTAAATACACTAAGATTGTCATAATTTGATATTCTATTTATTTTCTAACTTTATGATTTCGTGAAAAATTAATGGTATTGCTGAAAATCATAAATTTATTGATAAATTTTAAGATTGTGATGAAAGATACTAATTCTAATAACTAATCAATATTATATGTTACGCCTATATAATTATGACAAAATTATATTAAAAGATTTCGAATTAAAGAATATTTTTTATAGAATTAAAAAAAGCAGCCCTTTTTCATATGAAAAACAATAAACAATTCTTCGTAAAATTTTGAGATATGCTATAATTTAGACAAAATCATTAAAATTTTATTTAATTTTTTTAATTTATTTAAGATTCTATTAACTCGTGTTCATTTCAAAGTATGTTGAATGAATTATAAAATTTTAATTTTTATATTTTGGCACTTAATAAGAGAATATATTGTCAAATTACTACAAAAATTTTAAAGAATTTTAAAATATCATATAAATTGCACACGAAGACTCTCATAAACAAATAATCGATGATATTGTGCCCGAAAATATATAAATTTAGATTTAATATTTTAAAAAGACTTTTTATTCGGAAAACGAAATAAACGTCTGTACTAAAAAACCATTGTATAACCAAGAATTCATGTATTTATATAGTATCTTATGCAAAAATCATAAATTCTTAATAAGAGGTTAGAAACTGTTATATACAAAATATAATTTGTCAAGGTAAAAGGCAGATATCGACATTATGTACTGATTTTGTCAAATAATATCCTTTAATAGCAAATTCTTGAAAATTATGGGTTTAGATCTGACGTAAAAGACAATTAAAGTGGTTATCAAATTGACTTGATGGCTTCTAGAATCATAAGTGCCAGAAATTCGAGCGAACTAGTGATTTTTTTTGTGGGAAAAAATATAGATAAGGAACATTATATAATTAGAATTTGTTCAAGAAGAAAAAATACATCTGCATTTTGCAGAGTCTTAAATTAATTAATATAAATGACATAAAAAAATACGATCGAACTTATTAGATTCAGAATTACCACACTCGTAACCTATAAAAATTATAAAAGAAAAAAAATTACTTTGAATCATCTAAAACAAATTTACAAATGCAGATCCTAAAACACCCAGAGTACATAGTATTTGATGGCGTGTATACAAAATATTGCATGTAGTATATTAAGAATCTGAAAGGCTAATGAAACGAGTGTTTCTTAGATAAAAAATGTGGTTTACAAGACGTTTGATAGAATAATTTCAAAAGGGGAAGATGTAAAATCAATAGTAGTAAAGAAAACGGATGGAAAGAAGTATGAAAATTGGATGCTGTATATAAAATTTAATTCGGTTTTTGGAAAAAACAAAACAAAGTAGTAATATAGAAATAACCTATCATTTTTTTTGATTGCAAACGAAGTAAATAGATTAAAAGAAACAGAACATAAAAAAATCAAATCTTTGTTGAACAGTTTTTAAATCCCTTTATGGATCGCAAAAAATCAAGAAACTAGAAAAAGTAATATTTAAGAGATAAAGGAATTATCTATAAACAAAATAATGAATAAAAGGGCTATATATTTGTAAACTGGATAAATTTAACAGAATTCACAATCTATTCATGCTGCTAAAGGTTAAATTTATCTGTTAATTGGTTATAATGTTCGTGAATTATCTATCATATAAATGCTGTTATGAAATTTATGTTACAGTTTATTGTCCCCTTTTTTTTGTTTCTAAAAAAGTAATCTGACAAAATTTCTACCATAAGCCATCATTGGCGCGATTTCTTGCTTGATATTTTCTAAAAGTAAAAACTCTGCTTAAAATGAGAACTAATCATCGATTTCAATAGTTTATAAAAATAGTACACAGAAGGAAAATCACGAATCAGATTCTTATTAAGAAAGATAATCATGAATAGGCTATGCTCGATTATTCTATATTTTTCCACAACATTTAAATTTAATCAGCTAAATACAGTGAAAAATTGGGTCTTATTGAATTTCATACCATTTTTTTAATATCTACAATTCAAAACATATATTTTTAGCTTATTTAAAAAAAAATTAAGCGTTTTAGGCAAAAAGTTAATAAATTTTTTATGGTATTAATATAAATAACAGTAACACCTTCTTATGAAAGGCGAAAGCGTGCCTTAAAATCGAATAATTATCGAAGTTTTGCCATTTATGTAACTAATGACTATATAAGAGCTTAAAGGTCAAAGCAAATTTGCGTATGCGAAAAAAAAAATCTGAAATGAACATACGTCTATAAAATTCATTAAAGGTAAGAAATAAATACACCATAACGTTTTTTTTGTAAGAATAGTTTTGATGGCATATAGAGATTACTATTTTCTATCAATTATACAATAAAGAAGAATTTCCCGGCACAAAAAAATAATAATTATCTGTTAGAATTTTATACACATAAAAATATTTCTAATTTATAGCATTGATATCTAAAAGAACGGTAGAGAAAACAAGAAATTATTTGATAAAACACTTTAAATCTCTTTTTTTGTTGGACTTAAAAAGATATGAAAATCAAATATAAAAAACAATTTTGTTTATGTGAAGATTAAAATTATGGTGTTTTATATCACATATATAACGTATTTTTTATATAAAAACATGTTATCGCATAATTAGGTACCTTTTTAATGCTTAGCTATTGCATTTTTTTTTATAATTGCATGTATTCTTACCTTTAAAAGAATAAAGATGATTCCAAATTTCTGTTCACTATATATATCATATAGAAATCTAGATGAAATAGAAAACAAGAAATTAAATTGACTATTTCAAAGTTATTAGTGAGTTCACATCATTATTTAGCGCACAGTTTACAGTTAAAGCTTAAAAATTCAATTATATGAACCATTTAGTTTACGAACGCATTTTTGTTCAAATATTAAAAGAAAAAAGGTTTTTTTAATAAATTAATAAAGATTTTACATAACAAGAACGGCATTTCTTGCTAGAGGGCGGTCAAAGGTTATAATTATCTAAAACTTATATTAAAATATCAACTCTATTATAAGATTTAACTAAAATCATACACTCTAGCTTGATTTTTTGTTCTAATATGTATTACATTTTAGATGTGTCTTTTAGGTAAATAACATCGTTTTCATTTTAAACGTTGGTCAATAGTTCTATTTGATACAACAACTCTCAAGCGATTTTTTATATATTACTCTGCTAGAATGAATAGTCCGCATATTATACTATGAATTCAATAAATGCTATTTTATATTTTTTTTATACAAAGCAAAAAAAAAAATTCTTTTAAGAAAATTATATGCACATTTGTTTTTTTTCGCAATAAAAAGAGCAAATTTATATCATTTGGAAATATTGTATATAAATTATCATTAAAATGCGAAAAAAACGAGATATTTCTTTAGCTTTTAAGATGGGAATAAAATGATTTTATTTACAGGATAACAGTGAAGGATTAAATATTTTTTTAAAAATATTAAGTTCATTTATATCATTCCTGAAATAATATTTTTAGAATTTATTGTAGAACAAAAGTAAAAAAGGCATAAATCACACGTTTTAGCAGAATAAAGGTCCATTCATAGACAAAAAAACATTGCATATTTTAATGTGGAATAATATAAAATTCTTAAAAAAGGGCTAGGGATACTTGTAGGTGGTAAAAAAAGCAGGTTACAAAAAAAAGCCTATAAGAGATGTGACTTTTTTATGCGTATTTGTTATTATCAAGTGAAGAGAATTTTACATGGGCTAAGATATGTTTTTGTATTTTTTTTGGATATTTGGTTTAAAACAGTGAATTTAGAATAAATATTATATTAAAAATTAGAGTACAATATTTTCTCTATACACTCGCCTAAAAAGAATCATTTGCATTGAATCAAATACAAAAACATAAATTTTAGTAGCATGAGTATCTTGTAATGTGTCTGATTTGTTTTTTATAAAATTTTTACGGTTTTTTATGTATAATAGATGATTCTATAAATAATCAGTTGTCTATATGATTTAAACGAAGAAATTATTTTTTTAATAAATATAAATTATTATGGTGTTTTATTAATGTCTGGTAAAAATCGATAAATGGATTATTTCAAGTTTATTATATAAGCTCGTAGAAATATATAGATACGATATCAAGAGAATTTTACGATGATAGCACTATTTTAAGTTCCGAAACAAAAATTACCAAAAAAGAGAAATACTTGACGATTCATCCTTTATTTTTATAAAAATTGCTGGAATTTGTATATTCAAAAAAATATGTCTTAAGAAAACACAGAAAATTATTATCACTTTCTATTTATTAAAATACCTATTCCTAAATAATCGCATTTTATTCGTGTAAACGCAAAAATACCAGATCAAAATGTAAGTTTTAAGAATAAAACAACCAACATAGATAGAAGAATGCAGTATATAAAACATTGAAACTTTTATATCGTTAGATACACTAATAATAAGTAAAAATTATGAACAGGATTGACTGATTCATAGAAAAGGCATAAAAAAATGAAGCACTTTATTCATTAAATTATAATAAATAAGGTCCTTTTTTTATGACACAAATTCATCTAAGTATCTATTTAATTCACGCAAAATCTATGTAAAATTTATCATTCCAATACTTCAAAATAATTTTAAAATTTTATAATTGTGTTTATACGTATTCTAAAATAATCGGGGTAACGATGGTAGTGTAGGTTAATATTGTCTTGGGGATTTTTAAATCAATATTTTCAAAGCCATTGTAAGTTTTAGAAGAAATTGAATTTTAATACCTTATATATAATATAAATGAAAATGTTAAAAAATTCTTTTATAATCCGGAAAAATTACTTTATAGCATATAAAGCATTTTTAATTAGAGAAGGGTACTAAATTAAAAACAACAATAAATTTATAGACATATTATATACAATAATAAAGGCAATCTTCTAAAAAGTAAATGTAAAATTAAGTCCCAGAGAGACCTAGAAAGATCTTTTTTGCAGATGTGTTAATAATTTTTTTCACAGAATTCTGTAAATAAAAAATCCAGACAAGATTATAATAAACAGATCGGGCTACATAAATCGACTATTCGCATCCAATTCATACTAAAATTATTTATCTAAAATTTTCAATGAACGAAAGTAATGAATTATGAGAAAATACTTATACATGCGCAAAGAAAGCTTTTTATTTGCATTATAATAATATATGATGAAAAAATGTAGGTAATAGTCGGAAGTATAGTAATCACATATATGAAATTAAAGATCTTCAGATATAGCTTAAAATAATAGTAAAATTTTTATTAATAATATTTAAATGGTGTTTCTTTGGAGAATGAAAGATCTGACAATAAATAAATGTACTTATTTTTTTTATTAATCCAGAAATGAGAACCTTAAACCTATAATAAGCTTTTTTGATTAAAATTTGGGTCTTTAAATCTTAAATTTCCAGAATTGTCAGATTTCTTAAAAAAAATATACCAAAACAATTTCAAACTAAAAAGATAAAAAAGGCATCTTAAATGTTAAAAATACCACAAATTTAAATTACAATTAAAGCATCGTGTTTTATTAGCCTCTATAGTGCAACTCTTGCAACACCAGACAAATTTAAATGCGGCCTCTCAATGAAATTGTCTAATATCTCTTAAAAAGATGTAAATATATTTATAGTGCAATAAAGTTAAAGTTTATAAGAATGAAAGCTTCATCATTTATATTATTTTATGAAAACTAGTTATTATGTTTAAAATGGGTTTACTTATATTTTCTAGCAGAAATAAAAATATGAATGACGCTGAAGAGGCTATAAATATTATTTATTTGCCACTATTCTATGATTTCAAAATAGCTTATGTGCTATGCAGTTTATTTAACTAGATAAGGGTCAGCTTATCTATTTCATGAATATAGGATATCTAAGAAATCAATTTAAGCTTTAGAATTATATTATAGGCGTAATAATTGATCAATATAAAGAAGCGGGCTGATATTAGTGCCAAAGGAGTTTTTGTTGCGTAATTGAATTATTTTGGCCCATAATTCAAATATTATCTGCAAAAACAATAGAAAAATACTTTAAGTTATAAAACTAAAAATTAATTTATATTAAAATTTGATTATTGGCATTATTCTTTAAACTTTGAAGAAAAAAAATAATTTAAAGAGAAATGTAGACTTTCAATATACTTTTTTCTATATACAAGTAAAAAAATATAGCAACTGATTTGCCTTGATAACACATCACAAGTCTTTCATGTTTTATTAAAAATATCAAAATATTAATTTTCTAAAATAACCGCTTTTAATCATAAAAAAACAATATCAAAGTTTTTTTCATTAAATATTATACATAAAGTCGTATAATATCGTATTAATGGTGCAAAAGTACGTAAATACGTATTAAGTGCATATAAAAACAGGAACTCAAAATTATATAAGCGTTAAATATATATTTTTGTGTTTTTACCAATAGGATTTCTTTATAAGTTTTTCCTTGGGGTTTATATTTGTAATTCATCTAATGATTTGGATATATGATCGTTCTTGATTTATTTATAATAAATTTAAGTATTTAATTGACTGTAATCATGCTACAGATAATATCTTTTTCTTGGTAAATTTTCAGTGTTTCATGCCTCCACCTATACATTTATTAATTGAAAAATTCATCTGTTTACCAAGAGCATGGGGTATCATATTATATCTTTATTTAATTATTTTATGAGTTTATTTAAGTGTGGGATTTTTTCGGATTGACGAATTTACACGTGTTTTTTTTAAAAAGACTATGTAGATATGAATAAGAACTATCGGATCTAAAAATAACTTAAACCACGATAACAACTCTAAATTATAAAAATCGCCGCCAACACTTGTTAGATAGAACCATTTTTCATAAAATAGATTTTCATTCTTATATTTTTTTGTCGGTTCCCAAATATTTATCCAGACAACTCATGTTAGGGTCAAGAAAACAAAAAAGGTAATATTGTAATTTATAGAAAAAATGATAAAAAGGATTAAATGAACATGAATGTCTATTTTTATGGTGTATTAATCATTTTTAAGGATTTTGTTTATAAAATATAATTTGAAGAAGAATACTTTTGTCGTTGTGTGATTTTAGTCAGTGTAGTTTGGAAATATTGCCTTTTCGTATTACTGATATACTTTTTTCAGAGACAAAAATATGTATTGAGGAAAGTAAAAAGATAACTGAACAATTTTCGCAAACATAATTTATTACTTCCGGGGTCTATTTTTTTGGAAGAAAGCATAGATAACGTTCTCATATAAAAATTCATAAATCATAATATTTATTTGTTACTAAATTATTATGAATTAAGTTAAAACATATATATATTGGTAAACTTGATTGATACTGCGTATATAAGCGGCATCAGGGATACGAATTTGCCGAAAAATAATAAAGATAAATTCAAAATATGTTTTAGCATATATCTATTTTTTAACATTATTTAAAATTGGATCTATTTCAATAGCATGCTCAATCCACAAATGCTAATCAGAAATGAATTTGCATAGTTTACGTATTCTACGGCAATATTCATAAAAATTATTACACCCTAATTAGAGTGAAAAAGGAAAATACATCCTTTCATACAGCGCATATTATGTTTTAATAAGTCTTAAAAATAGGTCCATGCGCATTTATAATAATTAATAAGTTAGTATATGGCGAAAGTGATTTCTAGGCCCGAATATGATTTTCTATTGATGGTTTCCTTTTCATAAACTCCCTTAAATTATTTTTTAAATGCTGAAATAAAAATAAAATCCAAGAGATTCATGTTTATATTTCTATAAGAGGTCTTGCTATTTAAATAAAATTACTTTTGAATTTAATCTTGTTCATCAAATTTTTTTTAATGTTGAGGATATATTGTAAAGAAAAAAATTTCCGCAATTCCTTATTTTTTATGCCCGTATTAAATGCCTAAAATTGTGGTTAAAAGAAAATAATGTGCCTGAAACATAGACAAGAATAAAAATATACATTTAAATTTACATATATCATAAAGAATACAATTTATAAAACATACTATGATACAAAATCAAATCATCCTATGCATCTATTCCTAGTAAAAGGTGTTCTAAGGCAACTACACGGGGTTTTACGCCCCTGTAGACCACAAAGAATTCTCTAACCTCGTCCACATTTACCACAACAACTTGAACATTTGGAATTACATGGAGCTCTTTGGGTTTTATATGCTCCTCTTCCACAACAACTTGGACATTTGGATTTGCATGGACAAACAGGGGGTTTATTAGCTCCTCCTCCTCCACAACAACTTGGACATTTGGAATTACATGGAGAACTGAGGGGTTTATCTGCTCCTCCTCTACAACAACTTGGACATTTGGAATTACATGGAGAACTGGGGGGTTTATCTGCTCCTCCTCCACAGCAATTTTGACATTTGGAATTACATGGAGAACTGGGGGGTCTATCTGCTCCTCCTCCACAACAACCTGGTTTTCTATTGCATGGAGAACTGGGGGGTTTATCTGCTCCTCCTCCACAACAACCTGGTTTTCTATTGCATGGAGAACTGGGGGGTTTATCTGCTCCTCCTCCACAACAACTTGGACATTTGGAATTACATGGAGGACTGGGGGGTTTATCTGCTCCTCCTCCACAACAACTTGGACATTTGGAATTACATGGAGGACTGGGGGGTTTATCTGCTCCTCCTCCACAGCAATTTTGACATTTGGAATTACATGGAGGACTGGGGGGTTTATCTGCTCCTCCTCCACAGCAATTTTGACATTTGGAATTACATGGAGGACTGGGGGGTTTATCTGCTCCTCCTCCACAGCAATTTTGACATTTGGAATTACATGGAGGACTGGGGGGTTTATCTGCTCCTCCTCCACAACAATTTGGACATTTAGAATTGCATGGAGGACTGGCGGGTCCATTAGCTCCTCCCCTACAACAACCTGGGTTTCTATTGCATGGACAACTAGGGGGTCCATTAGCTCCTCCTCCACAACAATTTGGACATTTGGAACTACATGGAGGACTGGGGGGTCCATTAGCTCCTCCCCTACAACAACCTGGGTTTCTATTGCATGGAGGACTGGGGGGTCCATTAGCTCCTCCCCTACAACAACCTGGGTTTCTATTGCATGGAGGACTAGGGGGTCCATTAGCTCCTCCCCCACAACAACCTTGAGTTCTATTGCATGGACAACAAGGGGGTCCATTAGCTCCTCCCCCACAATCACATTTTAACTGGGAAATAAACACATAATGACACCATAATATTGAAAATAACCGTGATGATTTCATTTTATATTCTTCTTTCTATTCAATATATAGTTTTTTTTTCATCTTTATACCAATGGATCACATAAAATTTTAATTGGATAAATCTAAATTTGATAGCTAGTTTATTCGCCAAAATTTATATATCCTCAGATGTAATAGTTACGAAATCCACGTCACATAATTTTTGAGGACTGATTGATGCTTATTTCATAATTTTTTTTGCTTATTCATAGATGCATCACCGTGTGTATATTAAAATTTATCCAACAGTTGGATAAATTTCGAATATCACAAAAAAATGTCTAAATTACTAAAAATATATGTATTTAAAATGTAAGATTCAAAAAAATCTAAATTTGAACTGAGTAAGAGAAGAATAAATAAATTAATATTATATATACGACGTTTGGACAATTTTATCCGATTATAACTATTTGATTTCATGGTTAATATTTAAAAGAAAACATATTTGTATTTATTTTACAATTCAAAGTATGCATTGCAAATATGTACAGTGGTTTATATTTGAAATAAACTTATTTTTCTACTCAAAGAATATAAAAATTCTTAGCTACAAAATAATAATGAAAACGACTAAGTATATTATCATGTCATTTCTAGAAAATTTTAGCGTCTTTTTATGTGAATAAACTGTAAAAACTATTTTGTACTCACCAATATTCCCAAAAAAGCATGAGTATTTCAAAAAAAATCTCTATGTGATTTTCTATATTACTAGTTATGAAGAAGAAAATACATAATAAAAATATATAAAAACTTATAGAAAGACTTTTAAAAATCACAAATTATATAAAGAATGACATTTTTCAATAATATATCAATAAAAAATTCATTAAAGGCTATACTAGATGCATCAAAGACTTAATTTTCTGTAATGTTGATTTACGTAATCGAATAAGTGGAATTACCTAAATTATATTCTAGATTACATAAAACCACGTTACACGTTATTTCAAATAAAAAATAAAGTCTTCTTAATGCTATTAAAAAGGATATTTGATGAATATAGGATACTATAGGCATTAAAAGAAATATAAAATTTGGCAGTGATTTATTGCCTATATTTTTGACATACGAAAATTATAAATTCGAACTAATAATTTACATTTGTAGCAAGAATAAAAAATAAACTTTTAATTACTAATCCGAAAAAATTATTAAAATTGTATTGGTTTTTATGTGCATCTATCAACTCAAAAATTCAAAATAAGCATATTCTTAAGATGACTTTTTTTTCATTATTTGGTCGAATTCTTAGCTATTTAATCTGCTTCCCTAAAATTTTACGCATATATTATCTTTGAAACTTATATATACATAATCAAATTGGTGTGCTTATAAATATTCTTGAGCTTTAATTATATATAAATATAAACCAACATATATAAATATCACTTTAATGTTCATTTTATAATTTACTAAATTATACATAACATATAATCTTTTTAAAATAATTTTTAAACAATATTCCTTTCACTATAAATCGATTTAAAAAAAGTGTAGCAGAAATAGATTTTTAGAACTATTTTTATGGATTCCGCAAGCAAGATTCACATTTCTTTAACATCTATAGTTTAAATATTTTTTATGTAGATGATTTTTTCATCTAATGGTTTAATGCATTCCTTTTTTTATGATAATATACTCGGAATTTAATAATTTCTATAAAATCAATTTATACTTATTCACTCGACAAAAATTGATTGCGAGTTGTGGTATATTATAGAAAAAAACGCGAAAAGTTTATATTAAATATATAAATATAAAGAAAATTAATATTTTAACCCTTATCCAGTTACTAAACATTACGTTTAGTCAGCGGAAACATAATTTATCTTTCTTTTTCATTATCCGAACTCTCGGTTCCATAATTAGACACATAAAACATGTGAAATGCAGCAAAAATTATAATTATAATTTTTTTAACTACCACATTAGTTCTTTTGAATTAATACGATGTACGAAATATTTGAAATTTTGGAAAAAATATTCTTATAACATGGGAAATATTTAAATTTATATCTTAATAAATATTGCGATTCACGGAGATCAAAGTAGATAATAGGATCTAAATAGACATCAAATTATCGAATGACAGATTTAATATTTGCATATAATAAAAAAAGAACTGTATCTGTCTGATAGAAATTGGTTGACTAGTATCGATGGTATAAACATGATTAAGACGGAAAATTGAGACGGTATGATTTTATAGAATCTGAGCTGTGATAAATATAAAAGTGTTGGACAAAAATTTTCCCATACGTTATAACGTGAGACGGGATGGTGGCAAAGTATCATGAAAGATACCACAAGGAACTCGAAGTCACGAACTAGATCGAGGCATACATACAAACTTTGTGATTAAGAAAGACCCTTGAATTAATAGGTCTTAAAAGTTGAAAAGTATTAAAGGCTAATGCGGAGAGGAGGAAATAGCCGTTAATATTTTTACAATGTGGGCACGGGAATTTAAAAAAGTTGTGCTCGAAACAAAAAATAGAATCATAAGCATGGATTTAGCCGTACAAATGAATCTAATATATCGCATTGTATTATCAGGTCCCTTTAAATTTTTAGTACAATTTATAATTGTATTATTAAAGAATCGATAAAAAAAATTTGTAATTAAGGACACCTGCTTAAGAAAAAGAATAGAATTAAAAAATCATAAAAATATTTTTGGGAAATATCAAAGGAAGCATAAAATTGCAAATATTAGCACAATATCCAAGAAAATTTTCAATAACTCTAAACAGCTATTTCCACCAAAAATTGCATATTATAGACTCTAAATTATGACCGTTGAAAATAATTATTAATCACTTAAGTATCATTTCTACTTATGGTTTGCTCTAGCCTATTTCTTGTGGCATTTTTGCATATGAAAAAATGAATTGATAGACGTGATTTAAAATACATTAATATCGTAAAGATTTTGGGCTACATTATCGCTGGTTTTGAAGTATCAATCTTTTTTTAAAAAATTATGATCAAAGACCACTTTTAGACTCTTATAAGCTATAAGCCTTGATTGTGGATTTTTTAGATTAATCTAAAACAAATAAATACATTTCGCTGATACTATAAACAAAAAAGTTTGATATAATTAGATTTGCAGCTTTCAAAAAAGCACGTGAAATAAAGGTACGTTGTTAAATGTTATTGCTTAGTTACCAATGAACAGCTTATATTTAAAGCATTACAAAAATCGACATTTATTGTATAATTTGTAGATTGAAGCTCTTAGTCTAATATAAACTGGTTTTAATATTACTAGCGATTTTCCTGTGTGCATTAATGAATTGGTAAATTTTAATACGCAAATTCAAATTAATCAGAGTACTTTTTATTTGGTTTGATTAAAAATCTATACAAATCGTAATTATAATTAGAAGCAATATTTCTTACGGAAGTTTATCTTATTGATTTCGCATAGAAAGTATTGTGCAGCATTTACTATTTAAACTTCAATATAATTATAAATAATTAAAATATCGATCTCACTATCTTGGTTTCTTCATACCTTATATAGCACAAGAGCTATTTAGTCGATTTTAGAATTTTATTTATAAGGTACGAAAACAATATTATATTTTCCCACGTATATAACGCAAAGTTCGATCTAAATTTCGATTTTTTTACACTAAGGCTAAAAAACTCTTTCTATTTATTTAGAATATTTTAATTTACATGGAACATTCTTAACAACAATTCATATTTTTAAGAAGAGATTTTTTAATAATATATTTCATTTTTGCTGTAATATGAATGTTATTCTTTTTTTTGGCGCCATATATTCTAGCCCAGATAATGAAATTCGCCATATGTTTGATACTAGGGTGATAAATAGAGTACAAAAAAAGTCAGAGGTATTCCATGGTTGAAATTATAGATATTATATAAATCACATACCGTTTATATTCCTTAATACCATTCTTACAGCTACTGCTACAGTTTTACACATGAAAATATTTTTGAATAATTATTATGTGTATATGGCACCAGATTGCTTGTTATTAGGATTATAATTTTTTTATTTCTTTACTTTTTGCGGTGAAGATTAAATACAAAATATGAGGATTCGAAGCATTTGAAAATAATATTTTTTATGATTTTTTTATAATTTACTCAGCTGGCGTGATTTCTTTACTCAAATTATTTAAAAATACTTTCACTAAAATTTTTTTTCAAGTACAGAAATGAAGAGCATAGCATTATCAAGCGGAAACCTTTTTAGCAACATATACTGGTATAAACGCTCATAATAATGAATATATTTTATTGGCTGATTTATTGCGTATTCACGTAACAATTTACCTCAAATTTATTTATAAATCTATAAAATTTACTTGAACTAATTTAAGAAAAAAAATTCTGATTATAGGGGATAAATTCACACTTGATTCTATTTAAAATACAAATAAGAAAATTTCATTTGATGACACTGGTTTTAGGTATTCCTACAGTTTAAGATAAAAAACTTGCTCTCTAAAACAATTTTTGTGCAAGCACACGCTTACAATCCTCTTCTTAAGTTGAACATCATTTCATCTAAAGATATATATAGTTTTCTATAACTAGGATTCAGGAAAACTTCGAACTAAAAGGTCTTGAAGATGGAAGAGGTATCGAAGAAGATGTAAGATAAAATGATTTTGGCAAGATATTATGATGATGTAAACACAAGGCATAAACAACTTTATGTAGGAAGAAAAAAAATTACAATGATAAAATTAAACCATGAATAAGAGCATATAATTTTTTTCGTTATTATCATCACTTTATATAATATGCTGTTAAATGATATAGAATAAAATTTCACATGTATATTGGTCTTTAAAACCTTTTATTTGCAATACCGTCTGTTTATTTAAACGCATTTGATGTGCTTAAGTGGGCCTTTTTTATGATAAAGATGCAGTTTTGCGAAAAAAATCATAATTTTTGTTACACGCGTGCATATGTGTGTGATTCATCGAGTCGTATGCAAGTATTCTTATGCTTTTTTGTCTTTTCTACCAATAAAATAAGATTTTGTTGGATTTTTTACGATGTGATATTATATTAACTTAAATCATATGCGTTTTAAAATCATAAATATAAGAAATCTTTATTTATTTTTTACGTTGAAAAATTATTTTGCATTTTTGTGTACAATAAAACATGGTTATTTGCTCAGATTGAGTATAACAAATATGTATTCGAAAATCTATTTACTCAATTGAATGAATATCTAAGATGATATTTTACAAGCCGTCTTTTTATAATTATGATTATGGTAAGGTGATATTTACAGAGAAATATTAAGAACAATTTTAAATTATGGGTAAATTTTATACTACAAGATTTTTTTTTCAGAGTTGAGCCATTTAAATCTTAAAAGTGCTTTTTTTTGTTAAAAAATAATTAATAAATCTTAAAAAAATTTAGAGATTTTTTTTTGGCTTGACTATATAATTAGAATTTTCTAATCTTTAGCGAATTTTTAATATATCTATTGTTTTTTAGAAGATTATTTTTTATGTATGCGATTTTATATGTTTTAATTGATAGATTGCCATTAAAAAATCGTGTATGGTATTCCAACATACAATATTGTGAAAAGAGTTTATTTTTAAACAAAAAATTCGCTTCAAAAGGTAATTCTAGATATTTTAATTGAAACAGAATCAAAAACAAATTAAAAAATTCCGTTTTTATTTTATTTATCTTCATTTTACATTTAATTCACTTTATTCATGTGAAATTGCGTCTCCATAATAATTTGAGATATTTTATGAAATTAAAATTATGATAGTATACGGCTCGTATTATGTGTGTTTTGTTACAAGGATAGAAAGTTGCGTATTTAAAATTATTCTGCTTTAAAAACAAATATTGAAAGCTTAAAACATAATATGACTAAATTCTAACTTTTAGATTTTTTTTCAAATATTTCCAAAAAAACACAGAAATAAAATATTTTCAAGAAAAAATAACAATATTTGAATATTTGCATTGATATAAAAATCTAAAAAGCGTTAAAATATGATCTTTATAAAATATTCTATACATTTTGTTTCAATGCTTCTTTTTATGTTGGAATCTTAAATCTATTTAATTTAATAATCTAAAAATAAATGCCAATGAATCAACTGTCTGGATATTAAGAAAAGTCGAATTTCCCTTGGTTTTATAGTCATAATGGCATGTCTGTATATTGATTTTCCCACTTAATTCATTGATACTCAGATAAAAACATATTTTATGCCAGTTATGTGAAATTTTGGTCAAAATGGATTTTATTGTATCGAAAAAATCTGCAAATTTTTTTATCTTGCCCAAATCTTCAAAAATCACTAGCTAAAGATTCATATTCGATAAATCAAATTCATTGAGGAAGCAATGAACAATTCTTTTTCATAATTTGAAGTTTTACTAAAATAAAAAATGATAAAGCTACGTGCAGAATATAATTTATTAGATAGTGGAATTCTTTACAATTCAAAAATTTATTTGATTAGTAAAATTAAAGATTTTAAATTGCCCTATATGTGATGACTTAGGATGTGGTGGTCGCAAAATATCGTAAAAAATATGTTAAGGAGTTAAAAATCCCGGACGAAGTAGAAGCATACATGCAAGCTCTAACACTCCCCAAGACACTTGAACTCATCTGATTTGAGAGAAAAAGAGCAGTTAATGAATATAGATCAGAGGAAGGTGTCAAAGAATGTATCAAGCAGTTGTGCAGTATTCCTAACACGCTGACCACGTCTAAATAGATAAAATCGATAAATAAAATAAACCCATAAATAAATATATATAACACTGCTCTAATTATTCTAGGCATTTTCTTTTTTCTTAATAAAAAGCAAAGTCTAACAAAGATTCTTTTTAAATCAATTGAACTTAGGAAATAATATTGATAATTGATGATTAAGATATCTGATTAATTTTCCTTTTACAAACTTCATTGGATAAATCTGCATTTAAATAAAGTTTACATGTTTTTTATGATAAAAAAAATGCCGTTTCAAATTTAAAAAAAAATTTACATAAAATTTGATGTTTCCGTATTTTTAAATCTAATTTTTATTCTAAAAAGAACTAACTAAAATTTTTCCCATTTCTCAATTCCTTTTTTATATATGACAAGATTTTTTTTTAAAAAAAATTATCTTTAACTTCTCTCTTTTAAGATAGACTTTCATGACAAACCACATATAAATCATATTTGGATCATCTCTTTAGGTGCTATTATATAATTTATTCCGCTTATTTTTTTCTAATCTATTTATATCTTTTTTTATGGTGCAAGGGTTTTTTTAATTAATTGTGATTATTATATTGTTATATTCCATTTTAATAGTAGTGATTACCCATCTATTATATAGAAGGTCCTTTATTTTATGCATTATCAAGTTTTCTATTATTTTTTTCGGTATTTAATAGATGCTTATCTGCTAATTGTATTTTTAGTATAATAATATAAAGTTTTACTCAATATGTATTTGAAAAGTATATAAAATTTTCAATTATCTGAAATATGTATTTCAACCATTTATTGCATAAATTTTTATATATTTTAAATATAAAAAACAGCAGGCTATAGGATATTAGATGCAGGTTATCTTGATTTTTTTTCTATTAATAAATATAAATTCACCACTAATATTTTAAAACCATAATTTTATCATTTTGATTTATTTATTTCATATAATTTCATTTCTTTTCCATGGCTTAAGTTTCTTTTTATCAATTCCATCTACTGTGGCGTAGCCAGCCGATCGGGAACATAGCACAACCCCTTGATACCCTTGTTGACACTTTCCCTGATCCATCTTCATCAACTGCTCTTCTTTTCTCATATGAGATGAGTTCAAGTGTGTTGTAATTTTATGATTATAATGCTTTTATGATAGACCCAAGACTTTAATAAAATATAGAATATAGGCATCTATGTCGATAGACCTGGTTTTAAAAGCCTGTTAGTTTTTCGCTCGTATTTTCAGAAAATTCACGTGATATTATCGAAAGTGATATGTTCTTTTTTTTTTGGATACATCTAAGGAGAGTTGTAGGATTAGTGGCAAAACATAGCTTTTTAATCTCTTTTACGCTAGAATAAATGTACTAAATATATATTTCTAAGAATATTTTTGCATAATTTGATCGAAATTCCCCTTTTTTGAATAAATTTTTAATTTTGACTTTTCAAAGAAAAATATTAAACAAATAACCATTTATTATAATATTGACAATTGAAAATTTAAACAATATAGCCGTTAAATAAAACACGATATAAATTTTCGCAGTTATGTAATTAATTTGACAAATTAGGAGGATATAGAATGGGATGATATGGGTGATGCTTAATATATATCATGCATTATCCATAAAAAAACCAAGTCATATGCAAATAAAAACCCCAGCATTAAAATATAGAGGAAAAACAATAAGTAAATATGATGATATATGAATCCTTATTACAGCAATTTATTATTTAAAGCCTCGAAATATTAGAAGCTTAGCTGCAGGATAAAAAAACATAAAATCATAGCCACTGATAATTTAAATTTTTGAAAGGAAATTATTTTGTTTCAGTCGTCTAAATATTCCACTATTACATTGCTAAGCCATTCTTATGGATCATCGCCGTCTGTGTTCCTTTTTAGAATTTTTCATATCCCTTCAAAAATGGAAGACTACTCAGAAAAGCTCAAGACATTTCCACTGCAATCACAATTGGCTTACGATCCGTATGGAGAAGGAAAGAATAGGTTTGTAAGAGATCTCGGTTACGGAATACAAACACCAGAAACAGCAAAGAATGGAACTTATGTTGATAAAAAGTGTCCATTCACCGGCGACATAAGAATAAAGCCCCATTTCATTAAAGGAACTGTCATCAAGATGAAAAATGAAAAAACAATAGTTGTTAAGAAAAATCGTCTTCACTATATTCAAAAATATAAGAGATACGAAAGAAGAAACACCAAATATAATGTTCATCTTAGTCCTTGCTTCTTTGGTCTTGTTGAGAAAGGAGAT
This sequence comes from Rhyacophila brunnea, assembly GCF_057557595.1. Classification (NCBI taxonomy): domain Eukaryota; kingdom Metazoa; phylum Arthropoda; class Insecta; order Trichoptera; family Rhyacophilidae; genus Rhyacophila; species Rhyacophila brunnea. Next base: position 164,019 of record NW_028232820.1, read on the forward strand.
CAAGTGACGTGTGCGGAAACACGGCCATTGAGTAAGACTAAGTCATTTGTTGTAGTTGATTGTGTCAAAAGCATGAGAAATGGTAAAGCTTTTAAAGTATTAAATTAAAATTTCCAACAATACATTATTCTAATTCAATTTATTATTTAATATCTCATAATACAATATAAGCTGATTATTCGATGAAAAAAATTATTTCTATGATATCGATAAAGGAATTATTATTATGGCAACGATTAAAAACTTATCATGCAAATCATCTTAAATCATGATTAAAATCTTTCTTGTTTAGATGCAGCGTTAAATTTTATTTTTATTTGGTAATTATAACAGAGTATTTGTTTTTATTTAATTGATTTATAGATGTTACCCATGAATCTGATCGTGAGATATATACAAACCTTGAGATTGAGAAAGATCCTTGAATATATAGGTCTCAAAGGTCGAGAGGTATTGAAGAAGACTTTGCCGAAGAGAAGATAGCCGAAACCATAAATACGCTGTTGCTCACGGTTAATCAAGCAAGTCGTGCTCGAGAACAAAAACTAAAAATATAACCCCAAATTCAACCCATACATAAAGAATTATATATATATAATGTACTAATTCTGGTAATATTTTAATTTTCAGGTTTATCACTATTACATAAAAGTTGCAATTTTTATATCTCTATCAGATAAATTGTTTTATCTAATGAATTTGGTATTGGCACTAATTCGGGTATATTATTTAAATTTCTAGGCTGACCATTCCCATGAATAGCTGAAAGAACTCTAAGTCATTAACCAAATCGAGGCATGTATTCAAACAATAGATTTAAGAAACCCCTTGATCTATTGGGTCTTGAAAAAAAGGGAAAGTATCGAAGAACATATAAGAAGAGGATATAGCCAAGTGTGTATCTATGATATGTGTATGGTAGGTAAATCAATCATGTTTTGCTTGAAGAGAAAATCGAAAATTACAGTACCAAAATTAACGTACAAATAAAAAGATTTATACAATTCCCGTAAATAAAAAAAAATTGTAATTTTATCTAACCTATTAAGAAGGAATTCTCCCTAATTTACAAAGGAAGAACACGAATAGTATTATACGTCATAACATGAGGGTATGTGGTCACAAAATACTATAAGTCACATGTATTAGGGGTAGGAAACGCCAATTGGAGCAGAAGCATAGTTTTGAGTAAAACACTTGAAATGATAAGTCTTGAAAAGAGGAACAAGCATTGTGGAAGATTGTAAAAATGATAATTTTGAAATAAATAAAATCTAAGCTTGTTTTAAAGAGCAATATAAATTTATGCTTGTGCGAATTTCAATTGTCAAGAATCAAATTAACCCATGATTTAAACTAATGTCATTTTGTCTTAGAAAAAAACATGATTTACTAGCAAATGAAGACCCTTTAATTTTGAAAGTCATAACTTAAATTGCACTATACATCATAAAATTGGATGGCCTGGTCATAAAAATACTATAAATCGTGTATAAAAGATTCTAGAATTCAAATTGAAGCAGAAACACAAAAAATGGGATTAAAGAACTTGAACATTCAAGTCTTGAAAAAGGAATAAACATAATGGAAGATTGTAAGGATGGCAATGTCGAAAAAAACATTAAATAAGTTTGTTTTAAATGTAAATCAAAATTTTTTCTTGTGCTAATTTCCAAGCTAAAAATAACTAACCATAGATAATTGTTGGTATTAATGTTTCAATGAACGTATAAAGAAATTTTTTATCATATATTTACATCTGGTTGTTAGTATCGACCATAAAGTTATATAAAATGAAAAACTACTAAAGCGTAGTCCTTTTGAATTTAGTATTCGCTAGTGAATATACAAAGTAATATATCCGGCTAAATATTAATAAAAAATATCTATGGACGATATAAGGGTTTAAAGAATCCAGGAAACAAGCTAAAAGGTGCTATAAAATAAAAATCCCGCATATATTTCTAAAGTTTAAAACCGATTAATTTCCGATAGCATTTAGTGTATCGAAATTACGTTACCATTTCAATATTTTTTTGGAATAATTTCAATCACTTACTTCATGGTTCTCAGTTAACACTTAATTCATACATTTAAATACTTTTCTCAAACGTTCAATTTTTATCTCAATAGTTTAATTACTACTACGAATAAATTAAAACAAAAAAAGCATAAAATGATGCAAATATTGTTTTTCTTACGTTTTCTTACCATTTCTAGATCTAATTTTTAAATTTATATTGTAGATAAATTATTTTTGAATATATAATAAAAAATTTCCTAGTATGTTTACCATTCGAAAAGTCTACAGATGATTAGATGCATATAAGAAAATTTCTAAGATTCCATTTATCATAAAATCCACGTTCTATTATGCTTAGTGTGTATGAATTTGACTTTCGAAAAAGTTTTCTTGTGTTATTTGTATTTTATTTATAGTTGTTACAAATATGATGAATTTCTCGAATAAAACTATTGATAGGAACAATCAGTCCCAAATCAATTAAGATAAACCCTTATAAATATATATAAGCCAAGTATTCGATATTTTTAGTTGCAAAATCACATTTTCAAAAATCTATATAGCGGTGTGATAGGCTTTGCCTAGTATGAAAAAGCAATTACATAAAGTATTTTTATATGAATTATTATAATATCTATGATTTTAGTATGATTAATGTATACAGCATTTTTATAAAGTAAATAAAATATTTACAATTTTTTTATTATATATATGTTTGCTGATGGATCTATGTATCCTATATTAATTATTGATTCTGATCTATATTAATGTGCTTATATATCATTTAAAAAAAACATTATATTTAACATTTTTTTAAGCCTAAAAATAAAAAAATTATCGCTTGACGTGCGCAGAACCTCAAAATATTTTTATTCCGCCAACATATTCACTGCTATATGATATTATTTTCAGAATAGATATTTTATAACATTTACATATAATATGAAATGTTTAAATGAAGCGATTTGTTTGATTTAAAATTCGCTTTATAACACTGATTTCGATTGTCTAATTTTAGATTATTTAGGAAATTTTAAGGATAAACTGATTATTTATATTTGAAACATTTTATTTGTGTATATTTCTTGATTTTTGCGGGAGAATCGTGTATTATGAATTGATCTAAATCCTATTTTACTCAAAATCATTTTTATGATGTATAAAATCCAAGCAAACATAGATAAATATATTGATGCAAGAAATTTCTAGTTACATAAAGGTTTTTTTGATTTATTTAAAAAAATTAATAATAAATAGTGCAAATATATTGGTAGATGAATAAAATGCAAATTTATTCGACGGTTGTCATGATATTCTTTGTGATTTTTTTGAGGAAATAAGTTTAAATGTTTACTTATATTTTATATGTAATAACTTATGCGATCATAATAAATAAATAAAACATAGACTACATTGCTTTGAACAAAACCACAATAAAATATAGACATTAATCATTCATATTTTTTTTAATATTAAAAGATGTAATATTGCATAATTAATTTTGTTTCTCATTTATCTTAAATAAACATCATTAAAAATACTATAAATATGTATAAATAAATGTTTTATAAAAATATTTGATTTGGGTTAAAGTGGTTACAAAATTACATATTAAATATGTTAAGGTGTTGAAAATCCCGGACGAAGTAGAAGCATACATGCAAGCTCTCACACTTCGCAAGACACTTGTACTCATCTCATTTGAGAGAAGAAGCGCAGTTGATGGTGATCGATCTGGGGAAGGTATTAAAAGATGCATCAAGGAGTTGTGAAATATTCCCAAGTGGCTGACTACATCTAAATAGATTAAATTGATAAAAAGAAACGTAACCCATAAATAAAAAAATAAAAAAATCATTGATCAACCCACTCTAAAGATCCATTTAAAGTTGTCGCGATCAAAATATTAGTAAGTCAAACTTACACATAAATAAATTTTATAAGGCTTACTTTCATATATAAATTTGAATGATCAGTAATCAATCCACTCTATAGATCCATTTAAAGTTGAATTGATTGAAAAAGAATAGTAAGACAAACTTACACATATATAATTTCAATAAATTTTTACCCATAAAATAAAAGATCAATTTAAGAAGTGTTGCTGTATCATGTCTTTTAAACAAGGATTTGGATATTTACAAAATATTCCGTAAATTTTTGTTACGATAATTATGTGATTTTATCTATCTAGAGCATAGAGAACCAATAATTTTTATTTAAAAATGAAAAGAAAAATCAAATTTTAGTATTTTCGTAAGCTCAAAATTTTAATATTTTAACGTAAATAGACAATAAGCGATTGAAAATAACAATCTAATCTACCTAAAGCACATTTCGGATGTTTTTTTGTTATATTTGAACGGAATAAACAAATAGTTAACAAAAGGCGTCTAATGAAAAAAACCAAGTACATAAAATATGCTTATCGAAGTCTTAGTAGTAAATAGAAAACCCGAGCTTGTTTATCTGTAGAGAAAAAATGGGATGTAGGAAAAAAATATAGAATTATAGAAAAAGAAAAACTTTAAAAATAAATAACGGTCGAGAATCTTTGTGCATAATTTACCACAGTATATCCCTGGTTAAAATACATTTCTTTAGTTTTTAGCACTTTTTAACGAGACAATTCTAATACAGAATAAGGATTAGGTATTAATACAAAAGATTAAGATGCGTGTATAGTTTGTTACAGATGTCTGGTAGCTATATGGATGTATTATGTAATGAATTTTTTCTTTTTAAATGATACAGTTAGACCAGAAAAGCTCTTCTCTTTCTCAATAAAATAGTCTTTATTTTATGTTGTATATTCATTGATCTTTTTTTATTTTAAAAAAATATTTTTTGTAAAATAACTAATGGTTAGAATAAATTATGGAAAATCACAATTTTGATTCAAAAAATCCGAATTTTTGTTGTTAAACCATTTTGTTTTGTTTTCAGGTCACATTAAACACTCCGAAGATTCTGATGTAAATCGAACCAGTGCTTATATCTATAATAAGGTTTTTTGATTTAAACTAAAGCATAAGCAGACAAATACAGCGTAGGTTAAGGAAAGATCTTGAAGGAAAGTGTCTAAAATACAGAAGATGTATTGATAAAGATTGTAAGTATCATGGCATCGATTGAACATTTTGCATATCTGTTCTGTGGAATGATCTGAATTTTTGACACGTACAAATTTAAATAGCTAAAATCAAAATGAAAAATAAATGTATTTCATTTAAAAAGTAGATTTTTAATTAAAAAAATCATATCATAACAACAGAATTCGATTCTGAAAATTTCATGAATTTTTACTGCACGATAAGACAATTTAAAATTTAATAATTACATTAGTGTGTGTTAGTTATTTTTTTCAGTTTCTATTATATTGTAAAATGTGTTTCATTCGCGTTCAAATTTTTAAATAACCAGCATAAAAAAAATTCATATGAAATTTACATTAATCCAAACCATTTTTTTCGACTTTATCAACAATATATTTTAATTCCTTGGTTTCAAAATCTAGATTCAGCTTGTATATTATTAGTCAATATCAATTATGCCTGCACTTTTTGTAGGAAATATAGCCCTGTCGATACTTCTGAGTATCTGAATATTTAAACAGATAGGATGTTGTAATATTGCAATTATAAATGAAATTTGAATTATTTTAAGAATTGATCTTTCGTTTTATTTTTTTTAAAACAATGAAAAGGTTTAAGGATATTTTTTTTAAGAAAAGTAGCTACTGATAAAATACAACATATATTTTGTATTATTCAAATAAAAAAAAAATTCAATTTTTATATGAAAAATTGATTGGTAGATCTAGCTTTCTATATTTCGCATCTATATTTTATAATTTATTTTTAATTTATGGGTATAGTTTATTTTTATAAATTTTATGTGTTTACTCGTGGTCAGCCAATGGGAATATTGCACAACTCCTTGGTGCATCTTTTGACACCTTCCCCTGATCGATCACCATCAACTGCTCTTCTTCTCTCAAATGAGATGAGTTCAGGTGTCTTGCGAAGTGTGAGAGCTTACATGTATGCTTCTACTTCGTCAGGGATTTTTAACTCCTTAACATACTTTTTATGGGATTTTGTAATAATTCATTCAAAGTCATTACAAATGGTGTTATTCTTGTTTTACATTTGTAAATTAAACCAAGTTCATTCGCCAAGATGACATACTTCCTATATTTTTTATTCTCAACTTCAGTTAAGTTGTCAAGGCTTGTTATACCTATTGCAATCAGCACAAATAAAATTTTCTTTTTAAATGTATACAAAAATATCTTGTCTATTTTGTTTAATTAATATATCAGTTTTGATTCTGGTATCAACCTTTATTTCTGCATTTTCGTTTTCGTGGATCACTTGCACGGAGTGAGTTCTGATCTTTTTGGTTTTCTTAAAGTTGTATCGTCTTGATAGGAGGAAATTAAGACATTTTATGATTTGATTGTGCCTTCACGTATAATCGTGCCCTAACATTTTCTTGCATCTCATTGCAAGGTGGTCGATTGTTTTCATGGCTTCGTTTAATGTGAGCATTTTATCCTCTCACCGAATAACACATTTCTGTCTTGAATAAAACAGAATTTCCCTTCTTCACTTGGTTTAATGTTACCGTATTTTATATATCTTCATGATCGAAAAATATCAACCATATCATTATTTTTGGCATCAAAAGGTTTTTGGTGCAATAGTTTTTTTAGTTTTACACAATAGACTTTTTTGAAATTTTGATTATAAATTGTATTTCTTTAAAAAAATAAAAAACTTGTGTAACATTAACCCAATCAACTTTATAAAATCTTTCTTACATTTCTACATATTTCAAAATTAATCACAATCTAATAGCATTTAGACGTATTCATGTATCTATCACCTTTTTAACACACATATGAAATACTGGGTTTTAAAATACCCCACAACTTGTGACCTCAAATTAAATATCAAATAATTTTTTTAGAATTCTTATGGGCGTTTTTTAATCTAATTCAAATTGCTTTAGATTTTATCATGATGACAATTCTACTAAATTTGGGCAAGAATTATGTTTTCAACTTAAATCTGATGGCTTGTGCAGCATTATTCGGGTTTAGATATTTAAGGTATCGAGCAATATTTAGTACGTAAAAAAATTATATTTTTATCTGTAAAATCTTATATACATTAAATTAAAACAGAGAAATATTTATTCAATTTTATGTACATCTTCGAAAATATTCAAAACCTATCAAGACGAATATTTATTTCTTGTAATTTTTACAATGTAGATTCTAAATTTTTCACATTTACTTGATTTTGAAAGTCTACAAGAATATCATATTAATTATTTTTGCATTTAAAAGAAATAACTTATATATCATAAAATCCATGTACGTACTTTGGATAAATAGACGTCATAAAATAATTTCTTCAATAAAATACAATTTTTAAAATCGTTTTCACTCTTATCTACCATCATAAACTTAAAATTTTCAGAGGTGTTTTACTTGCAATATTTTTATTTTAAATCATTTGGTGTTAAAAACAATTATAAAATATATAATACTTATTTAAAAAACTTCTTATTTATATATGGTCAAATGTAAATAGCCCGCTGCTCAACAATAAGTGTTTGAACTAAACAGGTATTCTCTATGCTTAATCGAGAATATTGTTTTATATAAGTATACTATATTTGGAATTCTTTTGATAAAAATTTGAAAGCGGGAAATAATTATAATTCATTGATAAAAATAATTCCATATGTAATAACGTGGGATGGGATGATTACAAAATTTCACAAGAAATATTTGAAAGAACTTGGAATATACAACGAAGTCGAGGCATATGTGCAAACCATAGGATTTATAAAGGCTCTTGAACTGATAAGTCTTGAGCGAAGAAGGGTATCAATTAATATATAGCACAAGAAGAGAAAGTTAATAGTATTGATAAATTTTACTTTAAGTATTGTATCACACTATCTGCTTGAGGAATATAAATGTTAAATCAAAAATTAACCCATAAACAAAATAAATAGTCTAATTCATTGACAAAAATTTACAACATAGTAAATATGTAAGAAAAAACCACATACATTCAAACAACTAATATAAAAGAGCTATGAATATTTTAGATCGTTCCCATTGTATAGACTTCTAAACCCCCAAAAAAGGAGTGCGCACTCGCTATATTCGGCATCGTTTGTTGCATATTTGGATTTATTCTGTATGGTTCTATGGTCTTAAAATATTTAATTGTTTCTTTTGTTTAAAGCTTTAATCATTATCTTTCGATACAGGTTTAATATTATCGTTAAATAAAAACGATTCTTAGATAGGTATGAAGATCAATAACATTCATAATTTAATACCCAGATAACTAGGGCCACACAAAATACAGATAATCAGAAATATACTATAGCCAGCAGTATTCCTACGATGCAGTCGTTTGTTGATAATCTCTTTATTTAAAATAACCGACAATCCATTTACTCGTGTTAATATCTAAAAAACTATTAATTCATTATAAAAGCTTCGATTTTTCAAAAAGCGCTATTAGAAATTGTATTTGATGGAACAACAGACTTTATTCACATCTATACGCTCATTAATGTGCATATTGTTGTATTAATTGTATAAATTCGTGTTTTTTAAAGCTTGTTCTTTAGCTCCTTGTATCTGGCGTACAGTTCCCAGTTTATTTTTCGCTAACCCTAAGTCTTTCTACATCATCCTCTAGTATATCAGTCATTGATCAGAAGGTCTGCTTGTGTAAGTCTTTCATGGATATTATTGACAAAACAAACTGGTATTTATGACATTATTTCGGAGAATAAGCATATTGTCTCTTCATGGAGCAATTATTTCACAAATTATCCTATGTAAAATTTTATCTGTCGAAATTTTAGAATTAATGAGGTTTATGCTGGTCATCTTTTTTTGTAGGAAAATTCAATATGCCTAATGACTCTATAGCTCTCTAAATAGGTGAACATTGTACATTTTTTTCAAATTCTTATATGTAAAAAACAATGTCGGTATTTTTTCTTCTCCATTATATTCAAACGAAATAGTTAACAATCTGCTACATCATTTTCCCCCCCCCCCATTTTCTCTTATTATCTAATTATTATTTTTTCATCACCTTTGATCGCAATTTTCTTTCTGTCTTACATCAATATAAAGAACTGTATTCAGTTTAATTTAAAAGGGTTATTAATCCGTTGATATTTAGATCTTTCAAATATTATTCAATTTTTTTCTTTTTATTATAATTTATTGCCTCTTCTATCGCTACTTTTTTATCTAAAATTTTATTATTTTTTGTCTCTTTATTCATCTTAGCCTTTTTATTTTCACCTCTTGGCATATGCATCTTGAATTACTATAGAGCGATAAATTGAAGTCGATTTCTTATAGATTTTGCATTTTTCTTATTATATTGCTAGGCAGTTTCTTTCCTGATTTGTAAAAATTGACTTCAAAATGCTTATAATTCTATTGTAAGACGAGCTATCAAATATACTGAGCGATATTTTAAAAAAACATAGATCTCTAACCTTCTCCGTCACATAAGTCTGAAAATAATTTCTTATACTTTATAATAATTTTACAAACCAACTTGGATATTTTTTTATGGTGAAAAACATAATTTTATTGGGTTAATTTAAATTATGATGTCCATAAGTATGCTGTAATAAAAGTAAAAAATAAAATTATGTCTAATAATAAAAAATATTAATTTTTAAGCTATATTTGAACTTTATTGTTATTAATTTCTTCGAAAAGAAGGCAAAAGTTACAAAAAACTTAAAGTCGAAAATATACAGAAGAATATATATAAGTTGTTATCAAAAGAAATTATTTATTATAAAAAATTTCCAATTCCGAATCCTACATTACACAGACATATGCCCCAGCTATATTTTATAAAAAGCGCCGTTTTTAACACAATATAATAAATATATAGGATAGAAAAATTAAAAACCAATGTATAAAAAGATAGTGAATAGACACACTGTGAGGAGTGTAAGTATATTTTAAAAATCATGTATTTCTAAATTTTCATTATATATTACTAAGAATGTATCAAACGCTAATTTTTTTTGATTCTATGATAGCTTTTTTTTGCCTTAACGAGATGGCACTCTTAATAATATTTTTAGTAATATTATATAACAGATATTTATGAATGTTTATTGGTTTTATTTTTGCTGAAATATACGAATAGACCATAGATTTATACGGGCTGTGAAACACAATGCTTTAGACGGGTAAAAATACTTTCTTTATGAAAATCAGCTTAGAAGCGAGAATTGACATCAAACGCAAATTAGGCAAATTAATTTTTTTCATGTCATTATTTGGATAAAAATTCTATTACGCAACTTTTTTTAATTTAAAGTCAATCTCAAATATATTTATTACGTGACGATAAAAGGTTAAAAAAAATTGAAAAATAAATAAATGTTTATGTTTTTATAAAGGAATGGGTTGACCATAAATTTACAGGAATTGTATAAAGCCTACTTATATTAAATAATGCGTGCTATTTTTAATTGGATGAGTCTTTTAAATTGCACGTAACCTTTTTTTTATGTTTAACGAATAGATAAATATTTTATTCCAAATAATCCAATATTCACCTAGATATACAAATAAATAATAAATCAAAGAGATATATATATGAAAATAGATCATGATTACTCGCCTATTATAGTGTGATATTTCAGAAATTAATGGAATAGACATCTTATATAAAATGTAAATACAAATTATGGTATTTTGGGGATTAAAACGATGTGAGGGCAATCAATTTATAAAAATCAATCACGTTTTATTTATTTATAGGTTAATTTTCTTTTTATCAATTCCATCTATTGAGGCATGGTCAGCCCATTGGGAATATTGCACAACTCCTTGATGCATCTTTTGACACCTTCCCCTGATATATCTTCATCAACTGCTTTTCTTCACTCAAATGAGATGGGCTCAAGTGTATTGTTGATTAATGCTTATTTAAATTTATATGTGAAAGTACACCTTATAAAATTTATTTATGTGTTAGTTAGACTTACTATTATTTTTTAATCAAATCAGCAATAAATGGATCTATACAGTGGGTTGATTATTGATTATTTAAATTTATCTTGAACGTGCGCCTTATAAAATTTATTTAAGAGTAAGTTTGTCTTATATGTTTCTGAATCAAGCGAAAAGTAATACGGATCTTTAAAGCAAGCCAAATTGTTACATCCCATAAATTATTTTTAGAAAAAATATCAAGTTAATATAATGTATAATAATGCTGTATTTTCAAGTATATAATTAGTTTCTACATTTTTTTATATAGTAATTATATAAATGTTTTTCTAATGTATAGGTCAGGTTTTTATTTTTGAATATTTCAATATACAAGAATCTATTTTATCTTTATCAATATTTTTCTAATTTAAAAGTATTGTTTTTATCTTTTTCAAATGTATAAAAATTAATTGAAAATTTTTCTAATAAATTATAATTTTATTATTATCTATGTTTTATTATATTAGCTAATCTTTCTGGGTATTTCGTCTAACAATTCTATCATATTCCTGTTTATCTTTAATATAAAGATTAGCCGCATCAATATTAGCAGCACTTTCACAATTTGGTTCAATAAGCAAACTAACAATACTTAATATTATGCTCTCGGGGTTTCTTACCGGAAGCCATCTTTCACTCATCGATTCGTATCCAAAAACATCTTCCCCACTTTTATGTAAAATAGAAATACACACTTCATTCGTATTATGAGAAATATTCGGATGGAACATCTTTTTCTCAAATATAAAAGTTGGTGGATCGTCAGGATACGTGTGTGGGAATTTCATATGTGCTACGAAAAAACCATTCTCATATGGTGTGTCTGGTGGTCCAAATATTACAACCTTCCAGTTGTAGATATCGTCTTCTATACCAACCGAGAAATATTCATTTGAGCTGCTTTGCGCCCTTTTTAGATCATTTAGTAGGAGTGCAGCGCTTCTGCTTCTGTTTCCATTTTTCATTATGGGCTCGTATTTGGTTTGTGATATTTTAACACATAAATTAGATCGTATGTTTCGAAATTTTGATGAAAAGCTCTGTAAAATCCAAGAAATAACTTGTTTTAATAAAACTTTATTGAATCACCGGTTTATTTGGTAGGCACATAAATCAGCCCATAATTTTACATATTTATGAGTTATATACTAGTTCAAGGCATTTTATTTTACCCTTGAGCACAACTTAATTGATTTGCGTAAAACACCACCCTTAATTTCTGTATATAATTTTATGTCATCGAGGCATAAATTCAAACTATAGGACAGGAGAAACTCTGGAATAATTAGTCTTGAAAAGAAAGGTTGTATTTAAGAGGATGAAAAGATTTCTAAGCTAATGATAAGCTATTTCCTGGTAAACTATCAATTTAAGCTTAAAGATGCAAAAATACAAAGTTTTAACACAAAATTAACCTACAATTAAATTTTTAAATGTACATGTGCACTTTAATCTTGCATCTTTAAACAAGATTAAACCTTCTATTTAGTTTAACAACAGCATATAAAAAGATCAAACTTTCAATAATGAAAATAATAAAATCAAACTTTAAATGATGAAAATAATAAAATCAAACTTTAAATAATTATATGATTTACCGCCTTTTCTTAAGTGAACTTCAAGAGCGGTCAATAATTGATTATTTACCATGCATATTACATATGTAATTACAGTGCATTTGAAATTTACATTTAAAATAATAAAATAAATCTTTAGAACAACACAAATAAATTGCTTGAATTTATTTCAAAAAACAAAGGTCCTGTAATATTTCATAATAATATTAGTTATAGCTCTCTGAACCAAGAATTATGTAATAGTTCTGTAAGTCATTAGGTTTTCCTTTTTTTGCATATAAAAAATAAATTTATATTTTTTTATAAATTATTTAACCTCTAACACAATATTTTTAATTAAAAAATACAAGTTTTTATATACAACAGATTTAGCCATACTTCCTTTGATTTCATCCTATTTAAAACCTTTTTTAATGCTAATTTTTTATTTCAAGACTTATATTAGTTAAGTATTTTCCTCAATTTTATCGTTTGTTTGCATATTATCATAAAAATTTATATTCGGGTTAATAATTTATCTTTTCATGCAATAAAAAATTTAATTTCACCAATGTTTGGTTTGAATTTCTGATGTAATATCTCATAATTATAAACAAATATATCTTTTTATAGAAAAATTAGCGTATTTTTGAACAACTACGAAAGTTGTAGATAATGATGGCGGTAAAATACAAATACAATAATCAAGTCTTTTAAAATACAGTGGATTTTCAACCCTTGCTTTAGATAAGATTTTACATGGCCTTTAATCTTTAGATTAGTCATAAATCTTCTTTTAAACAACCAATTTGTTTATTTTAATACATGCATAATCATGCATACTATTAAATAAAGACTTTGTTAACCTAGTTTGATAATATTCTCCCCTAGCATTTTATATAAATTTTTAGGCTATTTTTCTTATACTTTTCGAGTTTGCCCGCCAGAACTTTAAATTGCTCTATATTATAGATTTTCTGCATGCTCTTTCAAGCACATAATCCTTACAGTCTTCCTCAATACATCTTCTACGCTCAAGACTTATACATTCAAGTCTAATTCTCAATACTATTGTTTCTGCATATGGTTCCGTTTTCGTTGGCATTACGAATCTTCAATACTTGACTTATAGTATTTTGTTAGTATTCTACACTATATTGTTGTTTATATAATTGCATCCTCACTGCACTCTGGATGTAGCCAAGAGTATAGATATAATGTAGCCACGGAAAATCAATTACGTTATGCTTGAAGAGAAAAACTATAATTCCAAAATTAACCCATAAATAAAAATATTCATCATCACACCATTAAGCAGTTGAAATCCCGGACAAAGTAGAAGCATACATGCAAGCCCTCACACTTCGCAAGACACTTGAACACATCTCATTTGAGAGAAGAAGAGCAATTGATGAAGATAGATTAGAGGGAGATCTCAAAAGATGCATCAGGGTGTTGTGCAATATTCCTAATCGGCTGACTACGTCTCAATAGATATAATTGATAAAAAGAAACTCTACCCATTTATAAAAAACCATCACACCATTGTAAAGAATTTACACAATATTATCAACCACAAAAATCATGACTTTTTTTAGGCCAAGAGAAAAGGGCTCTATTATCATTAATCAATGATGTTTACATTAATAAATCACAAAGGAAAATGACTTTGATAATATTTTAATTCTATTAACATCTATGGAATGATAGATAATTCATTATAAAACTTCATATTCTGGTGATGTACTCTAAAAATATATATTTATATATGTTAATACAGATCTGTAAGCTTCCGTAGCTCAATCGGTAGAGCGTTGTGCTAATAACGCAAAGGCCGGCGGTTCAATCCCGCTCGGAAGCAAATATTTTGAACCGTTAAAGAAAGAATATTTGATGATTATTTTCTTATAGAGCAGTATCATATTTTTTAAATGTAATAGAATTGGCGAAATTTATGTCTTTTTTCAAATGAGGAATTCTAGTGATAATAATTATAAAAATTTTGGTCATCTATTTTGATAAGCAAAATTATCGGGTTTAAAACAAATTTCTTTTTGTGACAGATCCTAAATATTTATTTATAAATTCTAGACGAATTTACAGATTTCTTTTTTTTATTCAATCATATTGACTTCTTTTTAGAAAGTTCTCTTCAATGATCAGGTACTTTTTGCTTATCTGATGGATCCCACACGTGGCCTCATATTTCTTGTAACCTGTTTAATATCTAATGATTAGAACTGTTTTACCAGGCGGTAGTCGATATATAGGGGGACAATATTCTATATACTTTCCGTCACAGGTTAATTATGCTACTACCAATATATTTGTAGAACGTTGCAGAGTTCATTCAGTCTTCGAGGCACGTTTTCTGCGTTTATCACAGTGATCTCCCAATTTATTCACGGCTTGCCAGTTTTGTTATAATTATACATTATAGTTACGACAGACCACCCCCTTGCGGCAATTTTTCGTTTTGTGTGAATTCAACGTATTCCCGGGTTGCGCTGCGGGTAAATTCAGGCAACTTTTTAAAGCGTTTCTAAAAAAAACACACCACCGCACCCTTTATTTGTCAAGCAAGGTTCATGAATAAAAAAGATAAAATAATTGTAACCCTCATAATAAGTTCTACAATCTTATACATTCCCAATAAGTTATGCGTATTAACTGGTGTCTCATAAGGAATTTAAAGTTTCATCTATAATAATTTCATGTTTTCTAACAACTAACTCACATTATTTATTTTTCTATAAGTAAAAATTTATAATGTTGTCTGTAATTGTATAATAGTAGAGAGTTCGATTATTTTTTACATTTTTTTCTTATATAAAGTATATAATTATTTTTGTAGTCATTTCATGCTCTCAAATATCCAACTTATATCATTTTTTTGATTGTATATACTTTAAAAGTCAAATATTTTTCTTATATAAAAATTAATATTATTTTTATAAACGTTTCATATTTATGTTAATTATAAGGCCTTTAAAGTTAGGATATTTGTAAATTACTAAAATATACTAATATGGTTGTTTTTATGTATCAGAAATAATTTTAAAATCATCCATCACATGCTTATAAATTACTAAATCTTAATAATAAATAATTTGGATATTGATTAAGAAAGTTATAGTTTGAAATCATAATAATATTGTCTCATTAGGCTGCATTTTTTTCATATATAGAAGATTTTTGATGAATTTAAATATAACATGTTTATGGTATGTGTATATTTTTTAAAAACAATATTCAAAAATTTGTAATTTGTGGTATATGTTATTTTAATCAACCAAAAAGATGCAAAAATGTATAATATGTGACTTTAATATGTAATTTTCCATTTAATTTGATTTATATAATCAATTTTTCTCATGCCTTTGATTGCTTAAAATCTGAAATGATCTATATTTTGAATCAAAATGCAATATAAAGTATATTTATACTGTTTTAAATATATATAATTTTTTTAAATATAAATCTTTATTAACACATGGCATAACCATGGTTCTATTTCGATAAATATATGAAATTTTAAGGATTATTCTGACTCGTTTACAAGTTTTAGATAAAATTAATCATAACTTTTATTCGAATTACGCATGTTTATATAATTTTTACTTAAGTTTTTTTAATCTAACCTAATGTCCTTGAAATAATTTCTTACTATTTTTTCTGTTATTTCTTATTTCGGAAATAAATGTTATACTTCATGCGGGAATGTATATTTTAGATTTGTGATAACAAATTAAAACCAAAAAATAATGAATCGGAATTGAATTACTTATCAATTGAGATATTTAATATATATGCACTGTCCCTGGAATCAACTATAATTTTCTTTGATCTTGCCCACATCAAATATAAAGTATCTTTCACTTTAGTACTACCTTATAGTCTAAAACATGTTTATGATGGAATTTTATATATTGATATGCCCTCACATTGTTTTAATCCCTAAAATACCATAATTTGTATTTACATTTTATATAAGATGTCTATTCCATTAATTTCTGAAATATCACATTATAATAGGCGAGTAATCATGATCTATTTTCATATATATCTCTTTATTTATTTTTTATTTGTATATCTAGATTAATATTGGATTATTTGGAATAAAATAGTTATCTATTCGTTAACATAAAAAAAAAATTGGATGCAATTTAAAAGGCTCATCCAATAAAAATTGCACGCATTATTTAATATAAGTAGGCTTTATACAATTCTTGTACATTTATGGTCAACCCATTCCTTTATAAAAAAATTAATATTAATTTGTTTTATATTTTTTTTTACATTTTATCGTCACGTAATAAATATATTTGAGATTGACTTTAAAATTAAAAAAAAAGTTGCGTAATTAAAATTTTAGAAAAATAATGACATAAAAATATTTAATTTGCCTAATTTCTATTTGAAAGTAATTTTAGCTTCTGAGCTGATTTTCATAAAGAAAGTATTTTTACCCGTCTAAAGCATTGTGTTTTACAGCCTGTATAAATCTATGGTCTATTCGTATATTTCAGCAAACATAAAACCAATAAACATTCATAAATATCTGTTATATAATATTACTAAAAATATTATTAAGAGTGCCTTGTCATTAAGGCAAAAAAAAGCCATCATAGAATCAAAAAAAAATTAGCGTTTGATACATTATTAGAAATATATAATGAAAATTTAGAAATACATGATTTTTAAAATATACTTACACTCCTCACAGTGTGTCTATTTACTTACGTTTTGCATACTTATTTTTTTATTTTTTTATCCTTAATATTTATATTATCTTTTTCAAAACGGTTCTTTTTATAAAATATAGCTGGGGCATATGTCTGTGTAATGTATAATTCGGAATTGGAAATTTTTTATAAATAATAATTTCTTTTGATAATAACTTATATATATTCTTTTGTATATTTCGACTTTAAGTTTTTTGTAACTCTTGCCTTCTTTTCGAAGAAATTAATAACAATAAAGTTCAAATATAGCTTAAAAATAAATATTTTAAATTATTAGACATGAATTTTATTTTTTCTTTTATTGCAGCATGCTTATGGACATCATAATTAAAATAAACCCAATAAAATTATGTTTTTCACCATAAAAAAATATCCAAGTTGGTTTGTAAAATTATTATAAAGTATAAGAAATTCTTTTCAGACTTATGTGACGGAGAAGTATAAAGCTCAATGTTTTTTTTACAATATCATCCAGTATATTTGATAACTCGTTTTAAAATCGAATTATAAGCATTTTGAAGTCTATTTTTACAAATCAGGAAAGAAACTGCTTAGCAATATAATAAGAAAAATGCAAGATCTATATGAAATCGACTTCGATTTATCGCTCTATAGTAATTCAAGATGCAAGTGCCAAAGGTGAAAATAAAAAGGCTAAGAATAATAAAGAGATAGCATAATAAAATTTTAGATAAAAAGGTAGCTATAGAAGAGGCTATAAATTATAATAAAAAGAAAAAATTGAATAATATTTGAAAGATCTAAATATCAACGGATTAATAACCCTTTTAAATTAAACTGAATACAGTTCTTTATATTGATGTAAGACAGAAAGAAAATTGCGATCAAAGGTGATGAAAAAATAATAATTAGATAATAAGAGAAAATGGGGGGGGGGGGAACAAATGATGTGGCCGATTGTAAAATCTGTCATTTGAATTAATAGGAGAATAAAAAACACTCAAATTGTTTTTTACATATAAGAATTTGAAAAAAATGTACAATGTTCACCTATTTAGAGAGCTATAGAGTCATTAGGCATATTGAATTTTCCTACAAAAAAAGATGACCAGCATAAACCTCATTAATTCTAAAATTTCGACAGATAAAATTTTACATAGGATAATTTGAGAAATAATTGCTCCATGAAGAGACAATATGCTTATTCTCCGAAATAATGTCATAAATACCAGTTTGTTTTGTCAAAATATCCATGAAAGACTTACACAAGCAGACCTTCTGATCAATGACTGATATACTACAGCTAGATGTAGAAAGACTTAAGCTTTAAAGGAAACGGATTTATACAATTAATACAACAATATACACATTAATGAGCGTATAGATGTTTATAAAGTCTGTTGTCCATCAAATACAATTTCTAATAGCAGTTAATATAAAATCGCAGCTTCTATAATGAATAGATAGTTTATTAGATATTATTACCAGTAGATGGATTGTCAATTATTTTAAATAAAGAGATTATAAAGAAACGACTGCATCGGAGGAATACTGCTGGCTCGTGTATATTTTTCTATTATCTATATTATGTGTGGTCCTAGTTAGCAAGGTACATAATTATGAATGTTATTGATCTTCATACCTATGGAAGAATCTTTTTATTTATCGATCGATAATCACAAACCCATATCGAAAGATAATGATTAAGCTTTGGACAGAAGAAGCAATTAAATATTTGAGATCATAGGAATGAATTAAATAAATCCAAATATGCAACAAAAGATGCCGAATATAGCGAGTGCGCACTCCTTTTTTGGGGGTTTAGAAGTCTATAAATATCTACCCGTACTATAAGATAGGCACCTACAATATAGTCTGAAAATTAGAGAATATGTGCACAGAAATAATCACAAGAATAAGAAATCTGATATAAATTGAAGATAATACTAGAAATCCTTTAGATCAGATAACAAGCATGTGTTATCGCCCAAAAAGTATCATAAAAAAGTTCTTAAATTAGAGGTAAATAATTTTGCAAAAATAGATTATTATATACTCAAAATCCGATAGAGGAATTTATACACCCAACACCATCGTATGCGGAAAGTCTATGTTTAAAAGTGATAAATTGGCCAAAGGGCTTGCAACGTATAATTCTTATCTGAAAAATACCTTTATGATTGAAAAAAAATACTAGCACAGAGAAAAGTGCATTAAAAATGCGGGCTGAAGAAATAGAATGAATAAATATAGTAAAAAATATCAGTAATCGATAAATGTTTTTATTGTGAATTGTATAATATATAGATAGGTTGAGTTTAGAGGTTATAGAGTTAAAACAAAAGAAAGGTTATGAGTAAAATGGATCAAAAAAATTAAAATAATCTTTTTCATATAAATAATTAACAGATTAATATATCTGGGACCTCTAATAGTTGAAATTCGAGAATTTATATCTAAATGAAGTGACAAGAATCTGTTTCATACAAGATGTAAACATGTTTTTAGGCAGACAAAAAGTAAAGTATCAACATTATATGGAAGCTATTAAGACAGTAGATATTTTGACATTTATATGCAAAAAAATACTTGGTTATGACTAGACACATATACATAACGAAAATTTAAGATTCATAAAATTTTTGCTCTCGAGACAATTCAAATTCAAAATGACTAAATAGATAAAAGAACACGGTTCAGTTAAGAAATTACCGAAAAAAAACTAGCTTTGATAAAAATTGATACGAAAGGAAAACAGATATTAAACTATCGCATGACAGACCAAATGCGTTTCCATATGATAAGAAAAAAACCTATAACATTGATACAAATAGATATTTGAAGTATTTATAACCTGATATATGTTATAAAGTTTATATTATTCAAACATAGAATTCTAGAAAATTTACTCGCTCTAATTTACGAATACATACTAGGATAGTACCATATATCATGGCTTAGGGTGGTGTTGTCACTGGATACACAAATTTTATACTATCATGTTTTAATACCTGTGGAAGCTAAAGCATACACACAAACAATAGAATCGATACATACATTTGAACGTATAAGTGTCGAGTGTAGGTGATACATTGGCAAAAATTGTAAATATGCTAAACTTGAAAGAAGTATAAATAAAATTGGTTTTTTAGAGCAATCTTACGTTTTAGGTAAGGTTATATAAAAATCCAAAAGAAAAAATATACCCATAATAAATAAATAAATAAATAAAAGAATCAACGTAGGATTCTAATGCACAGAAAATTCATGGATATATATAATTTTAACTTACACATTTTAACTATTTTTTTTTAAAATAAATGCAGTAAAAATCTTAATATATATATTTTTTATTAAAAAAAAGGTTTTCTTTTTGAATCTAAGGGGAAATGTATGCTCCATGGAATACTTTATGCATATTTATAGGTCTTAAAATGTATTTTTTTTACTGATTTCTAATATTAACCAAACATCACTGATATCGGATAAAGTATAATTACTCATATTTTATATTCACCATCAGAAATTTTTCAAAAATTTATATATTAAAATACACTTAAATAGGATTTTTCGGGATAAATATTGTTTTTTTGTAAATTATAACTTAATGCAATTTTTTTCTTCTATAAGAACAGAAGATAATTTAGTAATGATATTTTTTGGGTATTTTTTGATTTTAGCCATCATAGAGTATTTTCTGTTTAATTTAACCTACAAGCCTTAAAAATATTGATTCTAAAAGCTAAGAAAAGGAACTTTAAAAGATAAATAGTCGAATATAAATTTTTTATATGCTTACTCTGGCGTGAAAATGAAAAGTGGGTCTTGGAATAAAAATCTGGATGGAACCATAAAAGCATTATATTTTATATTTTCTCGCAAAGTGATACGCAATTTAATGGAAATAATATATGCTTTCAAACTAATTTTGTGCCGAAAATTCCAATAAATATGACTTATTATTATAATTAAGCTACTGTTAAAAATAATCAAGCGCACACTCGTAATCTATTTATTTCTGAATTATTACAGGATAAAATATTTCTTCACACTAATATATAGCACAGGTTTTACAGTTTTAATTTCATAAGAATTTTTTATTTTTGAATAAAACCGAAATAACAAATAAAAGAAATTTTCAGCTGGTATTATATTGATATATTAGTATTTCATCAGAAATTTAAAAGGTTTATTTATTCCATTGAGTGCATCAATCTGATCTAATTGTGATATTTATATAATAAACCAAATCAAATTCCCTATTTTTATAACCTCAACTTTTAATCTGCGTACTCTAATACAAATAACAAAAGTTTAGAAGAGAAATGATCATTGTCTGGCTACACAAAACTAATAAACATAAATTAAATATTAGCTCTAAGATTTTTTTAATAATTAATTCTTAACGGTATTGACAAGGTTTGTTCTTATATGCAAAAATTATGGATTTGTCTTATATTTTAGATGAACAGTTTATATATATAGTTTTTGAGCTAGTCTTTAAAGGGGACTATATCCTGATATTCAAATCCCATAAAAAAACATTCATTTATAAAAGTTAAAAGCAGATGGAAAGTGCTTTTGGTCATTCGTTGTATGAATGCAACTTATAAACAATTTTTCTAATAACATTTTTTTATAAACCGTATAGAATTATTTTTCTATTATCGTTTATGACATATCTGGGTATCTAATACCTATATCTACCACTGTTTTAATATTCTTCTATGAATTTCGTTAATCTATTAAATTCAAGGGGTAAAAGCTAATTATTTTGATTATTAAATTTCTGGTAGCTATCATATTATATTACGTTTGAATATATGAAAGATAAGTGTTTTATATATTCGGTAATATTAGCTACGAAATCACACAAATATGTGTTCTATCTGACTTTTAATTATCCAGCTATAATCTTTATCTTTTCAACTGGACTACTTAGGCATATTTATAAAAAAAAGTTCAAATTTTAATTTTAAAATAATCTTATTCTGGTGAAAAAGATATTTTTTTTTGAATAGAACGTATTTTTTAGTATTTAAAACAATATCCTCATTTAAATAAAAAAAGATATCGTATGATGACATCGTTGATTTAAGCTATATCTATTCAAGCATTACACATAAAATATTTGAATATAACAATATCCTAAAATTTTTTTATTGTATTCGCAATTGAGTTTCAATTAAAGTAAATTTTTCTTGAAATATTAGTAAACAATCTATATCAACATTTACGATGGAAAGATATAAAAAAAATCCCAGATAAAGTGATCTGTAAATTTAGATAATAGTAATGGGTACGAATATAATTAAAACGAGACAAATAAAATAGATTAAATGAAATACTTTTCTATTTTCACCAGTAATATAATTAAATTTTACAGTCAAGATAATGACTTATTTTCGAATTGTTGCCATAGTTTATGTAAGTAATTGTTTGAGAAAGAACAGCAATTTTTTTTGCCAGGTGTGGATATTTAATATCTTATTGCTGTAAATATTTGAATTTCAGAACTATGTCTAGTTTTAAGAAAAAAAATATTTACGCGTTTAATAAATCGAAGAAAGTAAGATACTAAGCAAACAATGTGATGATTTTAATATCCAATTAATCTTAACACCTCTGCACTTTCCAAAAGACTAGAATTATACAATAAATAAGATTTTTTATTATTTCCTAATCGAATTCGTAGTATAAAAAACCCTACTATAATTTTTTTTTACAAATGTAATATATTCCCTAACGTATTTGGAATCAAAAAAGAAATATAAATAGCAGAGAAAAATATCTGAAAACCCCAATTAAAAGATAGATGACCATACATCGTTGCTTTTTTTATAATGCATATACCATTTTGTGTTTGATTTAGTATAAAATATGGTTTTTCTGGCGATTTTTTTTAGAATTATATGCATTGAATGTAATCGAATTGATGTCATCTTTGTATTCTATTGTATAGCAAATAGAATAAAGAAAAATAAATTTTTTAAATTAAAATAAGGTATGGATAGAATGAATTATAAATGTTATAATAAAATCATCCTCGAGATTGAAACTATGAAGAATGATATATAATTTTTATATCCGTTTGTTTTTAGATCTAAAAAATTATCTATCTTTAATTGGAGACTTTAAGGGTTAGAGGTGCTATTAATCTTTTCCGCAATATTTTAATGAACTAAAGTATGCAGAAATACGGTAAAAAAATATAAAAAGTAAAAGATTAAAACCGAAGAGTATGGTTACTGAAAAGTTCTTATAAATATATTAAATTATGTGTATAAAAATAATCTGCCCATTATATGTTTTTTGTATTAATCTAAAGATATGATTAGAAAATGTAAGGTGTCGATTTAAAAATTATATTCTAACCATATATTTTATTTGATATCTTTTTTTATTTATGTACAAAATAAAAAAATCAAACTACTATTTTGTAAAATAGGCAAATTTTTAAGTTAAGGTGACTAGTCGCTGATTAATAAGATTCGAACATAGTTAACTGTTTATATTTGAATAATATAATAAAAAAAATCTTTAAGTAGGTGATTCATATTCTTAATTTATCAAGATGAATTCCTAATAAAATTTTCGAAGTTAATTGTTTAATATAAATTTTTTTGACTGTAAATCAGTTGAAAATATTTTCAAAGAATACATTCGAGATTTTTGCGCAATTGAAATATTTGCTAACTAAAGCATAATATTCACCAAGATGTAGGCATTGTTTTTTAAATGGTATAAACCAGACTTCAATTGTAGGATATATGCAATAGAAACAAATAAATATCCACAAAGACTAGGTTTATAATAAAAACACTGATGAATGTGTTGAAGAAAGGATTATGTTTCTAGTTTACAACAGAAAAATAGTCAAACAGTAGAGATTTAATTTAACAGTCAAAAAAATTAATATCTTACTATTGATTTTTATGTAGGAATTTGTAAAATAAAACTTTAGATTTCTCTATATTTAAAACAATAATATTCATGCAGTAGACTAATATAAAATTAGTTAAGATTTTGATGAATTAGTCGGA
Source organism: Rhyacophila brunnea (assembly GCF_057557595.1). NCBI lineage: Eukaryota > Metazoa > Arthropoda > Insecta > Trichoptera > Rhyacophilidae > Rhyacophila > Rhyacophila brunnea. The sequence goes on from NW_028232820.1 coordinate 188,426, forward strand.
AATCCATTTATGGATTCAATTTATATTTGCCCGAATTGTTCGTGGAATAAATGAAAAAGAATTTTCTTTGTGATTATGAACACAGTTACATGGTTCTAAAAATATAATAATAAAGATTGTTAATTGTATTCCTGTTTATATGTTCCAATTATAAAAGAAGTAAATTATTTCCCATAATTGTCTTATGTAGTATATAATTCATATCTTTAATGGGAACGATCTATAATAATATTCTTGACTATTTTATATTTAGGTCTAGGTGAATTCGGTTTTTCTTACATATTTACTCAGTTGAAAATTTTTATCAATGAATTAGATTTATTTGCCGATTTCAAATTCTTGTCAAAAAATCCAAATATGGTATACTTATGTATAAAACATTATTCTCGATATGGCATATAGAGAATATATGTAAGTACAATCACTTATTTCTGGGCATCGGGCTAAATACATTTAACCATATAAGTGAAAATAAGAAGATTTTCAAATAAGTATTATATATTTTACAAAAACAGAATTTTAATTTTGAAGGCAAAAAATGAATGGAAATATTCAATTTAAAATTATTTATAACACCAAATACTATAAAATGAAAATATTTGAAGTAAAAAGTCTCGAAAATTTACAGTTTATGATGGTAGATAAGAGTGAAAACGATTTTATAAATTGTATTTTATTTAAGATATTATAAAATGCCGTCTATTTATTCAAAGTACGTACATGCATTTAATGATATATAAGTTATTTCTTTTAAATACAATAATAATTAATATGATATTGTTGTAGACTTTCAAAATCATAGTAAATGTGAAAAATTCAAAATCTACATTGTAAAACTCACAGGAAATAAATATTCGTCTTGATACGATTTTGAATATTTTCGAATATTTACATAAAATTGAATAAATATTTCTCTATTTTAATTTAATGTATAAAACATTATACTGATAAAAATATAATTTTTTTACGTACTAAATATTGCTCGATACTTTAAATATATAAAACCCGAATAATGCTGCACACGCCATCAGATTTAAGTTGAAAACATAACTCTTGCCAAATTTAGTAGAATTATCGTCATTATAAAATTCAAAACAATTTAAATTATATTAAAAACGCCTATAAGAATTTGAAAAAAATCATTTGATATTTAATTTGTGACCACAAGTTGTTGGGTTTTTTTAAAGCAAGTATTTCATTTGTGTAGATAAAAAGGCGATAGATCATGAATAGATCTAAATGCTATTAAATTGTGAATAATTTTGAAATATGTAGAAATGAAGAAAGATTTTACAAAGTTGATAGAGTTGATGTTACAATAATTTTTTTTTTTTTCATGAAATATAAATTATAATAAAATTTTACAATCCTTCATAAATTCGCTGTACCGTTTTTAATGTATAATTAGATGATTTTATATGGAAAGTTTATCTAAATCTCTGATTACAAATTAAAGGCTTTTAAAACATTAATTATGCCTTTTAAATAAAAATTTGTGTATATTAATCATTTGTATTTTTACAAATTAATGCTGAAATAAATTTTTTTTGGACATTTATATCTTAATATGTCGAATTTATAATACATTCATTGATCCGCTGATTTTATATGGTTAAGTTATAATGAATGAATATCATTGCTTTATATAACAATCATACCATAAAAACTATAATTTATGCCAGAAAAAAACATATTCAAAAATGTATCTGAGAAGAATTATATTGCTTATATATTTCAAGCTATAAAAATCAAATTTTCATAAATTAAAATTTTATGCCTCTAAATTAATCAAAAGCGCGCACTTATATGCAAAAAAACATTGACCTATTATCATATAATTCAAATGATACTTTTTTATATTTCTTAACGAGTTCTGTTTTACTGTAATATACTAGAAATATGTTTATTTTTAGGCTATTTTCGACCTTATTTCTCCACAAGTGTAAATAGTTTATATTTTCCCCCCTTTGTCGAAAGATGAAAAAAAAATTATGCAACAGATAATTAATGATTTTTATCAAGAAATTCTTGCTGTGAATAATTTAAATTTATGCTAAAATTTATTTATTGGTGGTACTATTATCTTCCATCTTAGTTATAACGAAAAAAAATTATCATGGATTTTAAACGTTTTAAGCATCATTCAAATTAAAGGTGAATTGAAATGGAATCATATTTAATTTTCATTTTAATATAAACAAAAAGGTTATCCAGAGTTAATTATTGCATTTAACACAAGTAAAATAACATTTTCTTTCGTTATACACCGTTTTCAATAAAAAAAAACTTGTTTTGAAAAGAATTTAAGTAATAGAACTAAAATAACGTGTTTATAAATATAAAATATGTGCAAAAGTTGTCTTTTTTTCGTAATATTACGTATTGTCAGTACGTTCATATCATATTAACGTCCATTTATTATCTAGCGATATATTAAGAGATGATATAATGGTCATTTTTGATTTTATTTTTGAAAATATATTTTCTATAGATCATTATTGTAAAACCATATTCTAAAAGAAGAATTAATTTCAAATATTATGCAAAAAGGTATCCAATCATATAAATTAAACTAGATATACTCTTTCCTAAATATTTAAATTATGTAAGAGGTTGCATGTTGGCAGAACTTCGAATATGTTGCTTAAAATTTAGGAATAAAATAAATGATTTTATTTTATAAATAATTACCATATCATTTAAAATTATTTCTTGAAATAATTTTGTCAATAATAAAGGCATTATAGATTTTGTACAGCTCTATTTTAGTTATATCTAGAAAAAATATTTACTGGCACTAATTAAGTATATCCTTAAACAGTCACTAGAATCATTTATCCCACAAAACAATTTAGGTGTCGATTATTGCATAAATGTATAGTAATCGCGTAAATTAAAAATAATATATATTTCAGCCTTTAAATTTTAGTTTTTGCGAAAAAGATAAATAATATCATTAGAATTATTTTTACCAATGAATTTATTCATTAAAAAATTATTATTGGCCTAATGATCCGTAGAAAAACTCCAGAACATATTATCATCAACTATTATGTGCTTCAAACCATCATTAAAGTTAGGAAGTCGCATCCTAAAATACAACACAAACAAAAAACATTCTTTAAGAGAATACGCAAGCCAACATTATAAAAACATTTCAACACAACTTAATATGTTCGGGAAAAACTTAAAAGAAGTACCGCTGAAAATCACCAAAAAATTCTGGCTTGCTCATCGGTAATCTAAGTAGCATATGTTTCCACATGAGCATACAAATTGAATGGCGTAAAAACTTGCTCCTTTGTATGCCTTATTAGTATTAAAAAGAAGTATTTATATTTTTTTTTGTGGTTTATATGTCATATAATTTGAAAATAGAGATTTTAAAATCTTATAAGAGCATTGTGGTTGTTTATAATAACTGATAATTTAAATTTTATGTTACAAAAAGGTTTTCGTTTCATATACTTTATTATTAAAGAAGTTAAATAATATAAGTATTTAAAATTTTATTACATTTCAATTAAATTTGTTAGAAAATGCACATATAAAAAAATAGTCCGACAATCAAAGTAAAAAAATCGCAAATAAAATAAAAAAATATTAAAAAACGCTATTATTTTTAGAAAAATAACCTATTGATGAACGTTATTATTTGATATTGCGATCTACTACCGCTCCATTTCAAATAAAAATTCAATAAAAATTATTTTCTCTCAAAAAACGTACCTCATAATTTGATGAATATATGCATTTTTTTTAACAAATTTTTATTGAACAAAGATTACTAATCATTTTAAATATTTTTTTTTGTTTTCGAAGAATTTGAGATAATATCTCTATAGTATTATTTTTATCATTAGAATATAGATGTATATGCCTTATGTGAAGCGGTTATAACATAAAAATCAGAACTGTAAAACATACAATTTCATCCAAAGTTTACAAATCAATACCTTAAAACAGATGAAAACATAAAATAAAGGCTAGTATTGTTTTGTCTTACCTACCAGAAACTCAATATACAGAGATTGAAACCTTCCAAAAATGTGAATAAAGGTACACTATGAATTAAGATATCCAATAAATAATATGCCGAAGGTCGGTAGGCAAACACGAACTCTTATAACATTGAAATATTTAAGTGTTAATTGTCTTTATAAACTAAAATTCTTTTCAACAAATAGCTAAAAATATCTTTGATTATATAGCTCTGAAGCTTTAAAAAAAAATCAAAGAGTAAAAAGATTGGAAAAACAATAAGTTTCATGTCGATAAAATCTAATTTTATAGTTTAAACAAATATTCATAAACCATAGGAAGAAGCATAAAACCATCGTCGTATAAAATATTTTAAAAATGACAGAAAGTTCCTAACCACGAAAAAAATAAGGAAGTAATAAAAAACGAGAAAAATATGTGAAAACAAATACAATATTTAAAAGCATCAAAATTTTAACGGAATGTGCCTAAATATAAAAACTGATCCATTGAAATATATAGAACCCCTTGTGATGAGTATGAATAAAATGTAAAATTTCAATATAAAAAATAAAATGATAACATTTATTTCAATAAAACAGATTTCTAATACACTATAATTCTAGAATCGAGCTTTTTGATGAGAAAATATTAGAATTATGACAATTAATGACCAGAAATTTTTTTGTGGCAAAATAACAAATAATCTTAAATATTAATTATACGAAGCATTTTCATCAATATAATTTTTGAATTATACAAAATAACTATATAAACACAACGGAAGTAAATTTCATCTATCAAAATAAAACAGTAAACCAACCACCAATTAAAACGAATGTAGGATTTGAGAGAAAATTTTATGAAAAATATGGGATAAAATCTTTTAATATTTATAGGATTTATTTGAAAAGATGAACTATATATGGTTATAAATTATCTTATGGTTTAGCATGTTAAATTTTATAATTGAAAAGCCATCAAATCTGCATATATATGATTTTTTGTAAAAAAATACCATCCGCGCATCTCTATACAATTTTTTCGCATAATTTTGAAAAGAAAAATGAAAGGTGATTAATCATAGGAAAAAACCGGTTATAAAATTATAAACTGTATATTTTGCCTAGAAAGAATTCAGGATACTGAAATACGTTTATAATTTTCTAAATTTTACAAAAAGACTATTACAGAGATAATTCTACTTATATTAAAGTAAAATAATTGCTTAGAAAAAATAAAAAAGATACTCTTCTAAGAGCAAAATAAGTCACAGTACAACCCTTAAGTATATAAGACAACGGAAATAGCGTAAAAATGAAATAGAAACGACATGGCTCGTTAAGACAGTATCCTGTGCTTTTTAAACATAATTTTTTTATAAATTTACTTGGCACACATTATATTGAGAATTTATGAAAAATTTCATTAATTTGTTGCAAGAAAATAAAAAATATCAGAAAAAAATACACTACAGAGATCTAAAAATACAATATAAATATATTAATAAGCAATTTAATGACTTTTTTTTTGCTAGTTATATTATTTATTGCTGCAAACACAGTCACTTTATGTAAAAATCCTTATAAGTATTTCTCTTGTACAACTATATACATTTAACGAAATCTCTGCTATTACAGATGATAGCAATCTGAATTTAAAAGAATTTATTTTATTTATACAGTTAACAGAAAGAATAATAGAATAACTTATATATATGCAGATAATGAATAGATCGAAATCGGCAACATATTCCGGATTTTGAGCGTTTGCAAATTATTTCAAATAAAAAGTACCAGTACTTAGGTCTAATAGATAAGAGCATATCTTAAAGTCTCTCAATTTTTTTCCAGATAATTTTTCTAGAATTATCTGATGCAAAGCCAGTGTAAGCTAAAAATATTTATTTTTTCATAAAGTATTATATCAACCATCTGCATCTTAGCTTTTTTAATTACAAGATGGGTCACAAATTATATACAAAACACCATACTAAAATATATAGCCATATAAGTAAATACATAGAAGATAAAAAATAATTATATAATCCCATAAAAATGTATATTAGATATTTTTTTTATAAAAACAAAAAGCGAAAAGATATCATAAAATATTGAATTTTTTTGGATAAAATCATTTAAAAAATGTGCAGAATATTCTTCATGTGTAAAATAATATCAAAAAAAATAAATAAGAAAAAAATATAGCACTTTTCATCTGAAAATAAATCCTTGATTAACTATACTGATCAAAAAGAATTTAATATAGATAAAAATAATTTACTTAAATATAAAATTACAGCTATAACACTTACATCCATAACTTTTAAGAACTTATTTAGTTTATTTATCTATATTTTTCAAGAAAATAGCTCGGATTCATAATTTATAATTAGAAAAAAGCTATATTATTTAGTTTTAATTGTGATTATAACGAGTTTTAGACAATTTCTGAAAATTTACTGCAATAAAAGGTGTGTTAAAAACAGTAGAGAGCCTGTTTAACAAATAAACAATCCATTAAATTTCAATTTTACACAAGCAAGCAAATTTAATGGGTCTGATATGCCCAATTATGCAATATTGAAAATAAAAGTCTAAAAAGTTAAAAAATTTTAGAAACAAGCGGGACGGACAATCTTAGAATAAAAAACCGTGCATACATTAGGGAAATTTATATAATAAAAACTAAATAATGTGATATAAAATCTCTATTAACAATTTATTTCGAATGTGCATAAATAATAGCAGGATAGTATTATTTACCCGTGTTTGACACCCCTCTCAAAATCGCAAGTTAAGAACAAAAATCATTCACAAGACTTATAATAAGTGGAATACCACGCACTCAAAATACCATAAGTCATGTGTTAAAGAGGCAAAAAATTTCAACGTAAGTGATGCGTGCGCAAAAAAATAAAGATAACAAGACCTTTGAATTTATAAGTCTTTAAAGGAGAAGATTGAAGAGAAATTTTGTGAAGGAATTTGATTTAAAAGAGGATTATTATAACCTGCCATATAGAGCCATTTGACTTGGTTGAAAATTGCGCAAATATGTATTATTAAACTTCTAGGTATAAAATTTTAGTTTAACTCTTTCTATTTTTAAGTTAATTTTGATAGCTCGATTTTATCATAAGCTTAGGGTTATTTTTTTCGCTTCACATTCATCATATAACTTTGACTATATTCACTTCTTATAGATACCTCTAATTTTTTCGCGATTATTCAGTTTGAGTGTTTTTCTCAATCATATGATTTGAATGTATTTTTCCATTTTATTTAAAGGTTATATCTCTTTTTGATGCTTTTATAATATTTTATTGCTACTTCATGCCATGACATGCAATATAATCTTTGGTCTTACATTTTTATTTTATAAGTGATTCAATCGCTAGCAAATCATAAATACTTTGTTTCTCGTTTTCGACTGTGATTATATTATCTATACTGGCTAAACCAATTTTAATCGAATGGTTTAAACATATTTTAATGGTTGAATATAAATATTAAAATTCAAACTTTATTCTTAAGTGATAAATAAAATACATGAAGACTTGATACAAGACCTCGGATGAAAATAAAAAAAATTGGCAAAGTAAGCATGAAATGAATAAACCGAAATATAGCTCAATTTAATTTTCTTACTAATATTGTGAGAAACGTATTTTTATAACAAAATTATGGTTTGTTATTTATTTTTCTTTATTTTCTAGGCTATTTTGAATCCTGGATTACTAAAAAAAATCAATAGGGTTTATAGATATAAGGTGAATAAACAGTAGAAAAATATATATTTGTTATAATTTTCAATCTACATATTCACACTTTATATTTTTTTTTACAAACAAATTAATTTTATCAATACTAATACGCCGAAATTAGATCATAAACTACCAGTTGATCTTGAAACGGTTTATAGACTTCTTTTTGTATATGTAATGAGAAGCGACCCCACATAATATATTTACTGCGTAAGCATTCAGCGACTTTATATATTCAAATTAGGATATTAACCTTTGAATATTTAAAATGAAAATAGGGGTACAAAGTATATTTTATTGTGCAATTTATCGACGATTTTAGAGTCTTTTTTTTGCACGTAATTTTTTGTAAAGATAATAAATTTATTCACGTTGTTTTAGAAATAATTTAGTTATTACAAGAGAGCGCAGATACGTAATAAATTATTTTTCTTGATTTCTTTTATTTAGATGATTTTTTTATCTCTTGTAACTTTTCTAATATAAAAACTTACCGCAAAGAGAATAATAAATCCAAAAAGTATCCACTTTTTACCAACTTTGTCCTTAAATGGGTAAGTTTCTAATCTTCCATTTTCATATAGATCCATCAAGTTTGTAATATTCTCTTCAAAATTAGTTTCAGTCCATTTATATATTTTAGTATGGTAAAGTTGATTGATTGGGTCCATAATTACGATTGTAGGTACTTTTAATTTCGGAAGTAGATGCTCAACAAATCCTGGTATAGTATCAACATCAAGTGTCGCATAAATATACTTGGTAAAAGGTGACCCGTTGTATTTTTTCTCACTAAAATTTTCAAGCAAGCTATCATACTGCTCTCCAAATGTTAATAGTAGAACCACTGGTTTCACGCCTTTAAAAATGGAATAAATGTTTTCCGCGTTTATTCTGGTCAATAAAGGATAGTGGGCGTGAAAAATCCATTCATTAATCTTGTCGTAATTAAACGTGGTTATTTTAAGCTTGTGAAAAACATTCTTTCGATAAACTGAAAGTATTAGCAAATTCTCATCGTCTTTATCTGGTGCATCATTTTTAATGTTGGCAATCTCGAAGAGTTTAGGATCGCTTGTTTTGTAGATTCTAGCCCGAAACCGATATTCATGGGCTAAATTTTTAAAATATCCATTGGCGAATGTCAAATTGCGGTAAAATACGATAAATATTGGGTCGTTTGTGTATTTCTCACGTGAATATTCATCAAATTCATCATAACTAATTTCCTTCAAAAGAGGCGCAGTTAAAGTGTCACAGAACTTAATGAGATTATCATAAGTATACTCATTCTCGTATCTTTGAATTAATCCATTATAAAACCCAAGTGTTGTTGGAAGAAAATCCAAATTAAATCTGTTTTTAAGATGGGCCATGTCGTCTGAATGAACATATCCAATGTTCAATTCATCCCTATAATGATTTTTTACTTCTTTAAATAAACTGTTCATAACTTTATTTTCTTCTTCGTAGAAAAGAACTAGCCATGGTCCAGAAAGGGGCCGACTAAAATCTTTTGCAGTCATCTTTTTTATCTCAGTATCGGTGGGCTGCATTGAATCATCAAATAGTGTTTTTTCAACATCTAAATATTTCATAAGTATTTTGATCACTTGATCTTTACTGACTCGCCCTTCGATTCTCTTCATCTCGATGTTATCTCTTTTGAATATTAGTGTTGGGCTTTTATTGATTGCATCGTCTTCACAGTCACATTTTGTGCAGTCAACGACATTTAGAATGACATCAAGGCTATTTTTCTCTGCTACTGTATTTATTTCTTTAAATACGTTTACGAGATGATCACAATAATCACAATCATCATCAATATATGCAGATAAAACGGATTCGTCTTCTGGCAATTGGCATTCATATTTGAGCTCTGACATCACGCTTACTAGATATAATAAGAACATTGATAAAAGACTGTGTTGTTTTCGCTAAATATTTGTTTTCAAACTATGTTTGAAAATCCAAACACATATTGTTTTATAAATTAATTAAAAATGTTCTATAATTCTACTACATAATTACTTGAAATCTTCATTTTATATAGATATATAATTCAAAATTTGAATACAAATATCTCCTTTTTTTGTGGTAAATGTGATTTTATAAGATAATTAGACAAAGTAGGTAATTTGAAGGTTTTTATATTTTATTTTCAAAAGTATATTTGGCATTTTTATGATATTTTGAATTATCCCAAAATTTGTTGATTTATTATACGAAAAAATCAATGCGTTATATATTGATTGTTTTTCATTGTCGCGATCTTTTTATATTTGTAATTATAAAATTATGTTAATCATTTTATAGCAGGTTATAATTTTTATATTATTATCATTTGAATCTTGACCCCAATAGATATTAATAATTCCAATTTTAATAATGACCGAAGGGTATTTTATAAAAATCACAATTCGATTTTCAAGTTTAAATTCAAGAAGTATGAACTCATTTTCTTATTTCATTGAACCATTATTATAATTATCTGCACATATCTCCTTTTTTGTCTATATATTGAATTAAAATAAGTTTGAAATAAAATTATTATTTTTTTAAAAAATAAAATTAGAGCATCATTATAAAAAAAGTGGGATATCATGATTTTAAACGACTTCAAAATATGAAACAGGTGAAATTTCACAAGTAAAGTGTGCAAAAATGCAAAAACTTATGGGAATCGACAAATAAATTTCACTAACTAGAAATATTACATAGTTAAAACTAATAATTTATCCCCTAAAAAAATGTAGTCAAATTCTGTTTTGAAAAAATATATATTTTTACCTAAAATATTGCAGTATAATCACGACTCTGCAAAAATATGATTCATTATCTAACTAAAACTAATGTAAAATAAGTTTGTGGATTCTTTCTAAAGATAAAAAATTGTATTTGCGAATAAACTGTTGCTTTTTACAAAAAAAACATGTTTATAAATTTATTTAATCGTATTTTCGTGCATCAATATGTTCAAGATTCGTTCCAAGAAGTCTAAGATATGAGATAGTCCTTGGGATCTTAAAAATTTCTTTCTACATATATTCAAAGTTTGGTATTACAAAATATTATGATTATAATTAGGATAAAAATAACCAGGGCTGCTTAAATTGTATTTACGCATGTTTATATATATAAAGTTGCATAAAATACATATATGAGACTATAAGGACTAAGAATTTAAGAACACCGGAAATATTTTGTAATACATATTATAAGGATATCAATATATTTCATTTTTATATGTGTAAATAAATTGAATTTACAACGCAACATATGATATTCTCACCTTTAAATTATATTGTAAACATTCAAATTTGCATAATTTGCTGACGATTTTATTTCTAACAAGACGATAAAAAGACTTTATAATTAAAAAATCAATATTCGACAAAATTATACGCAGTTTATAACCGATAATAAAGTTAGAATTAAAGGAAATAAAATCAGGAAATTAGAAGACTAATTTTTATAACTATAAGAATTTGCACGAATACTTTTAACGGTTAAAAATGACTTGTAAAGGCAAATATTTTCGGTTTTGTTAAACGGTGTTGTAAATAGACACAAAACTAATTTTTTAGAAAGAAAATTTATGTTAATCGTACTATTTTTTTTAAAGTACTACAGAAATAAAATTATTTTCAACTTATATTTTAAATGCCAATAGAACTTGATATTTTATTTTATGACTGTGTAGCATCGATAGAATTACTTTTAAAACCCCTTTTTATGAGATTTTTAAATATTACAGAAAAGAATTACAAATAAAATTTTATAAGGTTAGCTTGTTTATAAAAAAAAATCCTGTTAATTTTTTCATACAACACTTTGTATTTATTCCACTCAATTTCATATATTATTAGAAAGAAGCGTGAAGTGTTTTCATTAGTGTAATTTTAGGCACAATAATACATTGAATAAATCATTCAGCGCTATATTATTTTTTAATTTTTTTGTAAATGAAATAGTGTGTCTATTGTGAAGTAAATAAGCACCAAACCTAGAATCTTCAATATAAATTGTTGGAGGTATATATTATCATCCCGCAAAGATGTTATTAAAATACCAAACCAGTATATAAGCCGCTTAACTACAAGGTATACAGCAAATATTGGTATAAAAACTTAAGGTGAAATAAAGCTTTCAGTTAATGCATGTATTTTATTGTGGCGCTGAAATATGCTGACTCAATTACCGAACATAAATTCAAGTAATCAAATCGAAAATTGGTATGATAGGGATGTTTCTTATAGTGACTAGTCTATTTATACGATTATCAAAAGCCGTTTTGCATAAATGTGATTAATATATTAACTTGCAATTTTTTGGTAAAACAATAATTTCTTCGCCCAAAATAACCAAAATATATATTTTTTCTTTGAGAATTTATTTTTAGATCTTTTCTGGCAGACATTCAAATTTGAATTTATAATTGTTTATAATGAGAAACTCAAATATTGTACCATAAAAAGATGCTTATTTTTATTTTAAATACAAAAAAATATACTAATTTTATATGCAAGGTTTTTAAAGGATTTTTCGCTTTCTATATATTCTTCTAAGAAAACAATGTTTTTTTTGGCGGTTTGTTTACGTTCATATGATATATTTTTTAATTTAGATATTATTAATATAATATTGCTGCAATATTTTCTTTCGATATGTCTTTTTCATTCTTTAATATTATATCCGCATTAAATTCTTTATAGTGTATCATTTATATGTTTTATTTGTTTAGAATTGCCAAAGTATCACAGTTAGATGCATTAATATTCGAAAAAAATTCAATTTCATCTTTGTCGTTGTTATAATTATGCATGCTTTTAACCTTGTCCTGAATATTTCAGTTTTCACAAATATGTAGCATAGAATATAAGTTTTAAAAATTAAAGTAATAAAACAACTAAATATAAAAATAAATAACGAAAAAATTAAAGAGACGAAGGATTAAAAAAAGAAAATTTGAACAAAACAATTAAACCTTATATTTTTTTTTGCAAATTGCTAAATAAATATTTGAAAATTATAAAATATTTTTGACAATTTGACAATGATTCAATGAAAATATAGTGAGCTGCGCAAGACAAGTAGCCCGAAAAACATTACAATAGGCATTTATATGATATCAAAGAAGGATTAAATTATTCATATAGTAATATAGAAGATTAAATGCAGGCTATAGAAGTTATATGTATCCCTTATTTTATATTCTGTTATATATCGAAAAATAACATCATAAAATAATAGGTTTAAATTTTCGTGATATTTTTTTATTGACATGTGATCTGAGCAAAATTACATATTCATGATTTTATTTTAAATTTATTATTGAAAATACTGCGAATTTATATATTTACACGTGTGTTCATCTATAAATTAAATGATTCTGCAATTTTTTTTGCATGTACCACATCTTATAGCGAGTTAAATGGAATAAGTATGCTCACTTTGCAATTTCTTTATTTACCGAGATATCTGTATTTTTATTTAATAACTACCTTCAATAGTTTCATCTAATGTGTGTACATTAAGCTTTGTTAATTTATAGTTTAAATTATATTAGATATCGTTTGAAATCTCTTTTTACACAGTATTTATTCTAAGAGTTTTTAAGTTTTACATAAGATAAATTTGGTTTTTATTTTATTCTGGAATATTTTAATTTAACGGATTATTTTGTTGAAAATCATGAAATTTGATATTGAGTATGATAATGTCTAAACATAACTATAATTTATTAAGAGTTGATTTGATTTTTAGCTTCTATGATTGGTCAAAGCAAAAAATTAGATCGATCTATAGTGCATATTTGTTAATATCCTTAGACAGACATTTCTGCACAATATGTTTAAATTTATCTTCACCCTTCAAGACTTATATGTTCAAATGTATTCTTCAATCCTATTGTATGTGCATATTATTCTTTTTCAGTTGCCATTCCCAACTCTTCCATTAACGACTTATGGTATTTTGTGACTCCAAATACTATATTATGATTTGTGGTATTATAAAAAATATTAAGCTTAAATTTAATTTGGGTCAGAATTATCTTTATTTTTTCATGTTTGCTCGCGATAAACTTCAGATTGCTCTATGTTACAGATTTTATGCATAATACTTTCAAGCACATAATCTTAATAGGCTTCCTCAATACAGCTTCAAACACAAGACTTATACATCATAGTATTTCTTAAAGTCAATATTAATCCCCATTTGATTTTATTATTGACTTAATTTTAAATATTTCTTCGAGCTAAACTTGGTTTATTTCTCGTGAGTATATCATATCTATACACTTGGATACATCATTTTCTCTTACATCTTCTTCAATACCTCTCTTGTTTTAGAAGAATAAAAATAATTTAATAAATTACATATATTGAATAATTCAAAAAACGGAGCTCAATGCACATCTTTTAGTACATATTTATATGAAAATAAATTAATTCTTTTATAAAATATAAAGATACTCAGTGTATTAGATGCATCAAGGAGTTGTGCAATATTCCCAACACGCTGAACACGTCTAAATAGATAAAATCGATAAAAAGAAAATTAACCCATAAATAAATAATAATAAACTCAGTTTATTTATAATAAAAATATGGCATGTGTTGACAAAGAAATAAATGATGGATATTAATTTCAAAAGCCTTTCAGATTAAAAAAATACAATTTAAATCCATATTTAAGAAAATGTTATAAATATTTTTGCATACTAACTTTTGAACCATAAAATCTTAATTATAATAGAATTTAAAATGTTAATGTTATAATAAATTAACTATAGTTAGCCAAAAGGGTTATTCATCCTAAAATATTCAGTAATATGTGCATAATACAATTGAATAATTAGTAATCATATTTTAAAATGAATTACATAGTTAATATGTGTATGTTAGCAATATTAAAATCATAAATAATATTGAGATTTAATGTTTATAATCAACTTCATATTTAAAATAATGTCAAATAGCAAAAAAAATCAACGAATTTCCCTTTATAATATTTAATTTTATATAATAACACAAATTTTTTTTATTTATAAAAGATGTATAGATAATGCACTTCGGCATTAATTTATATATATAATAATATATATAGGTTAGGGATGATATAGCTTGTGAAAAAAATCTGAATGATATAATAGTATATAAATACAGTTTTAACTATTTTTCTTTGGAATATAATGTCGTAAAAAACAAAAAATTTCAAATTTATATATAAATACATTTTTTTGATATAATTGATTTTTAATTAGAAGTTTTTCATTAATAAATTCGTTTTTGAAATATTTTTTACAAAAAATACCCAATTTAATTTTTGACAATGTGAAATAATTAATTTTTATATGTATTTTTTTCAACCGATTTGTGACTAGAATTAATGTAGATCATTTCACTAAAATTAATTTTTATATGAATTTTCTTAAAAATACTTGACCATGATAGCATATGGAATTCAAAAAACAAATAAATAAACGAATAAAAATATTGTTATGATCAGGAATTGGTATAAAATCAAAGAAATCAATAGTTTATTTTCAGAATTAAAATCTTTTCAAATTCAATATAAATCGTAAACAATAATTAAAAAGAGTTTATATAAAGATAAATATGGGTTAAAACAAACTAGATTATATTAAAATAAACATTAAATATAGGATTTCATATCGATTTCAAGAAAAATATTTTAAATAAAATATAAAAAAAATAAAGACAAATTAAGTTTAGTTCTAACAAGTATTTATTTAAGGCTAATTTATATTTAAACTTTTCATGTTTGCTCGCGCAAAACCTTAGAAAATTATATTTCATGTTTAATTAATATTATAAGTTTCTTCCAAGAAACCTGAACCCATCTCATTTGAGAGAACAAGTGCAGTTGATGAAGATAGATCAGGGTACGGTGTCAAAGGATGTATCAAGGAGCTGTGTAATATTCCCAATGGGCTGACTACGTCTCAATAGATAGAATTGATAAAAAGAAACTTAACCCATAAATAAATAAAAATAAGTTTCTCCTATAATAATTTAATATGAACCAAACCCAAATTTACCACTATAAAATAAAGCTTTTTAAAACCTTTTTTTCGAAAATGTTATGCTTAATATATGTATAATTTAAATTTTGATGGATCTGAAATAAATTCAATCTTTCACAATTTTGAAATTTTGGTTACCGGTACAAAGTGTTCTATCTATTTATTGTCCTCTTTATATCAATAAATTTATTTTATAACATAACAATTGGTACAAAATAAATAACACAATATTAGTTTGGGCTTCTAAATTTCAAACGTGGTTTTTATCTATTTAGTAAGCATATATATCGATGTATTTGTTTGATAATATAACAATTGGCACAAAATAAATATATAATACTAGTTTGGGCTTCTAAATTTCAAACGTGGTGTTTATCTATTTAGTAAGCATTTATATCAATTTATTTAATAATATACCAATATACATAAAATGAATATTACAATACTAATTTGGGCTTCTAAATTTGAAACGTGGTTTTTTAAAGTTTTAAAAGCCTTTCTGCCAATGTATATGTTTTACAATAAACGAATTAGTATTTAAAGGAATTTCATAATTTCAGTATATTGAATTAAATAATATTAACCCCAAAATATGTCGCAGTTCTTTGATGATATGGATGAGTTCGATCTTGAGAAAAAAGATAAGAAAGTAACAATAGAAAAGACACCACAAGATGAAACAGCTACAGAGGAATCCAAGTCACTTGAAAAGGAGAAAAAATTACAAGATCTTCAAGAAGAGATTTTTGAATTAGAGGATAATATGAAAAACCAGATCATCGATAATTTTTTGAAAGGGTGCCCTAAAAAATATAAAGTTCTTTTAAAAGATGGAATTCCAGAATCTCTTTATTTATTTTTAGCAGAAAAAGTAATGAACTGTAAAGGTATAAATGCGCCTATGAAAGGAAAAGTAAAAAAGTTCCTGGAAAAAAATCCCTACAGACCAAAAGAAATACAACAAGTGAATAAAAAAGAAGTTGAAAAAGAATATATATCAGCGGATGAAAATACAAAAGAAGCTATTGAGATTGTTCCTAAAAAAGAAATTCCCATAATTGAAACTTGCGACAAAAACGAAATTCTGAATTCTATTTTGATTAAAATAATAGCATCCAACGAAAAAAGGAAAAGAGAAAATATTTTATTGCTTATCAAAAATTATAATAGCGATCTCGAAATACTCAAAATTAATTTGGTTCTGCTTAACCTTGAAATGCACGAAAGGAGTAAAGGAAGTTTTGAGTTGGTGAATGACTTATTATTGGGAATCGTTGATATTCTACAAAAAGATAGACTGTGCAGACCGATGATTTTTTGTGGAATTGATCTTAGAAGTTCGGTTTATAACAGTCTTGAAACAATTTTGGGGTATTTGCTAAGTGTTGTTGACGAAAAACAACAAGGAAGATTTAGATTACTCCTCGATCGCTTGAATTTTATTGACAGTGAACTCGTTGAAAAAACCAACCTTTATTTCAGGTATTTTTTGTGTAAAGAAAAATCTGAAACAGATGATCCAAAATACAGGCTTCTCTATATCTTAAGAAATTTCGATTATGAAGAGGCACGTGATTATTTTATGAATTTCAACACAATTTTTACCGATGATTCGGATAAATATACACTCGAAATTTTAAATGAGTTTGGTTTAAAAGCATTCGAATCCAAAGACTATATTGTTTCATTTAATATTCTTCAAGAATGTTATTTTTCCCTTGAAAAGGAAGGAATAAATAGGAAAAATTATAAAAAGGAAAAAAATAAGGAAAAAGTCGAACGAATATTGCTGGTTCTCACCATTATTCTTGAAAATTCGGTTGTTGATGAACCCTTCTTCGATGTATTTATCTCTAAAATGAGAATTATCGAAACTAACCCGATGCTTCTCGAAAATATTGGGGATAAAACTTCCGAAATCTTCAGAGGTTATTTCTATTTGATGAATTATGACTATAAAGAATGTTTTAAAATCCTTAAAAATACTATGAGCTCTCTTGGGGGAGATGTTTACAATATTCTCAAGGAATCCGCTGAGCAAAGGTACGAAAAACTTTTCAGTGACAAGTGAAATAAACTAATTGGGTCTGAAAAAATATATTTTTTTATCCATATACACAGAATATTATTACTCATACAATTATTTTAATATTTATTTTAACATTGACAAAATTGAATTAATAAAAAAAACACATTTTTTTATTGAAAATTGTACAATTTCAATCTTATATTTTATATTTCATATTTTTGCATACCTTGATGATTTTCATTGAAAAAAACCTTTCAATGCCTTTAGTTATATCGTCTTTTATCACATCTTTCACATTGACTCATCACTTTTAGAAAACTTTTAGTACAATAGGTCTCCTCTGTGCGTTAGTTTGAACAGAAGCTTTAAATATGCTTAGAACTTTGAAATTTAACAGATAAATTTTGCGAAGTTGTCAATTATGTTGCCTGACTCTACAATGCTTGGCTTAAGCTATATATTTTTTTTTACAAAAACACATACTAGCCATTTGATTGTGATCGATCAACTTGCAAATTTATACACATCCTGAGATATGTGGTATGTTTAAAGTATATTTTAAAAAAATATCAACATTTTTTCTTAAATTGGGATGATCTGGTCGTAAATTAAGAAGTTAGAATGTCAACTGAAGCCGAAGCATCCGCAAAAACAATAAGATTAAAAAAACACTTCAACCAATAAGTCTGGAAAAAAGAAGGTACATTTATTAAGATTATAAAGATGACGAGGTGAAAACATTGTCACTAAAATCTGTTTTAAAAACATTATGAAGTTTCGCTATTACAAGATTAAATAGCTAAAAAGAAATTAGCCCATAAATAAACTCCGAATTTATTATATTTCTACCCAATATTTATTTGTGATAAAGATATCAGAATATACAGGTATGGTGGTTTACCACACAATATATATTTAAAATATAATTTACCATGAATGTATTAAAATTTCTTTTTTAAACACTTTTTATTGTGACATTTATTTTCTTAATAACCCAAAATCTCAGTTCAATTTGTTATTTTTATCACTTTTTCTTCATAAAGCTTAAAAAAGGCAGCAAGAGAAAAAAAAGTAATTTTTATTTTAAACATGTATTTCTTCTTGAAAATTTTACAGTTGGTTTTTCGCATTAATCAACCCAACATCTTAGAATATTACAAGCATTTTGGGAAAATATAGATGAAATCATTTATAAAACAAACGAAAGGCCCTATAATTTGTATAAAATACTTCATAATATAACGAGTATTTTATCCCTGTATCATATTAATATTTGCATCAATGAAACTAAAATCGGTTCTTTAATCTAATTATAGAAGATATAATATTGAATGTAATATTTAGCAGTCTAATTCAAACCGGTAATTTATCGTCATTTCAAATATAATAAAATATAAAGCAAAAATCAACAAAGCGTGGAAGATTATTATTTTGATTACTGAATTCATCCATGAAACTTTTTTTTTCATGGAATGAATATAATATTTTTCAAAAACTTCACCTTAGCCGTTGGAATGCGGCATAAAATAATGAATTATTCAGACAAAATATCTACAATTTTGTAACCAAAAAAGGAATAGACAAAATTCTTCATTTTAAGTGCGATTATAGTGCGAATGGAATTTAGGAAATCAACTTAACAAGTTATATTACAAAAAAAAATTACATCATTCAAAAAAGAAATTGATTACCATTTTAATTTATTCGAACATATGACAAATATTTTTTAATGGGTAATTATTAAGAGCGACTGAATATGTTAGGCATTATACAAAGAATTCATTTTTGAAGACCCACTTTTACCGTCGAAATTTAAATTTATTATTTTCACAATATATAATAATGCAACTAATAGACAGTTATATTGGCATTGACAAATAAATATGGAATTTACTTGCGTTTTTATCAAGTTTAGGTTATATTTTTAACGCATATTTTCTGAAAATAAAAATTTGTATTAATGTAAAAAATTTATATTCCATAAAACTGAGACTTTGAGACATAGTAAATTATCCAATATTTATTCATTAATTTATACTAATTATGATCTTTAAATAAATTTTAAGGTGTGAATCTTTAAGCTGTATTTTTCTGTGTTTCAATTCTTGATGAATTTTTTCTTAATTTAAAATATATAATTGTACTTATATTTTTTTTTTACCATGAATTTTCGATAATTTACAGTTGTTTTAATTATAATTTATGAAAAATATGCTGCTTGTTTTAAATTTGTTTCTAAGTTTTTATTAGCCGTTCTGAAAATTCTATCAATTATTCTTAAATTTTTTAAAAAATACAATTTATCACATGTGATTATCTTCTACCCCTTGGAAAACTATTTAAATTTACAAGCTTCGGAAAACCATCCTAAGAAGCAGTAGAACCAGTAAATATTTTATTATTTTTTTTCATAGCGTATTAAGAATTTAAAATCAAGTAATATTCAAAATAATTAATAGTCTGAAAAGAATGTACATGATTTTTTTGTGTATCAATCATGTCTTTAGAAATGTAAAATAGAAACACGCAGATATAAAGACATCTTTCACTTAAGAATTTTAAATTCATAGCCAGCGATATCCATGAAATATGTATAAATTTGTTCCGAATTAAAGTCTTATAATTCATGAAAAACGACACCTTTTACTCCTTAATATTACAATAATATGAGTAAATCTATCCATGTTCTTATTTTAATTTATTATAAGTAAGAAAGCCTTATATTCATCCAATAAAAAACCATATATACATTTTTAGTTTTAATCCATCCATCTTTATAATAACTATAATAATTACAAGAAAAAAAACTTAAAATTATAAGTATCATTCTATATATTATCAACTACTTTATATAAAAAATAGCACAGTTATATCATGGGTTATCTAAATTTTATTCTTACATCAGGGTTAATTTTATAAAAAAGTTATTCTGAATAAAGATAAAAGCACACCAACTACCGCCATTAAATAAGTAAATTACAAAAAATATAGAAAAACCAAATAAATTAATCTTCTATCAAAAAATAAATACTTAAAAACTATTATCAACCTCAATGATAAATGAGATAGATACTTCTGCTTACATATCGTTTTCTACGAACTAAATCCGACCCCCATGTATTTCAATGTATTGATTGTTAAGTTCTTTCAAAAACTATTCGAAAGCAATAAATAAGCATTGCACTTACAATAAAAACCATTTAAATAGTTTCAATAAGCTAATTTTGAGGAAATGAAAAACTAGAAGTGATGTTTCAATTAAAAAATCAATTTCAACTTATTTAAAGCATTAAAATAGATTAATTTTTTGGAATATAGCCAGCTCTTTAATTCTGAAATTATAATTTTATCATTTTTATTTGATTAATTTATGGGCAAGTTTCACCTTGTTATCAATCGCCCTATGCTCAGACGTAATTAGCTCCTTGAGAATATTTCGAAACAAATCAATGCAACATTTTACAGTTCTTCATTTTATTCCAATACCTGCTCTTCTTATCCCAAATTATATGGGCTCAAGTGTCTTATGAAGTGTGAGAGCGCGCATGTAGGCTTCCACTTCACCGGGTATTTTTAACAATTTAATATATTTTTAATGAAATTTTGTAACCACTTGATCTTAAGTTATTACATATGGTATAATTATCATTTTACCCTTTTATATAAAGCCAAGATAATTGAGAAAGATTACATACTTCGTATATTCTTCGTTATCAACTTCAATTGAATTATCGAGGCTAGTTATTCCTTAAAAAAATTACAAAAATTATATTTTTTATGAATAAGAAAATATTAATTGTATATTTTTAATAAAAATATCCGTTTTAATCCTTTTATATGCCTGTATAGTCACAGTTTTTTTTCGCTGATCTCTTTTACTGTGTGATTTCCGATCTTTTCTGTTTTCTTATAGTTTTAGCGACTTGATAGAAGGCATCTTGCAATTATATTTTACCGCCTTGTGTAATCATGTCCTAGGATTTTCATTCGTCTAGTTGCCAGATAATCGATTGTTTTAATTACTTAGTGCAGACATTTTATCCTTTAATTGGCCAACAAATTTCGGTCTTGGATAAAAAGGAATTTCTTTTCTTCACTTGGTTTAATATTAGTGCCCTTTTACACCTCGCGATCCGAAATATCAACCATAAAAAGATTCCTAGCTTGAATTGTTTATAATGTAGCTGTATTTATTTTATTTGCATTTCTTTTTGACATCATAAATGGTATATTATTCTTATAGAATTCTAAAACGTTTTCTTTCTCTTTTGAATTTAAAAATTGTTGAATATAAGGCCGGAATTGCAGGGTTACAAAATCCTTAAAAAAAGTAAAATTATTCTTTCAAAAAAATAGGTTAAATTTAAAAAACATTATTTCCACCATATAATCATATAAGATGAAGTTTTACATGATGAAAATATATAAAAGATAAAATATGGTTTATATTAAAATTATATATATCACGCTATAAACACGCCAAGGTTTAAAACTTAAAAAAAAATATTTATGTATTTATATTTACTATATGTCTCATAAGTTCTTATTATAAAGCAATCACCACCTTGAGTAAAATATTAGATCTTAAAGTGTTAAGGAAAATTCATACATCACAATATAACAGCATGAAGCCACATGTGTACAATTAGTAGAAATTGTATTCTTTTAAAATAAATTATATTTCTAAAAAGATATTTTTATTGACAAGCAAATTTTATCTAAGTTGTGGCTAAAATTCTACCCATATTTTGATATATTATGGTTAACCAACGCGACGTTCAACAACACCCAGATTTCTTTGCCTTTTTCATTTTCTTTAAGCTTTTTCCATTTAGTACGGCGTCAGTCAACGATTTCTTGATCTTTCCTCTCTTCTCTTTTTTATTCTTCTCGTATATTTCCTTCATAAGGGTTTTAAATGCATCATTTATATTTGTTCCTTGTTTCGCACTCGTCTCAAAAAACAGCATTTTGTTTCTTTCTGCAATATCTTTTCCCTGTTCATAAGACACTTCCCGTTTAGATATATCCGTTTTGTTTCCAACTAAAGCAATTACCATCTTGGCATCGCCATGCTCTTTCAACTGTAACAACCAGTATTGCATGCAGTGGTCTAGTGTAAACGATTTAGAAACATCATAAACCAGAAAAGCCCCCATTGTTCCCCTATAATATGCACTCGTTATAGCTCGATACCTTTCCTGTCCAGCCGTGTCCCATATTTGTGCTTTCACAATGGCCTCGGGAAAAGTAAATGTCTTTGTCTCAAATTCGACGCCGATGGTTGGCTTTGTGTCAGCAAAAAACATGTCTTGCGATAATCTAAGGAGAACATTTGTCTTTCCGACACCTGAATCCCCAACAAGAACTACTTTATATAAATAATCATACTTCTCAAGCATAGCTTGTCATGGCTTTTTCTTTAAGATAAAAAATATGAAACAGGTGTTTCAAAAATTATGTTTTTAAAACGATCAATCATGTTAGAAAATAATATTTAGAAACGTGCAAAGCCTTGCAATAATAATATTATATTTTGCCAGAAATTTATTAATATAAAATATGTGTACGTTTATTATTTTTAATTATTCATCGAGTTTAATTTATTGCTGAGATATAATCCAGCATATATTTTCCTTATTAAAAATTTCATAACTTTACCTTTTTCATCATCATATAAACAGCAAATTTAAAGAAAGCTTTAAAAAGAAACTTGGCGTACGTGAAATAAAGTATGCTAAAATATGGTATCATGAGATTGTCATTATCAATCGTCATATATTCAACAATTCCAATAAATAGAAAATAGAAGAAGCCCTTGAAATTTCCATAAATATAATAATGAATGAAGTTTGCTACCAAGCACCCAGAAAAGAAGCCAACGAATGACTTCTTTTTCTTTTTAAAAAAAGATCCAACAATGGATGCAAATGAATCCTGAAAGCACAGCGAAATAAGATTTTTCATATAACTTTGCTCTTCTAGGTAATAATATGGAATAAAGCAACCACAAAGTATAAATATATGTGAAAGGGGATATTTTCCTCGATCCTTTTCGTTTATAAATTTTTTAAAAAGATTTTTTGTGTCAATTGAGGTGTTGAGAACAAGCAAAATATATAGAAAATGGTAAGACACTTTGATTTTGAACTCTGTTGCGTTTTTTAGAATTAAGAATAAAAAGAAATGAAACATTTTCCTTTTCATATTATTATTCACAATATTAATGGTTAAATACTGTATAAAAATGCATAGCAAAACAACCATGAATATCATTGCTATTTCATGTCTATTTTGAGAAATATCATCAAGATATGAATATATAATCGCGAAAATATCGTTTTCAAATAAAAGAAGCGTTTCAATACTTCCAAGCCAAGAATCTATTCCACTAGTAGTGTTAAACAATAAATTATACTGAATTGTTTTTAAAAATCTATAATCTATTCCAACAAGCGAACTAAAACAATGAGCAATAATTAATTTCTCGCAAAAACTAAAGCAATACTTGTATGTCTTTAAATGAAAGAAAAATACTATGCTTTCGATAATATTCAGTAAATCAAAGTCCACTAAGCTACATATCCCAAATATCGTCAGCAGAAATATTCCAAGTTTGTTGTTTAGCAAAAAAGAAACTACTCTGTATATTATTATCATTGAAGGGTGATGAGATTCAGTGATATATTAATTTGATCATCAAACATCTTGGCACTTTATTAAATAATTGTGTCTACTTGACCATTTAATAAGTCTATAAATATACACAACATAAATAAATTCATCATAGAAGAATACAAAGAAATTTATAAAACATGTAATTTAAGTGATTTCAATTAAATATCAACAAATGCCAGGATTTAATAATCGAAAAGATAAAAATAGCACTTGAAAATCCTTGTCGGTACTTTTTTAGAAAAATATACTAAATAAAATGCAAAAATTACCACGAAAAAGAGCAATGGCCAATTAAATTTTTTTTTCAGTGCACGTTTATAACCAAAAAGGATAAATTTTATTGATTTCTAAATCCTTTAGAATCCATAATTTATGTAACTTAATAAAAGCATATTTAGCAAAAGTGTTAGTTAAATAAATCTGGACAATAAATATGGTTGATCAAGGCGTTGTTTTACAAACAAATTAAAAATAACCACTAAAATCGATAAAAGCCCATGGTGATCGATTTATTTAAATAGATACTCGTTGTGTCATCTTTTTAGAACATATCATGCTTTTATTAGGATTCTAAATAGTTAAAATCACTTTGTTTTTGTTTGCCTCATTTAAAAGTGTGAAACTAGTTTAATTTCTCCGAAAAATATAAGTTATATTCAGACATTTTAATAAGTATATTTCTAAAAAAAATATAATATAAAATATCATTATTTTTTGAATATAGCCACTTGGTTGTTAATCCATAAAGTTACTACAAAAAAAAGAAAAGAAAATTCAAAGATTGATAAAATTGAAAATTGGATAAGGCCATCAAATTTAATTCTGGAAACATGTGAATTAGACTAAATCATTTTTTTTTATTTTACAGCAATATAATAAAGAATCCAATAAATATATATACGCAAGAATATACTTAATATAATTCAAGAATATCATTATTTGACTATAAGCAATTTAAAACAAAAATAAAAAGAAAAAATGATATATAAAGCTTTATTTTTGTTTGGGCAAAGGCTTTATTTACAACTAAAAAATATAATAAAGCAGTAACTTACAATTATACACTTTATAAATAAAATATGCTACAAAAGTAAGGGTGTCAAGAACAAGTTTGTGCATAAAAAAATGCTTTTTTAAATAGAATAAAGGGAAAATAAATGTTTAGGGCTGTCAGCCAGTATTTTATGAAAATTATTTAATATTCTCAACAATGTTTATACAGTGATATATTCTAAAATCGAGTAAAAAAATCTTCAGCCATATATTTAAAAAAACCGCTCTCTATTAAAAATCTATAAGCTTTTTTGACAATCTTATGATATAATAGCACAAAAAACCCTTTTTTAATTCACGCTGAGAAGTTTTAAGTAAACACTTTGCCACAGAGTTTCTGATATAATTTGTTAAATGATCAAATAAAATATCTTACCTAATTATTTGACATGAGCGAGGGAATAAATTATTTTCATATATATTCATCATAAAAAACTACATCTTCATATTTTTTCTGAACAAATTCGAATGAATATTTTGCATGTTGATTTAATGGGCTTTTAGAATTTTTCTACACAAGCTACGAAGTAAAAAAAAATTCTGTTTTTGTACCGATAGCAGTTCTTTGAAACAAAAATAACTAAAGTAAATTTTTTAGCAAGAGAAAAAAATACATATACACAAATATAATTACAATAAATCTTTATTTTAAGATTGAATACCTGAAGGAAATAGATGTCACGAACCAGATTGAGGCATATATTCAAACCTTGGGATTAAAAAAAATGTTGAATTAATAGGTCTCGAAAGAAGGAGGGGTATTGAGA
Organism: Rhyacophila brunnea; assembly: GCF_057557595.1. NCBI lineage: Eukaryota > Metazoa > Arthropoda > Insecta > Trichoptera > Rhyacophilidae > Rhyacophila > Rhyacophila brunnea. The sequence continues at coordinate 214,753 of NW_028232820.1, forward strand.
AGACTTTGGAGAGGAGAAGATAGCCGAAAGTATAAATACGCTGTGTGTACAGAGAATCAAGCAAGCTGTGCCTGAGAACAAAAACTAAAATTACGACTATAAATATGGCCATAAATTAAAAATAACTTTTTTAAGATTGAAAATTTTATTTATTAGTTTTTTTCTAAAAGCGACATATCCATTTGATGTTACTTACGATCCAGGGCTCATGAAATTGACTTTTTCGTTCATTTATACAATATACTTTGCATTCTTAATGGGCAATATATAAATTATTTCCTATAAAATCTTCTGAAATTTATTGAAGATTTTTTATGTTGTGAAGTATATATAAGAGTTCAGAAAAAAACTAAGAAACCTTTGTTGATATATATTAACGCTATACAAACAGAATAAATTATTAAAAACAAGCAATGGATAATAAAAAAAATCATAAGCCTTTTTACTAAAATCTCGATATTTATACTATGTTTTGTTGGTGCTGTAAGTATACAGCAATAAAAAATTATACAAACTATTTTTATGCACTTAAATAATATAAAAAAACACCCAAGATCGTAAAAATTTGTGTATTTAACGTCTTGATACAAAGTAATTTTAAATAATATAGTGATGGGGCCCTAGTATTGAGAATCTTCTTGCACTAGTTTGTGTATAAATATAAAAATTTGTTGAAAATTCATCACATGAAAACCATTTATTAGTTTTTTTGAAGCTGTTAATTTCTTTATTAATGCAAATAGTGGTATTAATGCACTTTTCGGTGCAACTTTCGGCATATTTAAAGTTTCAGAAAATACTTAGATGAAACCATGTATATATGAATTTGAGTGAAAAAATGAAAATTATCACATGAAAAATTAAAAGGCACCAAAAATAAATAGATTTATATTTTAAAAACTATCGCTTTCAAATTTAAGCATGAGAAGACATGAATAATATATAATATTAATCGGTATAGATCGTAATTAAGAAATCATCGGTCATTTATACATAATAGCCAAGAAGCATTCCAAATAACCGCTATATAAATTTATTTCAAACTAGAGAAGCTTACAAAATAGATGAAAATTTTTCCATAACCATGATTTTGTGTCTATTAAATAGATATTCGATAATTTAAATATTTTATGCTACGGGCCCTTAATAGTTTGGGCGTTTTAAAATATATTATATTTACGGTGATTTAATACCAAATAAAATGCTTTTAAGTGATCAGCCTACTATAAATCTCATAATATCTGCAAGGAAAAAGATTCTACATTTTTTATAGCAAGGTTTTATGTTTTAGAGTCCCAATATATTTTTTATTGCTATAAAATTGGTATCGTGATCATTATAGTATGCAAAAGCAGTAGAACATATAAATGTATCCTGTTCAAGCAGTGTAATAGAGCTTAAAATTAATAATACATACATTATTTGTAAAGAATTATTGTTTCTGATCATTTTTAAACGGTTATCATAACTTATAGTATGCGCTTTTATTGAATTATTGTATCTCATAAGTTCAAAAATTCTTTTTAAATTAATTTATTTTGCTCTGTTCCATAATTTTCAGCAGCTTTAAATAATAAGATTCAATCAAACATAAAATTTCTAATTGGTTATGATTTTTGTATATATAATAAAAACTCTTACTTTATTTTATGAATACTTTTTGCTTTCTAAAACGAGGATAATATTCTTAAAAATATTAAAGCTTCCCGGTCTTAATCTGTGAGCTAGTATTTAAGCCTGCTTATAAATATTATTGCATCATTTTTATATTAATTTTGTTTAAATATAAATTTTAATGTTATAAGAATCTTATCTACTGCCCTTTTTAATTTCCAGATATTAATTTCGTTTATAAACGTAACAATTTTCATTATTTCGTTGATTTGTTGTTTAATCGTAATGTAAATTTCTTTATGGTTTTTTTTTTCGGTGATATCAAGTACATCATTGATTGGTGTGATTTTACTACGGCTTGAAAAAATTTTAGTCCGTTTTCTTGTATTCTTAGTAAAATACCTTTTACTATCATGTTAATAATGGTAAACAATTGACTCGATCACGAATATTATTCATCTTTTATATTTATATTAATTATTTACAAATTTTTTGCCTACTTTATTTTTTTCATGCTAAAAGCTTAGAAAATATTTACCCATTGCTACCTTGTGTTTCGATATTTGATTAAAATACACATGTAATCTTCTTAGATACACAAAATCATGATAATAACATAGATTATAAACATTATACAAAATAAATTTATATAAAGCTCCAATATTTCACAATTTCTTGGTACTTAAATAGGGCCTTGAAAATATAAACTGATTATATAAATAATCTTATGTAATGAGAAAGTCTAATATATGATACTATTTTATAAAAAAAACAAAAAAAATGTATTTATATATTTCATGTCATTTTTGATGCAACCAGAGTTGACTACTATATGAGAAAAATCTAATTCTTAGGTTATACTGTTCCAGATTTTTTTAGTTCGATTTTCATTTATATTTATATATTCTTTTAGAAATACAATCTACCAGTCTATGTTTTTGAAAAAATTTATAATAATATTTTTTTAAATAGCCGAACCTGCCTCCAATATTCGAATGCAAGTCTAGAATAAATATTGTATATTCAAATTATGCCATCATAAATAAAACGAAAAGAAGGTGCGAACACAATAATAACGCCCAAAAAAACTATACGAATAATTATTAGAAACCTAATTACATAGTAATTATGAACAGAATCATGTTAAAATATTTAATTTAAAAAAAAATGAATGCATAAAAATATGTTACATTTCCATTTAAAATGATTAGAGGAAAATTAATTCAAAAATATCTGGTTTATAGTATAAAACATAAAATAATTATAATTACTTTACCCATGAGTATACAGAACTTATAAATACATCCTAATCGAAAAAATCTATCAAATAATCCCCACCAACTACGCAAAAAATATTAGATTTATTTTCAGAGCTAAATTTAATATTATAATTATAGTTTTTGTTCACAATTACAAATTACTTGATTTCCGTGCGCATAGAATATTTATAATTTCGGCTATATTTTCCTCTACAAAGTCTCCTTCCATACTCACCATCTTTCAGACCTATTAATTTGGGGATATTCCACAATTACAAGGTTTCTATAGACGCCTTGATCAGGTTCGTGACCTCGAATTCCTTCTAATACATTTTAAGATACTGTTTTACCACCATATACCATTTATCTCATGCATTAGTATAAGAAAAAATACGTCATATATAATTGAAACCGATAATAAAGGATGATTTGATGCAAAGAACAACTACAAACTATGTTAAAATAGTATTGAAGACTTTTATAATTTACATTAATGCATTTATATGTAGTTTATGTTAAAGAGAACCAATTGAAGACTGGTATGCTAGATCGAAACCTAATTCATACATTGAAATTCATAAATATAGAAAAATAAAGAATTCTAAAGATATCTTAGGGCATGAATGCAAAAAAAAATATTAAAATCTTTGCAATAGCTGGGTGTGAATAGAAACTTTTTAAGCAAATTTATATTTCATAAGCTGAGACCAGATTGTATATTTAGACATATATACGTAGAAACCCGACATATTTATATTATTAAACTGACCTGTATTTGTATTTGTAAGAATTTAAAATATGCTGTTTTAGATCAAACTACAAATGATTTGAATTGAAATATATAAAAAAATGTTTGAAATACAGTTTATTTATAGATTCATTTTATATTATATGCTTTCACTCTTTTTCTGCCAAGAAGGCTTTGATGGCATTATAGAGTAGGTTATAATATTGGTGGGCCAAAAATGATATATTTGAATTTACAGCCGTAATTTTATTTATGGGTTAATTTTATTTTTAGCTTTTTATAATTGTTCAAGCAAAACTCTAGATTGCTCTATAGAACGGATTTAGCGAATACTTCTTTCCATCTCATCATCTTTACAATTTATTTCGATGCATCTTGTTCTCTCAAGACTTATTAGTTCAAGTATCTTCATTAATGCCATTGCTTGTGCGTATACTTCTCTTAAGTTGGGAAACCCAACTTCTTAATATAAAACTTATGGTTGAATTTACAGTTATATATATATTTTTACCATATTTGAACTAGAGAAATATTTAGATGAATCTATATAGAAGCCATATGTTGCACCCTTAATCACATCCTATTCATAAGTTCCATATATATTTTCGCCTTTCAAATCTTATTACTTAAATTTCCACCTATAGCCCAATTTATTTCCCCCTGCCTACACCTATGTTTGCTTTCCTGAATCTTTGATAAATAATTTATGATGCTGATAGCATTAGTTTATTTATGTGAAACTCGTATTTCGCCGTTTAAATCGATTCAAGCAAAATAAGTTTGATGCAATCAAATATTTGACCAAAAATCCATAATTTCGCTTATTTTACAGACCTATTCTATCTATTTTTACCTTTAAAGGCTTATTGTCATGGTTATTGATATTATTTTTATTATTTGTGCGTATGTTTCTGCTTCAGTTGACATTAGTAACTCCTTGATATACTGCTTATAGTATCTTGTGACTTTATAATTCAATTCATGTCCTATAGTGCCATTCGTATTCTGCGTTTGCTCTTTAGGGTGAGCTTATTGGTTTATAAATCATATTTATCAGTTTTACGTATTCTATAATGGTCGAAAATTGATAATCGTAATTTAATTAAACCTTATTTTTATCCTAATAGAAAATTAGTTTATTTATTTAGGGACATATTTGCTTTTTGACTGCTTAAATTCGTTTGATAAACATTATTTTTATATTTATGAGTTAGTTTCTTTTTATCAAATTTATCTATTTAGACGTAGTCAGTCCATTGGGAATATTGCACAACTTCTTAATACATCTTTTGACACCTTACCCTGATTAATCTTCATCGATTGCTCTTCTTCTCTCAAATGATATGAGTTCAAGTGTCTTGTTAAGTGTGAGAGCTTGTATTTATGCTTCTACTTTGTCCGGGATTTTTAACTCCTTAACATATTTTTTATGAAATTTTGTAACCACTCCATCCCAAGTCATTACATAGAAATAATTCATTCGTTTGATTTAAAATTAAATAGGCTTATTAGAATACATTTAAATGATGATAATTTCCTTATATTCTTCTTCTCTGACATCTTCTACGTATCTTGATCAGCCGCAATTAACTAATCATGTGTCTTTATCAATTCGCTTGTAATTGCTTCTGCTTCAATGGGTATATAAAATTCTTTAGTACATGAATTATAACATTTTGTGGCAACGCCGTTCAATTTAATGGCGCATACTACGATTCGTGCACAGCAGTTATAAAATTAGGTAGTTAATTTTCTTATAATTATGCTCATTTTGTTTAATAATTTCCCACCAGTCAAATTATCGATACTCATTTCCTATCTCTATTGATTTAACATAATTTTTCTTTGTTCATTAAACAAAATTATAGAATGGAACATGTTATTATCTTTTTTTTTGTTTTATATTACGGGTAATTTATACCTTTAATTTTTTTATCTTCTAATTATGAAGTAATGTCTCTTCTACTTTTTTGTGATCTTTGAACAGAATTTTTCATAAAAATAAAGTAAATATGTCTCAATGCCTTCCTAGTGTATTCATATACAAGCATTTTCATATGCAATTATATGTGAGACATAAATTTTTATGTGTCCTCCCACCAGATAGGCATTTTCTTTAACCGAAAAAAATTATTTCTATCCAGCATGAAACAAAATATTGCTTATTTTTAATTGATTTATGCACCCTATTTTTAACCATCTTGAGTGTTAATTTTATCAAAAAAAGCTTTATATTAACACTTAGACATTTTCGGTTAGTTGGTTATCTTTTATTCTATTGAGTACCAGTTTTTTTGAATCTATTAATCAATTATATGCACATATTTTATATTTAACAGTTTAACTTTAGTGGCTTTTTTTGGCGAAAGATGTGTCTCGGCTTTCTCCGCCATTTTGTTATAGCTGCTCTTCTTTGTGATACTCTTTTATCGATGATCATGATCTTATGAACACAAAATTATTTTTTTTCGATGGCAATTTATTTTATAATGCTTCTATACCAATTCATTCCACCTTTGGCACATTTCTATCTATGTTCGATGGTTGCAAATATAGGATTATTCTGCCCGAAAGATTTATAGACGATCAGTTTTGTGCTACTTTAGAAAATTATCTAAGAGTGCAGATGTGTATCTCTAAAATTTAAAATTCCAATATTTTCTTTCTATAAGATTCGCATAGGCGTTACACACAGCATCACTTGTTGTGATTGGTTCAAATTATTTTTTAGTTTCTGATATTTTAGAGGCAATTTATAGGCCATCATTAAATATGAAGATTTTATTTTCAAAATAATATTTATATATTTATATGTTTATGCATGTAAATTTTAAGTTAGTTCTTTTGCTTAGTGAATCCATGCGCAAAAAATAGAAGATATGATAATGTCCCCCTTTTTCATAGTGTTATGTTTTTTTTATATTTTTAGTGTATATTGAAAATTTTCATGCACTTTTATTGCGCCACTAAACTTAATCAACTGCTTTAGAAGATAAATTTGTCGGTAGCGTCATTAAATATTCGTGGTATAATATGCCACAAATAAATTTAGCACAATTGATCTAATTCCCACAATATAATCATATCATAAGCATATAGCTGCATTCATTAGCGTTTTCTAATCGGACCCTTTACCAGAAATACCGCTTCGAATCGATTTTATGATAAGAAGAGCCGAAATTTTATTTCCAATTGTAGTGTTTAGTCAAAAACTTATAAATTATTTTTAGAAGATTAAAATCATAGTTAATAAGATGGAATTCTTTTTCATTAATTTTTTTTTTGAAATAAGGTATGATTTTCTTTATAAAGCCAATATTTATAATTTTATGCTTTTAAAGCATATTTCATAAATAATCTTATGTGAATCCACATAGATGGTTGCCTTATTACATACCAAAGTTATAATAGACTGTGAGCCGACAACTTTATAATCAAGCAGACTCGTTAATATTTTTTCAAATTCTTGGAAGTAGATGAAAAGAAATCTAGATTCCCTATATCAATATAATCATAACATGGTTGTTTATAAAACATCATTTTTCCTTCTTTCGTTTAAATTTTCTTCACAAATCAATACAATTTTATTTATTAATAAGCTTTAGTTATCAATCGGTTAAATTTGTCTTCTTCTCATTCAGATTTATCATCTAAAAATTCAAGCTTTAACATTATAAACATTGTCTATCAGCTTTATTTTTATATTATTACCATTCTAAAATTCATTTGCATCCGTTTTTGCATATAAAATTTTCATGAGCATCACATTATTTTTCGTAATTTCGAAAAAAAATTTCGCTGGAACTTTGAATCTTAAGTTGCAACAAAGGTATAAATTCGCGTTATTTTAAAGCAGTCTTTGATATTTTAATTTTTCATTAATTTATAATAATTATTTTTTAAATATTTTTGTCTGTGAACTCATCATAAGTAATAAAAACCTTTGTGTGATTTTTATTTCAGTGATATTGTTAGGGTTTTTAGTGGCTAATGCTTTTACTTATTAATTTTTTATACATTCTAATATTTTTTTCTTTTAAATGTGGACCTGTACTTTTTGCACTTTTATAATATTTATTCCTTGATTTTTAACTTCTGTATAATTTTTGAATAATTGGATTGCATGTAAAAAAAATCTTCTCTAAATTTGTGTTGTGGTTCGAAATTTGCTTTATTTTGTAGTTTCATAATCAAATATTCGAAAAGTATTTTTCCGACCACTTTTCCAATGAGAATTTGAATTTAAATGTATTTATTTATGCAGCGAAAAGTTATTTTTGAACAGTAGTTGTAAAATGTCATTGATTTGCCCCAACCTAGACAGCTAATAACCACCATTTAAATTTATTTACAGGTTAGAATTGATTGTCCCTGGCGATTTACTATTTATATTGTTCTTAGAAATGGTTTTTAATTGTTTATAGAACAGATTTGCACAATACTTATTTAAATCTCACCATCTTTACAATATTACACAATTCACTTTTTATTTATCGGACTATTAATTCAATTGTCTTTCCGATCCTATTTTTTTGCACATGTGTTTTTGTATCTATTGTTTTCTAACACCCAAAGTACGACTCTTATATGGTATGAAGGATATTTAAAATAGTTAGACAAAATTCAAAATATTTTTCGAAGACAAGTTATTTTTATTATATAATGTAGTTTAAAAATACAAAATTAATTTAATCTACGTCCAAAAACATATTATATTGGATTTTGGTTTAGTTTAGTAATATGGGGCTATACTCTACTAATAGTAGAAGATTATGATCATAACTTTTTATTATTAAACTAAAACATATACATGATATGAATATGAATATGCCTATAATTATTCAATATCTCGAAAAATTTTAACATTAAAGCGAATTCAATCAAATAATAATCAAAAAATTACACTTTTAATCTCCGTGCTATTCTCGTATAAAATAAATCTGTTTTGGGTGTTTCTGGTTTTAAATTGAGTTCTTGATTTTTTCATAATGAAGACAGTAAATTTAAACATATAAAACAGTACAATTCATTTTTCTGAAATATTTCTATATACATTTAAACATTCTAGAATTAACGAAAAAATACAGAAATTTATATAGTTTCTAATAATAAACATGACTTAGACATCTGAAATTTTATATTTATACTGTTAATTTATTTTTAATGGATATAATTCCGCATTTATTTATTTTCATATAATTCCCATTAAAGTTTTACCAAATCGCTCTGCTTTCTTACGGTATTTTTTGATTTTTTTTGCAATTATAGCTGCTTATATTAAATTTATTTAAATATACAATAAAATGGCTTATATATTGATTCTTTATTTGATATTTTCACATTCTTATTTTGCTGTTTAACATTTTAAAAAAATTGATTTAAATATAAAATCACCGCAATTTTTTTAAATAGATATTTACCTTCAGTGGTTAATATATAATTTTTAAACAGGTTTTTTTGCGGAGACTCTTTGGAAAATGTATTATAAGTTCGGTTTATTGTTTACGACTTTATTATATACCAAATTGGGATTTATCGTTTAAGAAGGGTAAATGTGGCCTAGTGCGTCACTATGAACCTTATAAATGCATTAAGAACCATGATTATTTGTATTTATTCTACTTCATATGAGAATATTCGAATAATATCAAAATTTATACATTAGTCATATTTATGATGTAAAAAATCTGCCCATATGAACGCAACACTATAAAGTACATAAATAATAGTATTTGTTTATGGATATCTCTATTTTAATTTACATCTGCAGCTAAGTATTTTTTAAACGATATATTTTTTTTTTAAAGATTTTAAATATAATAATATCAGTTTTCCATTTTTCAATGTTTTAATTTCTTTTTATAGAAAAATTTCATTGAAAAGAGAATAGTCTCTCGGCAATTGGACTATAGTGAGCCGAATTTTTGATTGCAAATTTTTTTGAATTACCCATTTTAAAAAAATATGAAAAGACGCAAACTACTAATAACCACAATCATGTAACTTTACATATAAAAAAAACAGATTAAATAGAGAATATTTCTTCCAAATTCGCCTATGAAATCTATGAATACTGCCCTATACATAAAAATTAAATCTGTGAGGGCAAAATGTCGAAAAGTTGAACTCATACATGATAAAAAGCTTGAAATGAGCCACGTCTAAAAATTAATGAAACTTATGATCCATTTGAAAAGGTATTTTTGGGTGAAACAGATAAAGACGAACATAAAACTTAGGTTATTCAAGAAAAACAATTTTTCAGGTGACAATAAATATCAGAAGTGAAGCAAAAAAAATGATGATATAAATATGATTTTATAATTATATGAAAGCAAATTTAAACGTCTTAAATATAATTTAAGGCACAGAGTAGATGGTGTGTAGGTTTGAAGTATGGTATATAAGTGAAAGGTGAAAAATCTCTTTTTCTACAGTTAGAAATCAAAATAAGAAAACATACACAAATATCTTTCAAAACAAATGTTCGCCTAGGTTCATCAATGCTAAAGAATATGCGGATGGCCATACCTATTTGTTTGCATCTGGTCTCAATAATGAAAAGTGAAATATCGTGTTGCGTTTGTGAACCATGCACATGGAAAGCTGACCAACAATATTGCCGACAATTTTTATAGTTTAAAATCATTAATACTTAAAAGATATTGAACACGCGAAAATATTAGATTCTACTAATTTTTGCAATAATTTCTAGAAATTTAAAAAATCGAACTATATGACTTTTTTATTGAAATTTCAATTAACTTTCAATCTGTTTTGATGTTCTTCTTGCTTGTTTTGTGTTTGTAATTACCGCATATAAACTTGATAGATAAAAAAAACAAGGTCTTGAAATTTTATGACAGACACAAAATATGACATGCCATAGTCCCCAGCTTCTAACATCTCTATTGTCGTATTTTATATCCTAGTCATATTCTTAAAATTCGATTAAATCATTAAAAAATGCAAATTTTAAAAAAGGTTTTTACTCTTAAACCTTAATCATCTATAGCGGTTAATAAAACTCAATATGCCATCCTAGTTTTTTTTATCTTTTTGTTATAGTATACTATATCGAATATGAGGTTTTATTAAACTAAAAAAACCATTGTTATTATAGGAATAAAAATTTCACCATCTTGTTTCTCCAATTGTGTTAAATATCTCGTTGCCACTATCTCCATGTCGAGTGGAATTTTTTGGGCATTAAAATTTTCTATGATAGCTTTAGTCAACATAGACCATCTTGTCATAGCCCTAAAATGACACACAGAAAACAGGAGATTAAAATAATGTGTTTTCCTTTCTATTAAACTATACAGAAAAGCTTCTTAAAAATCAGGAAATTTGACTTATTGGATATAAGTATGTCAGAAGGCTATATATAATGGGGGAATGAATATTATAAGAAGTGATAAAATATTTTGAATGCTATTTTTTTTATTGGTTAAAGATCAGGTCTTACAATAAATTACAACTTCGGAAAGGAACCTCTATTTGTGATTATATTAAGTATCTCAGTCGGCGTTTTCCTATGATAGAGGGTACTTTCAAAATTCATTATAAAAAAATGCCTTTTATTTTTAATATATTTCTTTTCCAAATGTGTTAAGTAATCATCTAAAGTTACACACTCAAATTCATCTATAGATTTTTCAAAGAACAATTTATATTTTTCCAATTCCTTGTAAATTAAATTATCTGTATTTGCTCTAAGGTAATCATTATACTCGTTAAATACGGCCTTCGGAATCTTGCATATCCATTTGCTAGTGTTATTTTGTAATATGTCCAAAACTTTGTATAGATTTGGAGTATTCATAAAATACGAAAATAGAGTTGGATCAATTGTAATTATTCCGCCATCTTGATATATTTCGTATAAATTATTATTTTTGGTTGGCTTAGAATATCCAAGTTCCAAAATAAAAAATTTAACACCCTTTTCTTTTAACTTAGGCAACCTAGGAATCGTTTGAATATATTGTTTATACGAAGAATGTATAAATAATGCATTCAATTCTGGGAAGTCTATTCTCTTTTTTGTTACACCATCTATTCTAAGGAGTCGGTCGAATTCTTTAACAATAAAGTCTTCTGTAGAACCTAGAATAGAATAATATAAAATATTTTTAAGATCAAGATTGCTATATTGAAATAAGAAATTGCACTCCGCGTAGAAATCGTGATGATTTCTCACGCTATGCCATAAAGAATCGTCCGTAGAGCTTAATTTAAGAAGCAATGGCTCATATTCAAATTTAATGGTGATTAAATTTGAGGGTATTTTGAACACAAAAGTATCAAAATCGCCAGTGATTGACCTTACATAGTTATTAACATCAAAAACCAGAATATAAATGAAATTTGAATTGGATACATCTGCAAGATAATATTCGCCTATTTTCATTTCATTGATATGAATGTAAAAACCAGCGATTCTATTTATTACATTTGTTCTATATGTATTTATTTTATAACCAAATGGATTTTGTCGCGCTGTAAATAAAAGTGTATGCAATTGGTCTTGTTTCAGGGAATGTGTGAAGTTTAATTTTTTTTCATTCAATTTTACGGATTCATTGATTTCATAGGTATTAAAAAGTGAGGATACGTGTTTATTATTTATATATAAATATATCATGTCTTTGGGGTTGCCCTCTGGCGGTTTTTCGCTAGATATTTGCGGAAGATTTTGACCCTCGAATTGTGGTTTTCGATGGAAATATCTGTCATTATGTATTAACAACGGAGCTCTGGACATCAGAGATTTTTGATCTCTAAAATCTACAGGGTTTCCTTTATTTTGTAAATTATAAATTGTATTGGAATTTTTAACAATTCCTTTAAATTGTAAGCCATCATAGGTTTCAATTCTTTTTGCTTCATTTCTATGACCTGTCCCGATATAGTTACGTGGTTCAAAAAATTTTATTGCGGATAAATTGCCTTTAATAGAATTATGGCTTGAACAAACTACAGATTCTTTAAATCCCACATCACATGTATTTTTTTTTGTGTTTTGTTGTGTTTGAAGATCTTTGGGCAAAAAGTATTTGCAAGAAAACTGTTTATCCTTGACAGTATTCAATTTCTCGTTTTTCCCTACTTCTAAAGCCTTTCTCTTATTCTTTATCAGAATATCTTTCAAATTCTTTTCAGAGCGCATTTTGTCACTTTCTTTCTTTTTAATCTTACAATCATCTAAAAAAGTCTTTAGATCTTCCATGAATTTTTCCAATAAGTTTCTACAATTTAGATTTTGATCTATTTCTTCCCAAGAACTTTTTAATCTTTTCCAATTAATTAATAAATACGTGTTTGGGTGTATTTTATCTTTGTCAATATACTCCCCTGTTTCAATCATTATGCCAGAGACACATTCGATCTTTTCTTTACGTATTTTTCTTGGCATCCCAGATTTTAAAAGGGATGTATATTTAAATTACATACTAATTTATTATCCAATTTCTCTGCCTGGACCAAATAACTCTCTTGACCAACAAATATTAAAAATATTTAACAGAACTTTCGTCACTTACTTTTAATACGAGTAAAAAAATTGTTTATATGTTCGAAAATCCATGGCTCGAAATTTTAAATAAATATTCGTACACGAAAGTAACCCTTCCATATCAATAAAAATGGGATCACAAGTGCAATGAAAAATTGTAATTGTATAATCATAAAATGAAATTTTATCAAAATAATTATTGGCATCAGAAACTACGATTTAAAAATTATGAAATTACCAGAATTATTAATATAATATTTTAAATATTGATGTTAAAAAATATAAACTCAAATATTAAGAAGCATTAAATCAGAAAATTATAATTATTGATGTTAAAAAATAGAAACGCAAGTATTAAGAAGCATTAAAACTGAAAATTATAATTATTGATGTTAAAAAATAGAAATTCAAGTATTAAGAAGCATTAAAACTTAAAATTATAATTATTGATGCTAAAAATAGAAATGCAAGTATTAAGAAGCATTAAATTGCAATATATTTAGGCAAATTAGGGTATATGTCTCAAAATTCAAACATACAAAATATTTAAAAAAATATTGTCACGATGATTTATTGAAAAACTGCAAATAAGCTATTGTTTGTCCTACATGTTTGTAAAAATATTCATCCTTATTATTTATGATGTTTTAAAAACTATATTCTCGGGATATGTAATCTACGTGTTCTTATTTTGTTTATTTATGTTTTTTTCTGAAATATATTTTACTACATTCATTCATATTTTAGAGTGAATTCTGGTAGAAGCTATAAAAATGTCGTTGTTAAATATTGTGAATGTTGCACTATAAATTCATATTAAATTTAAATAATATAAAATTGAGTAATATCACAACAAAAATGTATTGGATTGAATTTTAATATTCAAAAAAAGTTAAGATAGCACATTTTGAACATGAAATTAGTTATTAGGTAATATATAAATCTTAATTTTTGATTATAGTATAACGTGTTTCAAGCTTTCTTTATTTCAGGACGATTTATTACCATCGAATATATTTAGAACTAGAAATAAATTCTAAGCTACATAAAATAGACTCTTATTATTTTTAGTGTGAATGATAAGCTTGGTATAAATCGTTTTCAAAATTAAATTTTATTTATTTTACTGCTTTTTTTGTGTTATTCAAGCTAAAATAACGAATAAACTTATGTAAACATCTATTAAATATATTTTGACGTTCATATATTCTCTTTTTTTTTATAGATTTCATGATATAATTATAAAAAAATGATAACAATTTCAGATACTTCAACATATATTATAAAAAATAGTATTTGTGTTTTTATTTTAGATTAATAATAGTGTTTCGCTTGAGTCATAAGCTTAATAGAAGCATTGATGTATACGGACGCATATTTATCATGAAAATTCCGAAAAAATTATTCAGTTAATTGTATAATTTTCCATTTATAGATATCTTTTCATTACTAATAGTTCTTATATTTTTATAAGATTATTTACATACTTAAATAATGATACAAAGGATCATATGCGGTGAGTAATTATATCTGGTCAAATAGAATATTAACAATGCAAAATAAATATAAAAAATTATAAAAGTAGTTTATATTGTTTCTTTTTTGCTTCAATATATATTTAAGAAGATGCTAAAAAACGAACTTACATATCAATTAGTATTTTTCTGAAAAAACAGCGAAATATTCAACCTTTTAAATACGAAAAATAAGAAGCAAATGTGATATCCGATCTTTTAAAAAAAAATATGTTTTAAAAGCATAAAAATACATGAATTATTTTCTTAGGGCGGCTTCAAAAATTTTTACAAATGAAAAGGTTTCGAAATCCCCCATTTTTACGTTTTCTTTGAATAAAATTATATCTATAGAAATGGGTTTAATTCTTAATCTCATAATTGCTCCATCAAAATTATGCGAGATTATAATTTATATGATTTTTGTTGATTCAGAATAAGAATATATATGTTGAATTTTATGTAAATCCCGCGGAATATCTCAGATAAAGTAAAAAAACACAAGAAAGGAGACAATTTGCGCGAGAAACCCTACCACAAATGAAAATATATATTGAAACAATACATATACAGAGATTGGCTATAATACTATTTTTTAGAAGGGTCATATTAAAGATAAAATAATTTTATTTCCTCTTTCAAAAAATAATAATCTGCCATAATTTTATCTTATTTATCCATTTACTGCAAAAAAATTAAAAAAGAAGAACATAAATGTATTATATAATATTAATTACAAAATAATTTTATTTTCAAATTCATCACTGAGTTGTATCAAATTTTTTTTATAAACAATTTCGCTTCTTATCTTGAAATCTATGAAACACAGCCTTTACATCGAGTAATTTTTTGGTTCAAAGAGCTGAATTTTATATTGAACATCGTATAATTCGGTATGCAAGATTCTTTTTTCCTGTTTATAACAAGAAATATTAAAAAAAGGATTTTTATTGTGTAAATCATTAAATATGGATGATATAACATCCTAATCGAATTTAATTTATTTATGTTTTACTTCTATTACTTTTAAGAAGTTCGCTTTATATTAATAGAAACCATTTCTTAACTGCCGCCTCTCTCTGTGAGCACCCCCAGCACTTCTTGTCACCCGTAATCACCGGGGATTCGGCTCTTTCTGATAGGTGCCAGTCATTATGTGGAGGGAATATTATTCTGTCTACTGTTCATCGCTAAGGCATACAAGCTAAAACCACATTCTACACTTGCCTATATGCTTGCTGAAGGGTGTGGGATCTTTTTCCATACTGGAGGCACAGTTCAACGGCTTACACAGCAACATCCTATTTCTCATGGCTTGTCAATGCTTTATCTTTTATTTATCACTATCCGCTCCCTTGGGTATTTTTCATTAGAGTAACTATGTTTGGAAATTAGTGGGGTGGGTGGAAGTGGAACCCGCGACCCCTCACTAGGGTCTGACTTGTATACCACTCTATGGATGATATAATTATTATTTATTATTATATTTTTCATAAGTTTTTATTCGAATCAGGAATTTTAAAATTTTATCAACAATATGTCAGACAATAAAGATAATTAGAATTCCGCGAGGACTGGGAAAAGAGAACTTTTATTTCCGAATCTTTTTTTAATAAAAATATTATATATTCTATAGACCCAAAGAAGGGGGAATTTTTTTAATGTGTTAATTTAATTAAACGATCGATGGTGAAATAATCGAATACACAAACAATTAAAAAAATAAATGGTTGAGAGCTAAATAATTAAAATTGGACATAAAAAAAGTGCAGAATCAATGAGAAAAACATAGTAAATACATATGATTTCAATGGAAGAATATTACGGGGATAATTCAATTATCAGATTTATGTAATTTTTTTGTACTTTCCACAAAAGCGTTATGTATAAACAGTTCCTTTATCAGACAGTTTCATGTAGAATGCATAGAAACGGTAATTATATTCAAATAAATATGAATATCTTCAATGCTTTATTTTCCACAATAAAACAGTTATTTCAATAAAAAAAATTATAAAATATTATTCGTATACTACAGAGTTTATTTTATAAATCAAAAAAAAATATAGTGTTCTAGTAATAAATACAAGAAATGATTGCATTTCAGAGCTTAAAACGTTATGATGAAAACAAAAAGTACACATTATAATTCTAATCTACTTTTATCGTACGAATCATATTTTTGACCTCTATAAATATTCTATTGAAAACACTTTCGTATTTATTTTTATATAGTAATGCGAAAATTGTAAGAATAACTTGTTCTGAAATCACCAAATATATAATAAATGAAGTACTATAACAGTGACGCGCGCTTCCAATTAAATTAATTGGTATTTACAGTTCTAACAATACATGCAATGCAAAAATCCACTGAAAATACACCAGTTAAATTCATAGATTGAATCTACTACATAGTACAATCAAAAAGATATTTTTTTATATTGAATCATATTAATGTAATTTGATTGAAGTCATTTGATGATGAAATCGGATAATTTACTAGAAAAAATATATGCACCATATTTTACTTTTTGTTCGAATCATATTTTTATTTTTATTGTATAAAAATATGTTCTATAAAATATTTATTAAAATAATTCAAAATGAAATTAGTACGCTGAAAGACCCCCGTAAAGTTAAATATATATTTATGAAAAAAAAGTCACAAAAACTATGACTCAAATTAGTTCCATATTCACGTACTATATAATAATGACCCCATATTCATGTAAAAGTCATTCGAATACGTTTTGTTCGATTTAAAGCTTGCTTGAATATGATTAAAAAATCTTTTGGGCATTAACGTGTTAAGGCAAACGATTCTTATTGCATTAAATTTAAATTTTATGTAAAAATATAAAGAATCAATGTGAAAAATCCAAAAATGGTTGAAATAATCTCTTCTATAAAACAATTGGAGCTCAATACATATGAAATGATTGGATAAAGCATAATATTTTGCCCTTTTTTCAGTTTAAAAATAACGGAAAAAAAAATAATTGTAAGAAATTATAAAAGTTCCAAAATTGTGTAATGTTTCATCGAAATTTATAATAGCGGTGAATAAATTAATCAGTGCTTCTGAGATCGTTAAACATTCCCCTGGCAACTATATCGAACAAGATTATAACAATACTTAAGCTTGCTTCTTATTTAAAATTCAGTTAAGTTCATTCCAGACGACATAAAATATTATCTGGATCTTCAAGATTTTGATTAATTTATCTACCCCTTTTTTTACTTATAGAGTAAATTTATCATTTCATCAAAAAATTACTTTACCAAGTCACAACGTAAAAAATAAAAATATTTTTTTTGCGGTAAATTTCACAAAATTATAATTCATACTTCCTAGAATTAAGTCGTTAGTTTTCATTCTTCATTTTCATAAAAAGATCTCATTTTAATTTTCATTTAATAAGTTTTGAAAGCAAAAAAATATATTTTTTTTTGCAGTTTTTTTTATTAATTCTTCAAATGTATTATCAACAGTTCTTAGATAACAATTGATGACTACCACGTAGCCTTTCCTGTACCTGTTTCTTATTGCGTATTACATGCTCAGAATGTTACAAAATATATATTTAACATTTTCAAACTCACTTATAACTTATTATAATACTTTTTGTTATGATGATATGTATGCTCGGGCTTAAGGAACATGAAAAATATGTTAACTAGTGGATGTAATAGAAAATTTTAAAGTAAAAAATATTTAGAAATTTATAAACGCTCATAGTGAAATATTTTTGAAGAAACATGTGATAATATTGACATTTGTATTATATATACAAAAAAAATATGGTAGAATCTATAAAAGCAAAAGATTTTAGAAATAATAAATTTGATTGTACATATCACATAAGCCACCATAGAGTAAATATCTCTTCAATATCTTTTCTTGGATCAGTGGCATAGTATGCTTTTCAAATCATTTTTCTACGCCCTAATTTAGTTCAAAGCGTTAGCCACAAATACACAGATTTTAAAATATAATATAAAATAAAGCGATTCAATTTTATGGTCAAATGCAATTAAAAAATTGCTATCTTTGGAACATGGATTTTTAGTTCTTTAAAATTCTATTTAAAAAATATTTTATTTTAGAATTATTCACTAGACAATGCATTGGTTTAATATGCCTAATTTTATTGACAAAAAACCTAAAATTTCGGATATAGGTATTATAAGTTGGGTATATATTTGTTTGCCGGATATAATCCCCTTAAAACCCCTGAATTTATAATATCATAAATGTGCGTGCCTTCTTTTTGATATTTTAAGTACCGTTCAATGATAAGAGATTGTTTGTTTATATCATTAAATAGAATATTTCGTTATTTTAGTTAAGATATATTATAGAATCGAGCTACGAAAAAGAGATGGGTTGAAGTCGCTTTCGGTGAGTCGTTTTATGTTAAAATATAAGAAAAAAGAAAAAATCGACCCATAATTCTTACTTAGTATTGAATACTATTGATGTCTAAAATTTTTAAAATATCAAAACTAGATTTTCATAAATATAATCAAAGAATCCTTAAAAAGTTGCTTCATATATATCGGCCAATATATAAGATTTTTTATTTTATCAATGATTTTTTATGATAAAAGGGTTTATATTAAAAGTTTCAGATCTTTATATAGAGAGAAAACTGACTATATTTTAAAATCAATAAATTTATTCATTTAAAACCTGTTTAATAGTTTAGAATATAAAATAGATTATATATGGATAAAAATAAGGCTTTATCAGTGGAAAAGTATCAAAGGATTCTTTCTGTAATGTAGCATTAAAGATTCGTGCAGTATTTATTATTCAGTATCAGAATAATTACATCGAATAAAATTAAAGGGGTGGTTTTATATTTCCACGCTAATTCAATATTTTACTAAAAGGTAATTAAGAAGCTTAAATAGCGAGATTCCGTATAATAAAGCACAAATATCTTAAAACATACTCAAATCAAAATATGCGGCCATCAGAAGTATAAAATCCAAAAATTTATCATAAATCTACTTGAATAATTCATGTTACAATATATTTAAAGAAATGAAACGAATCGAAATAAGCATTTTACTTTGCAGCATAAAATATTTTAAAAATCCAGAATAAATACTTTAATTTAAACTTAAATCAACTTTGATGTAAAATACAAGAATCTGCATTTTCATCAGGCAAAACCTTTTGCTACACTTTTAAAATAACTTTCAGGAATAAAAACATTTTTTTTAAATAATATAAAGGACAGAGAAAAAAAAAGCTGGATATTGTGTTTTTTTTTTCAATCTGTTAATTCAAATTTGTTTTTTGTGTGTTTTTGCGATTATTGGTAGTTTTTAATAATTTTGAAGATAAACTAAATATTTCAATATAAATTCCTTCGAAGTTAAATATTTAAATTAGAACGGACAATTAATCAAAATTCTAATAATATATATTATGACGAACAACATATCAACATCTATAAATAATATACACAAGTATAAAACAAATGTCGAATAATATATCTTAAAATGTAATGGTTTGGTTACAAAATATCACAAATCACAAAATGTATATAAAAGAACTCAAAGTTTAAATACAAAGATGGAAATGTTTTCGAAATATGAAACCAAAAAAAGCAAGAATACATTAGTCTTGAAAAAAGAAGAGATGGTAAAACAGTATATATAAAATGCTAACAGGTCACTAATCAAGTTAATCTTGAAGATAAAAATCCCAAGATCTCAACACAAAAGTTAACCCATGCATAAAATTTATTAATTCATCAAAAATTATCAATTCAAAATGCCAATACAAATTAAAATTATACAGCCAGAAAAATTTATAAAAATTTAACAAGTATGTAAGATAAATTGGGATTTAACACATATTCCAATATAATTTTTTAAAAATATATCTTTTTTTTTATCTTGAAACATAAAATACATGCAATTATATTTTAGCTTGTTAATATAAAGATATTGGGAATGCCGACGAAGCTGAAGTTTTTGCTCAATTAATAAGATCGAGGAAAATACTTGAATTAATGAGCCTTTAAAACAGAATATGCGTATAAGATGATTTAGGAGACAATGAGATTTAAAGATTAAAGGTTCAATCTGAATTATAATTTAATTTAAGAGATTACCGGACAAAAAAATGGCATAAAATAAAATTATACCATCTAAAAAATATTTTTAAAATATAAGATTATCAGGATTCTTATTACATTTATGACTACAACATCTTTAATTTACCAATATTTATATAATTAAGGGATATTTTTATGCAACATTTTTAATCGAATAAATAAGTGTCATTTTTAATAACCAAAAATGATTCATCTTTGGGGTTTCAGCCAAATTAATAGCTAATATTGTTATTTTATTAAAAAATTAGATCCATCAACTGCCTTTTGTATTTTTTTGATAATATAAACACAATAGTATATCAAAAAGGTAACATATGATAATTAGATTTATAGATAATTTTTATTCTCTCAATTTTTATTATAATAACAATACGCGACGATTCACATATTTTAAAAAATATAATAAACTAACAAATATACCTTTGAATTTAGGTAATTTATAAATTTTTTTGAATTAAACAATAAATATATATAGCAAAAGAAAATATCACCGATTTTATTTCAGCTATTTTATACAGCATGAAAATTATTTTTTGTTTTGTTTTTTTATCATGCTGGATTATAAGTTTGAAATTTCATTGATAATTATATTTCATGTAAACAATTTTTTTCAAGAGATATACAATATTTATACTAGTTGATGCATTCACATATATTATTAGAGTCAACCAATTCTGTCCCATATACCACGGAATGATGATCATATCATTGCCAAATGAATAGAAAAACTTTCTTGTATATCTATAACAAAAAAAGAATATTAATATTAAATAGATTTAATTAGAAATGAATTTTCAAATTTTTATATTTAAATATATTTAGATATTATCAAAAATAAATTTATAATAATAGATTTAAAAGGTATAGATGCACATATATTTAGAAATAACAAACGATAAAGCAAAGTGTTGAAAAACAAAAAATATTACACAATTTGAAAAAAAAGGAAACATTACATCGAATAACATATTGAAAAATAAAAATTACATTTGTTTATTCTAAACAGCAGTTAACATATTTTCTGCATTCGTATCGATACATTTTCTGATTAATATAGCGTAAATATAAAAAAGAATGATATAAATACAAACTAAAACACAGTTTAAGCTACATACTAGATATCTTATCATTTTGTAAGACCACAAAAATGAAATAAAAGACAAATAAGAACATATTGTAAAAACAGATCCTAGATATAATAAATCAAACCTACTGCTATCTGACATTTGTAAACTAATACATAATTTATTAAGGTAAAATGGAAATATTAAGGCTGATAAATAAAAATAAATGCCCAAAACAATGAATAAACATGTAAAAGATAAATAAAGCATTGAAAATTCTCTATTTGCCTTAAATACCAAACTAACAATATGCTTCTCTCGTAAAAAGTATATTTTTTCCTTTATCTGAGGAGTTCTCTCGGACGAAAATTGATAAAGCCTTCCATACTGTAAGTTAATACCTCGATGACTGCTCAAATATATTATTTGTGGGTGTCGTTGCTTATGTTCTATTATTTTTATCATTTTCTTTTCTGTCAATTGCACATTAGTATTCATTAATTAGTGCAAAATTCAAACTATATATATGTTTTATAATTCCATTTTGAGCTTATAAAAAAAAATCGCTTATATATGATGCTTTTTTCTACTAAATATGTAAATTTAAAATTTTGATTGCTCTTAGCTCATATTTTAAGCCGTCATATGTAAAAATAGAAAGACATGCGGCATTGTTTCATATAAAAACCAAGGATATCATATTGTAAGATTATTTCAATTAAGAATTTATTTCCATGTTTTATAATGCATCCTTTCAAAATATAAATGACCGCATTTATAGTAAAATTAGAAAATTACATAAAATGACATCTTTTAACCAAAATAACTATTTTGGTATGCTTGAAATTTGGGATTTATTCAAAAATAATAATATTTTTCCAATAACTGTCGATGAAAGTAAATTTCTTTTTCATAGATTTATTTTGGCTGCAATATCAGATTCCCCATAAAAAAATCGTACTATTAGATTATAATAAAATTAATAAGTAGAAATGGTATTTTTTTATTCTAATCTTTTTGTGCAATCTATGATGATTGATGACATCATAAAACAGCAAATCGTTTGAATATCGACGAATATAAGTTTATAATTAAACATTAAAATTAAAATGGTGGCGAAAATATTTAAAAAAGCGTCCTAGAAGTATTTATAGCATTACCCCCTTTTTTTCTGCAAAACTCCGTTTGTAAAATATAATTCCACTAGAAACATAGGCTTATTTAAGAGTTCAGTATAAAATTATATGATTTAAAATTTATAACTTAGTATACTATAATTATGAGCAAAATCATAAAAGTTGATTTTGAAAATTATTGAATTATTTATTATGCTCTTAAATGCAGGATTATATTTATTTTTAATATAAATTTGCATGAAATATGTAACTTCAATTAACTATTCTGAAATAAACAAAAAAAATATCTTTACAAGCAAAGCAATTACGATAATCTAGTGTTTATTAAAATTAATAATAATTTTATAGAAGTAATTATGATATTTTTGGATTTTTATCAGCTAATTTTATGATTTAAATTTAGATATTGATAATTATGTAAAATTTTTAGATTTATTATCTTTTGTAAGCAAACCCATGTGTATTTTGGCCACTATAAATAGTATATTAGATATGTCATACAAGAAAAAAAATGCGATCATCGCATAGATAATAATACCTTTTATATTATTTTTTAAAATAATTTATCATAAGAATGGAACATAAATCAACACAATTGATGATAAAACTCAATAAATTTCAAATATAACCACTTTGCTTGAATATTAAAATAATTTAAAAATTTTTGTAAGTTTTAGCAGATTTAATTTTTATTTTCACAATAAAAAATCTAGTAAGTCATTAAATTCGTCAGTACTAAGATATTTTTGAGATCAACATAAATTTAATGAATTAAAGTATATAAAGATTATCAAACAAAACAAAAAAAAGTGCTAAATAGATGTTTAAATGTATTAATCTATTACCGGAATGAAAATCACGTAAATATAAATAATAATTATTTTTTACTAATATTTTTTTTCAGAAATAATCGTACTTTAAAACTGTAAATTAGCCATGCATTTAATGTCATTTAAAAGTTCTAGAACTAACTTAATTTATAAAACCAAATACTATAAAAAACAATGAGCTTTGCCATTTAAGACTATAAAAAATGTTTTTTCGTTTGAATGATAATATGATAAATATACAAATTTAATTAACGCAGTTTGATGCAATAATATATAAAAGGCTGAAAACGAGTCTTTTGTGTGGTTAATTGTTTAAATTTGGGCAAAAAAGATAATAAATTGAATAGAACAGGGGTTAAGATGATCTTGAATATAATAAATTTTGCAAAATTACAAGAAGTGAATGTTTTTTTTGCCAAAAAATCTTTTCAATAGAAATCTAAAAGAAAATGAAATTTATACACCCCAAAATTCAACTAAGAACGACATTATGAGATAATATAAGAAATAATATCAAATATGACTCTTTAGCTTATTTTTATGATTGTAATCAGAAGTAAATATATTATGCGAAGAAAACAGCCAAGATCTGATTAAAATAAAGGAATACATGATAAAAATCCACTCCGGTATTACTTTAATAGCTCAATGGGTTATAACATAGCCAGGATCATTGTTTCGAAAAATTGGGTTGCAAAATTAAGACATATAAAATCACTAAAAACAAAAAAAATAAAAGATGATATATATTACATAAGAGTGGTTTCAAAATACCAGGCGCAACTGCTACGGAATTTCTATGATTAAAGGAATTTTACCTTACCTACAGAAAAGCTTAAAGGTGTATATAACAGATGGTATAAATTATAGTGATGCAAGATATAGTTCAATAAAACCAAATAACAATAAGAAATACATGAAAAATAGTTTTCAAAGAAAAGAGGCTTTGATTTGACCTCATATGATATAAAATATGAATTGCTATATACAATAAGAAATACCTATTATAAAACTATACAGATAGACATTCTCTGCGGAAATGTTATTTTTTGTAGAACTATTTGATATTATAGATTTAAAAATATATATTTCAAATTAAAAGAACAAATAAAATATGGAGCATCAAGAATAATTTTTTTTTTTTCGATGATTGCAGGCTCAATATTGTTAACAAAAAAATAATGCCTTAAAATAATGTCTAAGAAAAATATATTATTAAAAAACAAATGCATATGACTTTTTTGAGTATAAGTAGTTTTCATATTATAAATTTATTACCCATTTTTGAGTATTTACAAACGATATACACTACTCAATGAAAAAAGTATATAAAATTTTTAATTATTAATATTTTTCAATATATACAACGCTCAAAAATACTCAGCAACATATAAAAATCAAACAGATTGAGCCAATATATTTGTTTTAAGTAAATATCTTTCGATCTATTTTAAGATATAAAAATTCCCTCTTTAAAAAAAAGCTGAATATCATATAGAGACATTCAGATAAATCTCTTTCTAATGTGAAAACCAAAAGTCATAAATCTTTGTTATTCTAACGTTATTATATACATTTCTGTATGCTCAGAATAAATATAAAATATAAAATTTCTAAAGTTCAAATTTATTTAGCATTTTAAGTTGAAAATTTCGTTAAGAATGATTATAAGGTTAGAAAAATGCAGTTGGTCTCTACAGAAAAATAATATTACATATCTTTTGGGAAAATTTTTATTTATTTATGACATGGAATTTTTATCTTCCGTCTACTGAGATATAGACAGCCCATTATGAATATTGTAAAACTTCTTAAGGCATCTTTTATACTTTTTTCCCGATTTATATTCGCTGGTGCTCTTTTTTGGCAAATGATATGGGTTCAAGTGTCTTTCATTTCTGATGAAAATATAATCAAATAGAAAAATATGTCATAATTCACGTTAAAACCCAAGAAATATTAATAAAACGAATCAGATAATTCTATAAGTAAATTCATTATTATCTAGAAATTTTAAATTTATCTAATGTATTTCATTGGCATAATTTGAGTAATTTAAAGAAGTAGGTTTTACTTTTTTTCCATAATCATTAGATTAAAACATTATTGCAATTAAAATCAGCTGATAATCACTTAAAAAATATATTAAACGCAAAAACAATGAATAGAGAAATCAAATAAAATATGTAAAGATCTTAGGTCGAATATAATTTCAAAACTTAAAATAACTGTGACAGGTTTTTATTCCAAAAAATAAATGTTTTTTATAATTCTTATAATGAATAAAAATAGGTTTTTTAACAGAGATAATTACATTTTTTTTATTCGTGATGAGATTCATCGGAAAAAATCAAGGCAAAAGCTTAATTATATAGTTAAAAACCGCATTAATCACGTAAAATTGCGCTCACTTCTTTTAAATTAAGAAAGTCTTGTATATATTACTATTTGGTGCTAAAATTGATTCGTCTTTACGAATAATATTCTGCATAGAAACTAAAATAACAACATTTTGAAAATATAAACCCATTAAACAAGAACTGCACCCACCCGCGATAGATTTTACATCGCATGCTTATGGGATATAAAGACAATTCACGTAATTTTAAATCACATAAGAAGGCAAAATTTTAGTAATAAAATAAGCTTAATCCCAATTTATGCTTTTAATCATTATATATTACAAATATATCATATTGATCAATTTTAATCATTAAATATTAATTTAAATATTTTACACCACGAAAAGATGTTTTAAATCGAAAATCGATAGATAATGTCATTATAATAAATAAAAGAATTTCACTTGAGCCTAGACAAAATTTATCTTTTCCGCTACGCTTAATATCTAGGTTTAAATTGATTGGGTCCCGAATTTATTTTGCAAAATGTTATACTTTATGCAAAATCTATCAGAAGTATAAAAGCTTTATTATAATAATACACTACATGCTACCAAAAATTCTATTTCATGAAGAACTTTAAAATATCTCCGATGTGATCAGAAGTTTTTATTTTGGTAAAATTCTAATTTATAAATATGAAAGAACAAACACGGAGAAAAGTGCGTTTGTAACGAATTGAAGTTACTAAATCCTGAATACTACAAGCAAAATGCATTTATATGAGTACCAAATGGGTTTCATAATGTTTTAATTACATTTTTACAAACCAAATAATTTCTTAAATATTTTTTACAAAAGAAATTTTTTAAATTAGAGAATTTACAAAAAAGCTTTAAATTTTATAATTAAGAAAAATTCCATAATAACTCGTAAAAATATAATCAATAAGATAACACTAAAAATAGAATTTTATTTGCTAATTGTTATGGATAAATCTAACAATCGTCCTAATACATATTCCAGCAAAGCATCATTTTTTATAACATACATCATTGAGAATATGATTTTTAGATCTAAATCTTATATCACAGGAAATGATTTATTGCCACAATTCATTATTTTCATTATAAAAAAATGCATATTTAGCAAATAAGTTATTCACGTGCATTATTTTTGTAGCTATATATTATATCAAATTTTTTTTTCTAGGATTGTAAGGGTGGAGAATTTATGTATCTAAAATTATTTTATAAATTAGCCTTAACAAAAGAATTAAAAAGAAATAAATTAAAAGTAAATGACCTCAAATAGCACAAATACAGCCTAAAAACACAGAAATATAATATAAAATCTTGGTAGGTACACCTAAAAATATTATTTTTGTTGTTAAATGTATTTAAACTATAAATAAATGGATATAAATCTATATCTGAAACAAGAAATCAAGACTTTAAGCGGTAAAAATATAAAGAGTATTTACTAATATAAGATATATTCCTATATTATTAAAAATTTATATACACCTAAATAAAATATTTACAAACATATGAAAAAAACACTATAATTTTGTTACTCAAACGTGCCTATAAGAGTATTTAAATATTTATATGGCAAAACCTGCATAAAAATCACATCAGAGTCTTTTTTTCTTTTTTTATGTATGTAAATGCAATTTTTTCGGTTTTTTGCTTTTATATAGAAATTTCCCTTATTTTAAATATTAAAGTTGAAATTCACAATTAGATTTCATCTTATTATTTTGTGCTTTTTTGATCCGTTATATAAATTTAAGTGTCCATCTATGAAATTGATATAATAAAACCATATCAACACTAAAATATTTCTTGTGATGAAGGTAAATAAGTTTGATATGTTTGAACTGTGGTGCCTCATTGAATAATGGAGACTCGATATATGCCTTCTATCAACAAATTAGAAATTGTTAAGTCTTAAAACTAAAAAAAGATAACCAATTAGGTTATATATTTTAGTTAAAAGATCCATGATTTTAATAAACTACAAAAGACTATTTTATATAGATATCAAAAAAAATGGAATTAATATAAGTTTTTGTTGCTTTAGCGTAATAAAAAAAACTCTTTTACGCAGTTTATTGTTGAATATAGGCTCACTTGATAATAACTCGCTTTTGAACAAATAATTGTCGCCGTTTTTAGAATGTATAATTTTGTCTTACCAAAAACAAAGTTTTAAACAGTTCATTAATTATTTTTAAATGGGAAAAAGATCATATATGCATTTCTAATTACTTTTTTCTGTCCCATCAAAGTAATCTTTTTAAGACTGTGCGCAAATCGTGATTGAAAAATACAAAAAAAGAGAGGTTTACAGATAAAATTAGTTTTGAATCACCCATTGCATGTAATATAACCAAATTATTTGTTATGTGAGATATAAAATAGTAATTATAAGTTTAACATATATTATTCTTCGAATATTATAATAAATAGGCTTAATTAATTTTTTATAAAATTAGAGAACAGTGCACACAAGCTTTTCTTCTAAAATTCGAAGATAAATACGTTTCATTTTTTTATGTGCAGAGATTAACTTGAAAATACCTTATAGTGCAAAATATAAATATTCATAGATTTTATTGCTTTGTATCTATGTCCGCTTAAGTTGGCATAAAAATACTTTTTATAAAACAAAAATAGTTTAAACGAGTTATCGGTAGTATAAAAATTAATTTTATTGGACTCCGTTCACCTATAAAAGTCTCAAGTTAAATATTAATATACAAATACTCGTGGTTTTTATAGTATATTTATAAAATATAAAGCAAAAAAACTTAACTTATGGTATATATTATTTAGAAATATTATTAATGAATTAAATCTTGGATTTAGTTTCATAATTATAAGAGGAGAGTAGAAGTTATCGTTCGATTTATTAAAGTTGGAGGTAAAAAACAAAAAAGAAGCGCAGCAGGTTGAACTAATGCGGTCAAATAAAAAAACACGCAAATCTCTGTTTTTGTAATTTTATAATAGGATTTCATAATTTTTTTTTTCGAAAAAGGTATATTTGTAACAGCTTAAGGTTTTTGGTGTATTGATACTTTAGGGAAAGATACCAAAGATATACATTTTAAAAAATTTAAATATTAATCTTTTTAAACTCAAAAGTAATCTTATTATCTCTTTTTATATTAGAAATAATACTGACGATATAATAATTTAAAATTAAATAGTATAAACAATTTTTTAAAAGCTCGATGCAAAGTTAGTATTTCAATATTAAGATAGTAAAAATTATCATTGCATTAATATTTTAGTTTTTAAATGTAGCTAGAAATATTTTTTATAAAATTTACACCCCTATTAATGATAACAGAAAAAAGGGCAGCACTAGATAGTCCGAAAATAATCTATAATTAAAGAATTTACAAACCAATTCATTAATTTCCGCAATAAAGATATTAAAGTAATTTTGAGCACATAAAATTTATTTCTGAGACACTACAATACACTTTTATTGATAAAATAAGTGTTCTGGTTGCATATTGTGTGTTTAAAAACACACCAGATGATTTTTATTTATAATAGATTCCAATTTTTTCATTTTAAATATAATATTACTGTCAAACTTTTTTTTTATAAACTCTAAAAGACAATTTTATAGTGCCAGTTCATAAAATCAAATATCAGCATTTTAGCTTTTTTAATCATTAAATATAATTTGTTAAAGATATAAACATATAACTTAGCTACAGTAAAAATGTAGTTATATGCACATCCGATTTGATTTTTTTATAGTTTTATTTAAAAATCATATTTTTCATAATATATGAGAAATAAAGTTAGATAATTTTCGCGTATGAGTTACCACTAGACAAAAATGTAATTTAGTCATTATAGAAAACTAGTGAAAAAAATAGAAAAAAATACTAGAATAATAAACATTTACATAAAGACGAATAAATAGATTATGAAAACACGTATATACCATTATGTTAAAAAAATGCAGTTTATACCATGAATTTGCAACCAATAAAGGTTTACCAAATTATTATCCTTTTATATGAAATTATACGGTTTATTCCCCCAAAAATTTCCATCTTTAATGATTTCGATCTTCCAATTTAGTTTTAGGTGCATTAAAAACTTGTCAAAGTATAATGTTACAGAAAAACTCACATTTTTAGGGAAAAAAACACTAGTATTTATCTTTTTAATGTCGGCTTCACAAAACCACATTATTTATGCATTAAACATTACTGTTTTTTATTACCAATTTTGTGCCGCCCCTACTAATTAATTTAGAGCTATTTATTTTATTAGCTGTGTTAATATGCCTATTTTTAATCTATTTGAATATCGCCTATAATTATAATGTATCGATGTCTTCTACCTTCAAAAACCTTCAAGCGAAAAAAAATTTTAATTTCTAAAATAGTTAATCTAAAAGCAGCTTATTTAATTTTTTTAATATATATGGCTATTATTGAACAAATTTTTATATAAAAAAGGTTCTGGCAAGAAATTCCCTTTCAAATTTTTTTAAAGTATCACAGCCTGTAAATTATACAAAAATCACGCCTTATTACTGCCATATTACCAGATAAAGGTATTTTGAATTCTCGAATTATCATATAAATCTAAAAAGAGACTTTTTTAAATCCATAGTGTCGTTTATACAATTTTTTTTGCAATATTCTTAGATGCTGTTGTAAACTTCTTGATACAACTATGAGATTCTTCCATTTCACTAATCGCGCTTACCAATAAAAATATAAGGATAAAAGTGTCTTATTAGCAATAAAATGCACAGACGTCCATAAAAATTGTTCATTATGAGGAATACTTTCATATAACTATAATTTATAAAGATATGGTCTGTATTATTAACAGAGTTTATATATAAATGATGAATAGTATTTACAGATTGTAATATATACAAAATTCATGCACTTAAGATCCGAGTATTGTGGATATATAGATTTTATAGGACCCCTAATATTATTAGATCAAAACTTAAAATAAATTACATCCGTTTTGAATTGATGTAATGTATTACGGAAAACCAAAATAATACAAATGAATCAAATAAAAAATTTTTGAGGTAGAACTAAATTTATGATTTTTAATTTTTAAATTAATAATTATAACAGGAATTACGAGAAAAAAGGTAAGATACTTATTTTTCGCATGTAAAATTAGATAAAAATGAATGAATATATATAAGAAGTAATAATCTAATAAATATCAACGCAACGATACTATTTTTTTTCGGAGAAATCCGTGATAATCTATTTTTTTGGATTAGAATAATGTTGTTAAAGATATAGCGGACATCCATTATATGAAATTAAAAATCCGAAATAAATTATACAAAAAAAAATAGATTTCTTAGTAAGATGGAGAAGCTATGATAAATTTTCTGTAAGAAAAAATAAAAAAAGTTACATCACGGGTAACAATTTTCCATATAGTCTAAGTATTTAAAAAAAATCTGAGCCTCATGCGATAGTTTAACCGAATAAAGCAAAAATAATTATGATGATAGTTGTTTTTATCATCAATATAAAGCTCATATTTAATAGAACGTCTACATAGCTCATACAATATTCAGATATTTATAATATATTTTATAAATGTGAAATATATACCCGAATTTAGTAAAATTCATTTTTAATGTGAAATATTATTATTTAGACGCAATTTATTATGTAAACAAGGTATATTTACAGTTGATTAGAAATATAAATATTTTAAGTGAATTTCAGTTGCAAAATAAAAGATAATATTATGATGCTTTAAATTTAAGAAAAAATAAAGTCAATAATGGAAGCAAAAAAAGTAAGAATTATAAATCGTTAGCGCCAAAATAAGATAGAAAACATTTTTTATAATTTTTTCTGTAAATAGCGTAATTTACTTGGGTAGATTTTAGAATGAGTAGACAGAGAAAATCTTAATTTAAACATTTAACAGTTTCATTATGTGTGATCGAATATATGTAGTATCTTGAAGATGAAACAATCTATCTTTCCAAGATTTTTATTTTCTCATGATTACAGTCATAGATCTTTCATATCCTTGTACTTTTCTTCGGAATAATTTAGTTATATTTGAGCTATATAAAAATACAACAACAACCATGTGAATATTTGAGATAAATTTGCAACATACTATATATTTTTGCCATTCTTTTCTTAGAATTTTCTTTTTATTTGTAAAGATATGAAAAAATTTTTTGATAAAGATTTTTTTTTGCCTTAAATGAAAATTAATTTTTAAATCAATTTTTTTTTACGTAAAAGATACTTTAATCTGATAAGTATCTTCAAAAACAAGTAAAAACCATAAACAGTTGTATATACCAACAAATACAAAGATAAAGATTATTTTTTATTTAATAATAATTTAGAACATAGAAAAACAGTATTTTTTGTGCCCGTATAACATTTGTTTTTATAATTTTTTATATATTTATGCATAGCTTTTCAGATCCAAGCAAGTCTATGGTTTATATGGAATGTATCCGTAAAAATTAGATACACGTAATCCCAGATAAAAGAAGTTTTAATTTTTTGTTTCAAATGTTTTCATATTGAAAAGCTAATTTAGAACACTTTCAATCAAATATTTTGAACGATTAATCTTAATTATTAACTATAAATAAATCAATTTTTGAATAAGATTATTCCATATGTTATAACATGGGACGGTGTGGTGACAGGATATCATAAAAGTTATCAGAAGGAACTAGATGTCACGAACCAGGTTGAGGCATATATTCAAACCTTGGAATTTTGCAAAACCCTTAAATTAATAGGTCTCGAAAGAAGAAGGGGTATTGAAGAAGACTTTGGAGTGGAGAAGATAGCCGAAAGTTTATATACGCTGTGCATACAGAGAATCAAACAAGCTGTGCCCGAGAACAAAAACTTAAATTACGACTAGAAATTTAGCCCATAAATAAAAAAATATTTTTATGTGTATTTTAAATGATATAAAAGGTCAGTTTATCCTCAATAATATACAGAATTATACAATATACTTGTTCAAAGTGTCTTTTATTAGATAAGCCTGAAGTTGAATGACAAAAAATAGTTTAAATTATTTCATAATCACCTTTTTATAAATACACTGTGATGCGGCTATTTATTTGAGCAAAACCAAACGAATCGCGTAATCGTTTTTAGCATGATTTACGTGGTCATTCATAACTGTTAAGCGTCTAAACTTAAAAAAAGAAAATGAAAAACTAAGTAATCGCAGCTTTGAATTTATATAAATTAATAAACACCAATTAACCAATATAACCAGTTTTAATAAAAAAATAATCCCCTTTTAATAAAAATTTGAATTGATTAATGAAGATAAAATACAATCATTGCTTGACCTTCTTATTAACCGTGCACTGTTGGCTCTGCAATCATTTGATAACATTAATATGATAAAATAAACGATCGAAAATAATTATTCATAAGCTTAGGAGCGATCCAATCATGCATTTTCTAATATTAAAATTCTGCATATATCAAAATTATCACAAAAACCACCAAAATTTTAATTTTATTTTCAAAGAAACAACTTTCGCTGTATTCTTAGTTAATTAATTGTGAAATCGTAAAATATTAATGTTCAAATCGCATCAGTCCATGATATAGTGTAGCCATTTAATAGTCCAATTATACACGAAAAAGAATATTACGAATGTGCTAATCGGAATGCAAATTTCGAGGTTATGTTTTTATTACTTACATATTTACTCGAACTGTACTAAATACAATCTAGAAAAGCACGCATATTTGCATACGTAATTTTATTGCAAGAATTGCGTTTATTAGAGACTTTTGCATTTTTATTTGCACTAATTTTGCTCATTAAAGAGAATTGAAGATCAATATGATTCTATTGAACATATACGAGACTATATATTACAATTTTTGAGGCTATTTGTGCATATTGCGAGAAACTAGTTTAGAACGTACTCTTTTAATATTCACATTCAAAATCAGACCTTTGCATTCGTCAATAAATGTTTTGAAGTTATTCATCGAATAATAAACCGTTTTTATGATATATTTTCAAATTTTAAATAAAATCTAAGAGTTTTATTAAAAAATAAAAAAAAACATTCTAAATTGTATTCTTATATCTTCATATTTATATACGAAAATGTTTGGAGAATAAATTTAAAAAAATTCAATCGTATTCTATTGAACAAATTATGATAATATGAGAAAGCGGATAGTTTTCATGCTTAATTTAACTTTTTTTTATATTTTCAGCTTTTAACAAGATATTATGGTCTTATTATTTTACGTGAACATTTTAGTTGTACACTACTAACACCTTAAAAATTTTAAAAACCGTATATTGAGTTTTATATCTCTTGTTGAAGCCAAAATCAAAAAAGTCAGCCTTTAAAGAATATGAAAAGAGCTAGGATTAAAATACCAAACACAACCTATCTATCAAATCAATTTTTCTGATATAAGATATATAAATTTCTATAGGATAGCTTTAAATTATTATATAACATGAAGGATATTAACAGCACGTTTGAATAGATCATTTTAACCCAAAAATTCTACTTATTTTTTAGTTATTCTTTTTTATAAGTATTTATTTTTACATTTGATGTGTTAATACCCCTCAAATTAAGATGGAGTTTCAATCAATCAAAATAAATTAATGGACTTTATTCATATTTTACTCTATCTAAAATAAAATATCAAAAGACCTCTTATCTTTAAAATGATATGTATTTTGAAAATAGATAATATTCAATGTATAATGATCAATGTAAAAGCATTAAGGAGTGCAGAGATAGTATATTTTTGTTTGCAAATCATGTGCTGTTGTATTCCACATAACAAAAAAAATTTCTCCCCTTTTTTTTTATATCCATTAATTGAATTTAATCAGAAAAGTCTTCGATGACCAAAGAATTTATCATCTGAGCTATATCGATTCGGCATTTTGAAATTTATATTAATATACATACGATCATAAAAATGTAGATAAAAAGAGTAATAATACCATTTTTGTATATTTTCACACGATTATACGAGATAAGCAAAATTATTTATCGAAATTTATTTATTTATCTAAAGATTACAATTGTTTTAGAATCGATTGAATCACATGTGATATATGATTTAAGTGGGCTAATTTTAATTCCGTTAATCTAAAACCTCATCATGTAGACAAGATAATATCTCATAATCTAAGTTCTATTTTGAAGGTTTTGCGTCTCTGCAACGACTTATTGTTATAATATAACAGAATACTCCACATAATATGTTACTATCAAAAAGTATGCATCACACGAGTAGCGAATTTCGGTCTGCAATAATGTTATTTAAAAATAGCATGTATTTCATAAGAGTTAAATATAGCTCCACATAATATGCAGCACACGAAGAGCTAATCTGCTTTTTAGATAATATTATTTGAAAATGACAGGTATTCTATAAGATTAAGATTCAATTAAAACTAATTTCCCATTGAGTAATGAGGAAAAGAAGAAATATGAAAATTAAATGTACTTATTAAGAAAGTTTACACTTTAATCCCGCATACATTTCAATTTTTTTTGTGATCGTAATTTGATTATTATGAAATATTATGAAAGCCAACAATTAAAAATAAGTGGTACCGATAAGAAAAATTGCTTTTGGAAATCGATTCTAAACAAATACAGCCTCTCTGTGATAAACTTTATTTTAAACTTAATAACACAGTTTTGATAAACGACTTCTTCTATAAATAGGATTCAAAATACAATACATTAAATATCATCCATTAACCTTGAATCGAATTTATAATATATAATTTTTAAACAGTATCCAATAATTTTCTTTCACAGCGGTCATTCTTAAATGGGCCATATCGCCTTTAAAAGTAAATTAATAAGAATCGACACTTGATAAAATTTATCTAAATCAAAAAAATGTTTGGAATGAATAGCATAATAAAACAAATCTAGATGCAAATATTTTTAAATTTAAATACTTCCTATTTATAAATAATCTTTTAATCATAAATTCTAGTTCAAATTTTTCTGGATGAGCTTTTATGAATTATTTTTTCATGCACAATTCTATAATCAGTATCCATCAAGTCAACATCAAAAAATTCTTTTAAAGTTTTTTTTCAATGTGTATTTATCCTAACTTAGAACTTCTTATACAAAATTTCGAGATGAAAATTTATTCAAGCAGAAGAAAATTTCAGATCATTTTTTTTTTTAATCTGCGATTAAAATATTTAAATTGAAATTTTCGACAAGCAAATTCTATTGCATAAGAACATAATCTATAAAAGGAGGATTTTGATCTTATGACAAAAAAGTTCAAGATTTCCTTTCTGATCAAGTAAAATACAGTGTCAAACAAATCAATTAAATTAAAATTAATTTATGGCGTTAACTAGAATATATAAAATTAGCTTCTAAGAATAGTTTTGCGGCTCGAATTTATTTTTACCTAATTAATAATATTTTAACCATGATTTCTACATTAAGTTTGATCTAACAACAGATGTTATTGAAGATTAAATTTTATTTTAATAAACATAGAATCTATAATTTCCTTTTTTGATAAGTTTTATGAATCGTGTTTTATTTCTCAAATAGGAAGAAACTCTAGAAGCGATTTATCATTCTTTGAAAAAAGCATTATAAATAACACAACTTCCCCACGAAAGTAAAATATAAAATAATAAAAAAATCGATAATTAAAATGACGAGACAAAAAGCAGAAAAGAAATTATTAAATACTTTGAGTAGGATAACGAATAAAGTAAAAGTCGCAAAACCGACGCAAAAGATTCAGAAAAACTATAGTAAGAATTCACTTAAAACAATCTCAGTTTCCATAGAAAATAGTCCGAAAGCAAGAAATGACGAAAGTAATGTTGTAGATAATCTTAAGTTTTGTTTTTCAGCTGTTGAGGACGAGAAAAAGTGGGCAAAAAGATATGATAACAGTGGTGAGCAGAAGGAAAACTTCCTTAATTGTCATGTTCCAATGACAATAGTCGATTACAGCCAGAATTTTTACGAATTTAAAAATAATAAGACTCAACAACACAAAACACCGAAAGGACATAAAAGATATAAAAGCCCGGATTCCATCATGTCGCAGCACATGAGTAGAATCTATTTGGATAAAAACAAAGATAACTGGAAAAAATATTCAAAAAATATCAAGCTTGAGTCAATGAAGCAATATGACATTATGGACAAACAATTCCAGTATATAAATCACATGTATAGGAATGAAAATTTAAAACAAATAAATTTCGGTAGCAGGAGTTATTTGGTTGGGGAGATTGAAGCTGCCTTGGGATTATTTAAGCTTTCTATCGATACAAATAATACCGTTTTAAAAAACAACACCAAATATTGATTTTGAATCTTTTTAATATTGGCCGATCTAATTAAAATAATATGATATTTAGTATTTTTTTTACACCAGGTTCGAATTACAGAAACACATTAATCTAAAAAATTTTGTTTTTTTTTGAAAAATTACGTTTCAATTCTAATTCTTCAACACTTAGAGGAGATTCGATGGGTATACAATTAAAGTTATATTGTTCTGGGTAAAAGAAAAATTGTTCCAAGACAATTAAAAGTTTACACTTTATAAATTAATGTCTATGATAAATAAAATTTATCTAACTAGACAAACACTTTATATGTAAAATAATAGCTTACTCTTTAAGAATTATAATTATACGTTAAATAATAGTTTACTCTTTAAGAATTATAATTCACAGTAAAAATTTTGTTTTTCTAAGTAAAATAATAGTTGTTCTAAGTAAAACAAAGGTTTTCTCTGTCAAAGAACACTATTTTAAGCATAAAATGTATTCTAAGTAAAATAATGCGTATTTTAAGTAAAACAATTCTTAATTTAAGTAAAATAATACTTAATATAAGGAAAATAATAGTTTATATAAGTAAAATAATACTTAGTATAGGTAAAATACTACTTAATATAAGTAAATTAATGCTTATTATAAGTGAAAGAAAGTTTATATAATATATATGTAGTTAATATAAGTAAAACAAAGTTATTTTCTTTAAATCATTTTAGAAGCTTATTAGTTTAAGAAAACCCAATTTTATTTTTTATTCAAAGCTATAATATGACAAAATATATGTTCAAATTCAAAAAAATTATAATATCATTCTTCTGGAATATAAGTTCATAGCACGATACATTTTTTGCAGATTTTTTAAAAATCAATAAGCAAAATTTAAGCGCGAAAACAGGCTTCACCTTTTTATAATATGTAGCTTATAAATTTTACAGGTAGGGAAAAAATCTTAGTCAATCTAAATGCAATACATACATTGGTTTTTAGTTTATTTTTGATTAAAGTATCTTATTGCATATATTTTATTCATTAGAATAATTAGATTCAGCATATATACAATAAAAGCATTTTTTTCTGCATATTATTATAACAAATTATAATCTGTGTACACCTTCTCACCAAAATAATAGAACTAAAAATTGCCCTTTTCAGATAAAGGCATGTTTTTTTGATTTATGAAAATATATTATCTTCTGCAAAATAATACTTGTGATTAGTATTCTTAAAAAAATGGCTATCTTATAACGGATTTCTTTGATTAAAATTACAATTAAAAAGATATATTGTAATATTTACTTTCTATTGGGACAAAAATGTATTATTATATTTAGCTAAAGTGTATGATAAAAAAACAAATGACGATTTATCACGTGATAAATACACCCCACATCAAGGTTAGAACCTATATAAAAGGCTCAAACAATAGAATGAAGGTGTAAAAATAAGATATGATATTTTAGCGTTTAATATCTAAATAAACCCAAAAAATTTTATGATTATAAATCTTTCAAGTGAATTTTTTTTCAATCAATAAAATCATAACATTATATTTTAAAGCAGTAAAATTTCTATAGTTTGTCCTAACTATTGCATAAATCAGTTTACAAAAAAATCTATGCCCACGCAACTTAACAATAAGTGGCAAAAATTGATATACTGTTTTATTATAAAATCACATTGAATAATTATTTGCGGCAACATAAACCATAAATGTGGTAAATGATTGTATGATATGAATAATAGAAATTATGGTGCACGAAATAGACGTGCATGTATAAAAAGCCAAAAATAAGACAGTTTTCGCACAAAAAAGTCTAACTAATGTTATAAAGCCATCATTTTTATAAAAAAATTTAAACAGCGGTTTTATATTTAAATAATCCACTTTTCATCATGAAATTTTTATACTATATCTTGTAGAATTTTATAAACCATTTTATGAAGAATTATTTTCTTCAAGAAAATCGCTGGCAAAATTAGAAATTCAATAACTTTACTTGTCTAGAAAGACCAAAAAAGTTAAATTGATGATCCGAGGCTGAAGTATTTGGCGTTTTAGTTGATTATACTATATTTTGGATAACTAGATAATCTAACTTTAGAATTTTATGAAGAAAACGGAAGAATTAATAAATGTGAAAGCTTTGTTTTTAAAATGACACATAATAAAAAATATATGTGTTTCGCATAAATATTATTTATTTATAGGTTGGATTTCTCAATATTGATTACATCTATTGTGATGTAGTCAGCCCATTGGGAACATTGCACGACTCCCCAATACATCTTCTCCTGATTTATCTTCATCAACTGCTCTTCTTCTCACAAATTAAATGAGTTTAAGGGTCTTGTTTTTGACATAAAAGAAATATTTTAGCAACATTCTGATATTTTTATTTATAGCTTTTTGTGTAAATTTTTTTGTTCATATTAGATTTATCTTTAATTATTTTAAAATAAGAATATGGGTCAGTTAGTTTAAAATAGTTTATAAATATATATTTAACTTGTCAGGGTGGTATGGTTGAGTGGTTTACAAGTCGAACCATAGAGTGAGGGGTCGCAGGTTCCACTTTCACCGTATCTACTAATTTCCGAAATGAATTTACTCAAAAAAACCCAAGGGAACGGCCAGTGAACAAAAAAAGATAAACCATAAAGCATTGACAAACCGTGAGAAATAGAAGTTTGCTGTGTAAGCCGTTGAACTGTGCCTCCAGAATGAAAAAGATCCCACACCATTCAGCAAGGATATAGGTAAGTTTAGAGTGTGGTTTTAGCTTGTATCACTTGGCGATGAATAGTAGACAGAATCTAATTCACTCCACACAATGACTCCCGCCTATGAGAAAGGGCCCAATCCACGGTGATTACGGGTGAAAAAGAGTACTGGGGGAGTAAAACAGAGAGGCACTGCAGTTAAGCAATAGTCCCTTGTAGTATAAAGCGAACTTCCAAAAAATTAATAGAAGTAAAACATAAATAAATAAAGTAAATCCGATTAGAATTTTATTTAACTTGTCCATATGAAATATGAATTAATTAAACTTATTTTTTATATGAACAAGATTATAGACAGGACAGTCAAAATTTCTGAATTCTACGAAGTTTTAAGCCATATAATAATTTCCGACATTTAAAATTCGCTTTATTGACTTATAAATCAGTAATATGTTTTTTTAGAGAAAGATAATATAGTTATAAATGTAAAATATCTAAATACAATCACATCAATTTTTTTATGCAGCCTCTTTTTGGTAAAATAATCATTTTGATGCCAAAAAAAATATTTAGAACAATAGACAAATACCACGGTCGATCTGATTAATTTGAATCCAGTATATTTATTGCAACTTATTATATAAAAATATAAAATACATAAGAGTTTTTTTTTTGAATTCGAATTAAGTCAGATAGAGCTTCATACACTCAGCATTAGTTATGATAAAAAGAATAAAGATCTTCAACAATTCGTCTATATACTTTTCCTTAACTTATTCTTTTTTTTTAATGCTGTACTTTAATTTATTGTTGCTCTATTCAACATCTTATGCATGGTCTAAAGAATAAAGATCCATAAAATTATACTTATATGATATTTTGGTATAAATAATATAGAATTCTACATAATTATAGGCTTTGAACTTATTCTTATGCATACTGAAGCCTCAATGGCTACTCCCTAATAGCACATATAAATAATGCTTTAGTTATTTTCGGAAAAACAGTAAAAAATACTTAGCTATGCAATTCGCTTGTATCTATGTTAGTTAAGTTTTAGTATAATCTGTTGGTATTCTTCTCTTTGATACTATCCTTGCAGTTAAATATTGATTTATCAGCTTCAATAAGATAGACTGACCCCGATTCGCACTTTAATTCTGCCATAGCGTTCCGTATTTATTAAATTAACCCCACTATTAATATTCTGGCAGTTATTTGCTCCATGCAGCAACTTCGCATTCAGTTCATTATTTAAGGATCTTCGACTTAAAGAAAATAAGTTTTAGTAATTATCTATTTTGGATGATAAATGCACAAAAATGTATCTATTTTAGATATCAAATCTACTTAAAAATGTATCTTTTTTGAAAGATATGGTAGTTTGGTATTTATGACAGGTGTAATTCTTTGCCTATATTATAACCATCACAACTATCTTTTGTAAATTTTGAGACATTGGTAACTTGGCTTCGTAAGAAATGCATAACTTAAATTCATGCAACAGGTTATTATCTTTTAATTATGCAATTAGACTCATTTTAATATTTTATTATATAATACTCTAAAAATCGGACATTTTAAGAGGTTATTTAATGTATTTTATACACAACGATAGATATGTTCGTAAAATACATGGTTAAAAGAAAATATAAATGGAAATATATCTCAAATAAATAAGAACATATATAGAGGTTTATTCATATATTTACTATAAACAAAATTTCATAATAAAGAATGTTTTTGAACCTTAGACACAATAAATATGAATTACAAGATCCTTTAATCCAGTAAAATTGTCTTTTTAGAAAGTTATCAGTTTCGTAAAAGGGAAAAAATGTTGATTAAATAAATGTATATATACAAAGAAAACTATTTACCAGAATATTTATCTTTTAAAGTTATTCAAAATTAGTTTTAAAAAACATAAAAGACATGCTAAAACATTATTACCACGAACTTTTATTTTGCACTTCAATCTTTTCTTATTTTTTTATGATAAGTATTTTTAAAACATATGGTTATACCTCCTTCAAAACACAAAAATTGAACTTACGTATATATAATTGGTGTGATAATCTTTTTTTTAAAGCGTAAAAATTGAAATAAAATTTGCTAATATTTTACACTATCAATAGAAAATAGAGGCTAAATTCAGTTTGGTCTTTAAACAGAGATCTTAAAACGCAATAATATATGTTTTATTTTTTTATATATCGAAAAAAGATGTATTAATGTGTTAAAAAATATGAGAATCTCATGTTTTATTTAGCTCTATTTTTAGTATTTATACCACAAAAATATATGAGATGACATTATATTATTTATTATACGAAGTAAAAGCAAGTTCTTAAGTTAGTAAGATCAATTTTTAATGCAATAATGTGGGGATTTGAAAATAATATAGTTTATATATTTAATCTATTAATAAATACAGAATCCAGACTAATATTTCTGAATAGGCGTAGATAAATACTTTGTTTTGATGCCGCGAAAAATAGGTAATAGCAATGCCACTGAATTACACAAACACAGGTTGTTTCTAAACAAGTCAGCACCAAAATTCGTTTCTTTTTTTCCACTTCAAAAAGTAAGTTTTTGGCATTGAATTTTTATAAAAATCATAGTATTTTTTTGGGGTAAAATACCTAAATCTAAATTAACGAAATTCTCTGCTGTGAAAAATTAAACGTTAGAGCAGCAGAAAAAAATAATAATATTATGACATGAGGAATTATTATCTTAGCAAACAAAATAATGGAATTTTAATTGTGAAAACTATCATAATATTACAATAAATCTCATATTTTCATATTAATGTTATAATTATAATCAATAAAATATTTTTAATACTAAAATGTACTTCTTGGATTAATATCTTTCAATTCTTGATGTGTAAAGTAAGTATCTAATATTTTGACTATTAAATTCGAAAATCTTTGCACAAATAATATTTATACATCTTTAATTTGTAAAATGACATG
This sequence comes from Rhyacophila brunnea, assembly GCF_057557595.1. Taxonomy (NCBI): domain Eukaryota; kingdom Metazoa; phylum Arthropoda; class Insecta; order Trichoptera; family Rhyacophilidae; genus Rhyacophila; species Rhyacophila brunnea. The sequence continues at coordinate 257,988 of NW_028232820.1, forward strand.
TAAAACCTCTTACCTTTTATATATTTAGTATATTATAATTCGATGACAACGATAAGTGATTATATTACGTTATAATAATTACTTACCTCAGATTTTGCGAAAAAATATTTAAAAGATAAAAAAAAAATGTTATTCATAGGTAAAACTGGATCAGCATAAAATTATTTTAGCTAAAAGATTTCCAAATGTATTTTGTAATCTTATAAATTTTATTTTTTTTGATACGCAGTTGTCTTTATAAAATATAGAATAGAACAGATCTATTGTTCGATTTTATTTATATAATTTAAAATAAAAATTTTGGATTATGTAAATACCTCACAAATCATAAAATTTCGAAAATTAAGACTAAAAGCCTTTTTTCATATACTACGATAAATTCGTTAAGTATAAGATTTTAGCTCTAGAAAATGTTTTAAAAACCGTACCACTGAATCCTTTTCATTCAAAATTCCATAATTAATGATTATTTGTATAAATTCAGAAGTTAAAATCGCCTGAAAGAAACAATAAATGATTAACATTTATAATACTTGTTACTTCCCGCATTCGTTTCTCTAAAATTATATCACAACTAACTATTTCTCTCCTAAAATTCATCATGCAATTCAGTGAATTCGATCCTAGAAGCAAAATGATTGCATCACATATGATTTTATAGGCTATAAAGAAGCATTTCTGTTTTTTTCTTTTAAGTTAATAGATTATATAAAATAGTAAAAAATAACATGTAAGACCTCACTAATAAAAAATGATGTTTTTTATCATCTAATTCGCTTATTATGTCTATAAAATCGACTAAAACTAACGCTTGGATTGATATATTGCAAAAACGCACTATTCAATAGCAATAATCTGATAAAAAACCTTTGTGAATATCACCGATTTTATATTTACAATCGAATAAAAAGACAGCTTTTTAAGATGTCTTTGGAAAACATATTTTGATATAAATGGTATAAAATATAGAAAATCATCTTTGTATTAATTTTTTAAAGATGATATAGATGAATCACACTAACTTACGATTTATTTCCTCTTTTATTGCAAAAATGAATCATCCGTAATTACCGATGTTCTTGAGGTTTTAAAAATGAATTATATTAGTAGATACAAATCTCTAATCCACGCAAATGTTTTCTGTTAAAAACCATCAAAAATTTAGATAGATGAATAAAAAAGGCGGATATCGCATAATCTTGTAATTTTAGAGGTTTTTTTTGATCTTATGTTATAAAAATCGAATTATATCGTTGATTCAGTCAAAGATTGCATTTTAATTTTTTAATGGGGAAATTCCGATGATAATCGCTCAAATGAAAATAGATATAGCGATAACAATCAGTTTTAAGAATAAGTAACGATAATAGCGGTTATAGATATAAAATATGTAAATTTATGGGGAAAATACCGATGTATCTCTTTATATATCAAATACCCCTTTAATTGCCGTTTCTCTATCTTATTGTCATATATCACATATTATACCCATATAACAACTTGGTATTCTATTTTCTTAGGGAAGAAATTATGAGGATTGTAATATATCAACTTTTTAGAGAGACAAATTATATCTTCATAATAAAAAATCAAACAGCTCTTTTAGTGAAATTTTAATTAAAATTTTGGAACCTCAAGATTTTTTAATTTGATAGATAAATTTAATCACATGATTTTCGTCATCCTTAACGCCTTTTCATTCAATTTAATAATTTTTACCCCATAAATACGGACATGACTGCACATTTCGATAGCCGAAAATCCCGCATTTTTATTCACTTTATATATATAAAAATCCATTTTAAAGTTTTCAATTTATAATAAAGCATATTCCATAATTTTAAATATAAAAAAGGCGTTATTATTACTCTAAAATCTGTCCATTTATCATCGGTAACCAAATTAAAGCCATGAATGTTTCTATCCTGCTAAAATATCAGGAATCATATACATAATGTAATGGGCTGCATTATATTCATATCAGGAATCATCCTGCAACAAATTTATATCTAATATAGATATTAGTATTTAAATACTTCAATGCTTCTACACTGTTATCAAATTTTAATGCAGATGCATATATTTCATCAAAAAAATTATGCCAAGCAATAAATTACACAACACAAGACTATATTTTACAGATCAAGAAATAATTAATTAAATTTTTGTATCATATTAAAAAAAAAGATTTTTAGCATTCGCATTAATAAAGAGCTACTCTCCAATTTTTTAATAAAAGTATAATTTTTGTAAAAATATTTATAATGAATTCTATTAAGAAATAAAATAACATATTCGCTACAACACGATTTTTTCTAATTTCAATACTTTTTTTCTATTAGGAAATACAGGAAATATTTAAATCGAATTAAAAACATCGGGCATTAATACCGAGTCATCAACCTTTTTTTAAAATTCACATAACTACGCCCCGCCAATTCTTTTCTTATATAAACTATATTTTCAAAAATTTTCTTAATTTTATCGTCATAAAGCGCAAAATCAATTAGGTTGATTAGTTCAAATTATAGATTCAGCATGCGACCAGAATTAAGGGGAATAAGACCAATATAACGATCCTTTACATCAATTACGAGCACATAGACAAATCTATCGTGAATAGCAATTATCAACACCTTTACTCATGTTTTTTTTTATTTTTATCACGTAAATGAACCATAGTTCATCAATCCTTACCATCTATTTTTTCAATAATATTGCTCATTATATCCAAAATTTTTGATTCTTGCCTTTTTCTATTTTCATTAGGCATGTAGTTTAAAATACACAAAAATACAAAAAGTAGAATATTCAAGATTTATATACTTCTAATGTTAATCTTTCTTATTATTTTTGACAAAAAATCGTCGTAGCTTCATAAAATTTTCATTTATATTTTCCTAAATATATCACAAAAGTTTCAATTGAGTTATTTTCTAGAAAATTCATCTATCAAAGATTCATGTAAATACATAATATATCGATAAACCCTGAAAACATCAACCACAGGTTCAAAAACCCATTATTATGTGCCTTAAAATACATGTAGACTGTTTTCAATTCATAAACTCTTTATTAACTTTTTAACCCAAATTATATATTCGTAAAATGGATTAATATGATATTGATATTTAATGGTATGACTGTTTACTTTGAGCACGAAATCAATTGTTTTAATATATCTTGAAAAAACAAATATCATAGATTAGAGGCCATTAAGCTTTAATTATGTTTTATGTAATTTCCAAAATTTTCTTTTTGGAGTTGTGACGTAATAAATATGTGAATTGATGCTTATTACATAAAATTTAATCAAGGGAACACTCTATATTCGAATTAAAAAAACTTACTCTATAATACTTTTTGTATTTAAGATTATTCGGTCAATATTTAAATGTTTTCTTGTGTTTTTATGTCATTAATTTTGATTTTTTTATTATCAGCATACAGGCATTAAATTAATTTGAGAAAAGTTGACTTCGCTTTTAGACTGTATTCATACGGCTTAAATATCTAATATATACCAAGAAATTTATAAAAGAATAGTTTAGAGATATCAGATTTGCTTTTTTTTACTGATGTTGGATTGTATAAATATGAGAAATCAAGTCAAAAATCAAAAGTTCGGATAATTATTATTCGTAATAAATTATGCACAAATTAAATTTATTTATCTTTTAATCTCCAGACTATGCTAACATGAATTTTTACTGTGTGTAGTTATAAGGTTGAACTTTAAAGAACTACTTAAAGCCAACTCTGATGTTTTTTGAGATACTAAAATATTTAGTTTTATGGTTATTTTGAAACGCATTAAATTTTTTAAATAAAAATTTTTAAAGGTTGGCTTCTATTTTATCGTTAATACGATCATAAATTTAATGAATTATATACTCGATTATATATAAGTATATTTTATACTTCGCAGATAATTTTATGCGAATTAAAAAAACCTAAAATTTAGTGGAAAATATATTTATTTTTTGAGTTCGCGATATTTTTCAGTAAAAACACCGCGAAAGAACAATGAAAATCAAAATTTATTGAAAAGAGAGTAAGATAATATTTTTATCTCCGAAAGTCTTATAAAAAATATGGTAGATAGATAATCTTCTAACATTATTTTTTTTAAAGAAATTACTTAGTGGTGGCAAATTTGCTATAAAAACCTAGAAATAGTATCTTTAAACATCCTAATCAAGTTGAAAATATACAAATTATATATAGCTATACAAATTTTATAACAGTATTCATAACAATATATTTTAGGAACATTTTTTTTTGGATATTTATATATAAAGGTAAAAATAAAAAGTTATGTTTTCATAAAATAAAATATACAACATTTTGGGCCAAATAACAAGGGTAAAACTATATTATAATAATTTTAAAACTTCAAATCTGGATAATCATATCTTTTTAGCAATAAAATCGAAAACAAAAACTCAAATCTAGCTAAAAAACAATTGATAACTCACATAATGGATAATAAAGCTTTTATATTTAATAATGTAATTAAAATGAAGATATTAGAAGGATTCACGCTTTTTCAACCAGATATTCTATAATATATTTATTTTTAAATTTTTTTAATTGAAATTTATCCGCAAAGGTATTAGACAATTCCATAAGATTTAACATTAAAATTATATTATGTATATTTAATTTTTCTGTGTCTAAAATTTACATATTATATTGCATGACATAATTTTGACATTTTTGAATTGTTTTTTTTAAAAAATGATTGCATTACGCAAAATCACACCTAAGAAAACATTCCAAAGCGAATTAAGGAATAAACTTATCAGTAACAAAAGAAGTAATAAAATACTTACAAGCTCTAATCGTTCTCTAATTTTTTATCTTCAGAAATATTTAAAAACGGTCTTCACAAAGATTTAATCACCAAGTGCATGATTAAGTTGAAGAATGACATTTTGTGAATGATAATTTAACAGTTAAAAACATTATCAAATTACGTTTTAATTAAGTTATTTAATATTTAAAAATTCATCTGTATCAATATAAAAGTTTATTGATAGAATTTATATTTTTTTCTAATTGTCACAAATTTATTAATTCAATGAATAAAGTTTAAAATTATAATATAATACTTAATGAAAAGAAAATTGTATTTTTTAAAGTATAATAACAATTTATTTTATATCATATACCAAATTATAAATCAATAATCGACAAAATTGTGCTTCTATAAACCTTTATCCAATATTATAACACTTATAATATTAAACTTATATAAGGTAAGGTTAGAATGAATATGGTAGCCTTGTAGAGCCACTTGATAATTTTTAATCTTAAGATAGTTACAGGAAAATAGTAGTAAACTAAATTAAATGCCTTTTTAGAGGAAAAGGTTTACAACATTATGAAAGCCTTCAAAAGATGCTCGTAATGATGTCTCAAAATTTATTATAAAATTGACAAAACACATAATATTTTTATGATTTTTGCATATATGTATAGAAATACCAAAATCCTTGTAAATTTAGGGTAACAAGGTGACTAAATTATTCATAAAAAAATACTGTATTTGTTTGACACATTTGCAAAGAACTCTGGTAACCATCATAAATATAGAATGCTTGGAGTTAATTCGAATGAAGAGGAACAATTTCATATCTAATGCAGCTTTAATCCAATTCAAAGATGATAAATAGGGTTTTGACTAAAGTATTTATTTTTTTATATAAAATTTTTATAAAAATTGTTCTTATTTTTCGAACTAGAAATGCAATCGTTGTTATTGAAGGGTAACTGGAAACATATAATGCTAATTAGCTGTTATTTAAACCTATTTTGACCCAAAGTGTCTACAATCATTGTAATTATATGAGAAATATCGACTTTTTAATGACAAATAAAATAAAATTTACAATTATGATTAATTTTAAACTAGGTTAGAAAGCTAAAAATCATTACTCAAACTCTATTTTTATGTATTTTTACGTTTATAATATTAGCCCATAAAATATCACGTGTTTTTATGAATAAAATTTAAAATTCCTGCTCTTCACCACTAGTACTAAACAATCTGTATAAAGGTCTTACAAAAGCATTTTTTTTTGCATAAATATTAGGTATTATCTATTGTAAAATTTATGCAAATAATTTATATCATATATTATTTTTTTAAATTAGCTTCGGGATTAAAAAACAGCATGGATTTATATGAGGTAATATTCATCATGTTATATAGAATTTTTTTAGTAACTATATAATCTGGCTACATTATAATTCAAATCCTACCTTTAATCAAATAAAATCAAAACCCTTTGGAAAAAAAGCTATACTATTATATTTAGAAATAGAAACCATGTAGATTCTTTTTTTTCTATGGTGTTTATAGTTGCATGTTATTTTTATGTTTAATTACATTTAAATAAAAAATAGTTTTACAATGTGTAATTATGCAAACCTCAATTACGGTAAAAATATTATTTAAATTTTTTTTTGACTTAAAAATAAATATATATATTTCAAGATGTATTTTTTTACCATTTTTATATTTTTGAATATAAATAAAATTGTTTTAGCTTATATGCATTCATATAATACACGTATTTTTTCCAAAAATACACAGAGGTTTATTGAAGATTATAATATTCACTTGATAGTTTAATCTAAAAACATATATTTAAAAATAATGACAAATAGAATTTGTCATAACGAAATCAAAATAAACCAGACTGAATAGTATCAACATTTTAACACTAAAATTCTACGATGGATTCCATATAAGGGCTATATTTATCATACAAAATAGGTATATGTATGTAAAAGGTATTTTCTAAAGCGATAGAACCATGTAAATCATATAAAAATACATATAATCATAGATAATTTGAATTAATACCATTCAAATTATAGTTTCTAGGCCATATTTGCATTAAATATTTATTCTTTGAAATAGAAAAAAATTAGTAAAACCAAAAATATTTATGCTAAAATCTTTTTAATTTGAAATAAGGTTCATTTTGATTGTAATAATATCGAAATAGGGGGAAAAATAGAATTTTCGATCATTGAATTTTTAAAGAAGATAGATTCGGTATGGTCTGTTCAGACCTTATTATCATATAAAAATATCTGACCAAGATGATATTGTGAACCCACATAAAATATTTAAAAATAACTAAATATACGTCTACTTCTTACCTATACAAAAAACGAACATGTATACGTAAAATAGTCAATATAAGCTATTTTTGAGACAAAAACCAGACTTTTATAACGTATAACATAGAATAAATACTTTTAGAAAGAATCCCAACAAGAGCTGTATCTTTATTGAAAACAGCAATATAAGTTAGAATCGCAGAAAGTTTTTTTTTACCAATTTTGCCAAATTAACAACTCTAGTATAAATTTATCACTGACGCATTATCTACTTCCATTTATATTTTTAATGGATCTAACATTCAAAAATATTACCAAATTTCAAATTTTATATATGAAATTCAATATTTTTTGATTAAATGATTAATTAAAGAGCCATGAAATTCCGAAAATTATATTACTTTTAACCTTTATTAGTTTGCTCTTATGGATAATAATTAAATATGTGAATTGTTTTTATTTTTTTTTAATTAATTTTATCTATTTAGACGTGGTCGGTATTTTGGGAATATTGTACAAATCTTTGATGCATCTTTTGACACCTTCCCCTGATCTATCTTCATCAACTGCTCTTCTTCTCTAAATGTGATGAGTAAAAGTGTCTTGCGATTTGTGAGAGCTTGCATGTATGCTTCTACTTCATAGGGGACTTTTAACACCTTAACATATTTTTTATGGTTTCGATTAAATTACCATTATTTTTACATCTATACAACAATAAAAGAAAATTGATTTAATTATTATATTTCAAACGATAAGTCAATAATCAAAATAAAATATAAACATTTAAAGATTACATAAGCACATATGTATCTCGAAAGAATATTTTAACAAAAATAATTTTTAAATTTATTGAATCTGAATAATTATATCAATATAAACCCATATATTTAGATTTAAGTTCGTCGGAAATATAAATTTAAAAGTTTTATCAGGAATAAGATTTAATAGCAAAAATAACTTCGAATTTTTGCTAGTACAGCGCAAATTTGGTCTAATTATTAAATCTGATGCATTTTTCTGTTGAGATTTATATCTCATGGTAGCAAATAAAACCCAGAACAAATTATATATTAGATACCTAAATATTATCAGAGCACATGCTATTATTCAGATAAAACAAAAAATATTTTTTTTTACATTTAACTTTATGTCAATTAATTGATAAAATTTTCATAATGAGTAAAAAAACCTTTTATTTGTATCAGAAATAGAAATCCGATAATGATAACTTTTTTTTTGTAGTTTATTTTTATAGAAAATTTTAGCACTAAAGTTGTGATTATAGATCAAGGTAAAATATATAAAACACCTGGGTATAAAAATTAAAATGCTCATATTCGAGTTAAAATGTGCTATAAATTTGTATTTTCAATAACTTTAGAAAACTAATTAAACTTTAATGTATATAGGTGGCAAAAAGTAATGTGCTTAACGTAAGACATCCTTAAGAACTGTACTTAATGATTTTTTCACTGTAATTTTTTTTTCATTTTAATATTCTTTTCTAAGATTTTTTTTACCATTAATGGTATTTTAAAGCAACAACAAATAAAATCATTTTCAAAAATATGTCTTCTAGATTTTTAATAACAACAAGAAAACACTGAATGAAATTGTTTTTTTATAATTTATAGCTTAAATATTTATTAAACTAAAAATACATAATTAGATTTTAAAAATAAATATTCATATGGTTCGTTTTTATAATTTACAGGTGCTTATTAGGATTATATAACCATTTATCAATACAGAGATTTAATCATTAATATACAAATTTAATATATAATTTAAAATTAAAATTTCTATTAATGTATAAAAAGGGTTGTTTGGCAAGTTTAACATCTGAATGATCTAAAAAGTAATGAGACGTAAAATTAAAAAAATACTTTCAATTTATTATAAAAAATTTATAGGAATATAATAGAAATGGATTACTAAATTTTAGCTTGAATCCGCTTATAAAAGACTAAAAGGAATATATCAAAAATTTTTAGCAATATAAATATTCTATTCTATAAAATAATAGAGAAATAATGCTGTGTATAATCATAATAAGTATATTTTTTTTACTAGAAACACAAAAATATCATTGAATAATAAGAAAAACGCTGTGTTTGGTCAATATTAAAATTAAGAAGCAACGAAAGTTTTGCAGTGCGTAAAATATCTCATTATAAAAAGTATAAATTTAATTTAGATAACTTTCTGGTTAAAAGACATAACAAATACAAACTAACTGATAAAGAATGAGTGATGGTGGGAAATAAGATAAAAATGAAGCATGCAGTGCAATAAAAAATATGGAAATATAGTAAAGATTTATTGTGAAGTTCAATTTGAAAGGTGATATTTACGAAAATAATGAATATATAATATTTGTAATCAGATTTTCAAGATCTAAAGGTCTACTCTAATACTAGTCTTTCTTCACAATATTCGAGAGGTGGAAGTCTAGAAAAATTCTCATCTATGATAGGCTCACATAAGTTTTTTTCAGTGTAATCGAAATAAACATTCGAAGCATCATTTTTAATAAACATATAAAAAAATGATATAAGGGATATGTTGGCGGTGTAATTAATGATTATTTGTGGTTTGGCTTGGTTAGCTTCAAGGGCACCAGCTAAAATAAGTATGATTGTTACAGTCTCTTGTATAATGACCAGCTCAATATAAAAAATGAGTCGCAATCTTTGCAAATGATCACCTCTACTAAGTGCAAAAAAGATATAGTAAGTAAAATATAGCATGCTGTATATGTTTATGAGACGAACAAGCAACCAATAAACATTGATATATGGAGCTACCCAAAAAGCAAGTCTTTCAACACACAAGACAAATATAACCCTGAAAACTATTACAATGGATCTCTTAGAGGTTGTAATTCGTCTCAGCCTAGGATAATCCAAGACTTTGTTTTTAAATCCAGTAAACATTTCATGATAAACCAACAACATAAAAACAGATATGAATATCAAAAACATATCAACGGCCAGTGATGCAATCATGTATTTCGCTGATGCGTTCTCTGTGGATTGTAAATCATAAATTTGCAATATCATGGTAAATTTAATAACTGCAACATATATTAAACAAAATAAATACATAACAACCGCTAAACTTTCCTTATAGTATAAACCATCATAAATTGTGTACACATATACTATTTGGAAAATTAAAATTGTCATTGTAAAGAAAAAGAAATAGGCGAAGTTTTCATATGAAAAGAGATTTCCTTTATGTAGACTGGTTGTGACTAAAATAAAATTTATAAGATCACCTATCATAAACGCAATATGGAATTTTCGTAAGATAGGATCCATTAAGCAAACTTTTTTCTGGACCTTCATAACAGGATTCATTTAGGCATATACAAATGAAGATACTTATAGCCGTTTTTTTAATTATTCGAATTAGGTATAAATAATAATAGCGACAAATATGGAAATATGGTTTAAAGAATAGATAGAATGTCATTTATAACGTGTCAACTTGTAGAATAGATTTTTAATCATAAATTAATCTAACATCTGAATATTATAAATTCAAATTTTCTGGTTCTTAAATTTTTAGGATATGGATTCTAGATAAGAGAATATTTCATCTATTGATGTTTTAGAATAATTTCAATGATAAATGAAATATGTTTTGAAAGGAATGATTACAATTTATATTATTATATGATTTTTATTTGTGGATACTTATGCATAAATTCAAGCTTTATGTTACTAAATAGATCGATTCCATCTATTATGCCATATATGATGGTCAATAACGTCCATTTTTACTGATAATTATAATTTATTAGCTAAAAATACAAACCAAATATTCAAAATAGGTAATTTCTAACAATATGAAAATATTTAAATTCTGAAAGATGGATCTCACAATCTTATCTCTTCTATGCATATATATGTACAAAAACAGACAAAATACTTAGATGTGTAGGTATTGAGTGTATAAAAAGTATTAGAAAAACTTTAAAGATGAAGTGCTTGAAAAAAGCATGCAGAAAATCTGTAATATACAGCAATCTAAAGTTTTGCACGAGAGAATATGAAAAGTTAAAAGTAAAATTAGTTCTAAATAAAATAAATTATATTAAAATGCAAAAATACATAATAAGCTCAGTACTGTATTAAAAACATTTTTAACTTTTTATTACATTTCTGTATTCACGAAGCACATGCGAAATTTTACTTAAGAGTTTTCAGGTCAAATTTAAACTTTATTTATATATGATTGCAAAAATAAAGTTCCTGAATGGTTATTAGATTTTTTTCCCCTTAAAATAATATTATTTGAAAACAAAAAAAATGGGATGCTAATCTGTTTTCTCATATTTTTTATCTGTGAAATAAAAATGTTTGCATGCACAAATTAAGTAGGTATTTAACTTATTTATGCCGTTTTTTATATAAATGTAGGTCCAAATTTGTCTGTAGTAGAAATAAATAGCTCAATATACAAATATCTACACGCAACATATTATTAACTACTTATTCTATGTTTACCTTAAAATTTTAACGCTTCTTAAGTTTCTTCAAAATATAATTGAATTTGCTGTTCTAATAAATAAATTTAGAATATTTAGGTGAGTTTTTCTAATACTAAAAATCAAGATGGGAATATAAATATACGAAAATTTATACACAGTAATATATATTTATATGTCAGACTTTATTTTAGAATATGTTATTGTATAAAAGATGATTCTTAAAGGAAAATTTAGAGTATCCTATAAAATAAATTAAGAGATTTATATTTATCAAATTTACTAAATTCGAAAAATTAAATATTTTAAGAAATAAAAATAATCAACAAAACAATATATAGCCAATTAGATTAAATTTTTATTCTAATGCACAAATAAATATAGAGTATAAAAGTACAACATATAGATCAACGATGCCCGCGTAAAAAAAAGGGTTTTAAATTTGGCCGTTAATTAGTAAGAGGTGCGATGATATTTGTAACATCATCGTAGAGCCAACAAAAATATAATGGTAAAAAAGAAAAATATCAGCAAAAATGAATCCAACTATGGCATTCATTGCACCGTTAAGCTCGTAAATTTTATTTCAACATTTAATAGAATCGTTAAATAAATCAACATGTTGATAGAATAAACTATTTTAATTAATATATTTTTATATTATATCTCATAAGTTCGAAGGGTGTGAATAATTAAAACGTATAAGAAAAAGATCATAAAAAACTGATTTTTAAGTGTTTTTTTTACTTTAAAATTTATTGATTTTGGATCATATAAATAAAATACATAAAATTAAAAATATTCCAGTCAAAATTAATGTATTATATAATAATATCATACTTGCGCTAAATATGAAAAATAAGGATAAAAAATAACTTGTTGTCTTAGAATTCGCTTTAAAAAATTTAGAAATTAATAGATCCATATGTAACGGCAATAAATATACAAAAAAACATTAACATCATAAAAGTCAATTGAAAGATATATGAACAATAAGATTGAGCAACTAAATGAATTACAAATTTTGAAAGAGACATAAAATACTCGTATATAGATAATAATAAACAAAAATAAAGAATTTTTGTTTTTTTTATTGCCAAAACAGGAAAAAAATAGAATAAAATCAGACAATTCACTTCGCGTATCAATAGAATAAAGCTTTCTAAATAAAGTAAAGAACAAAAATACAGTGAGAATATCATTCCAACCAAATAGAAAACATTTAAAATATACACAATCTATAAATAAATACATTTTAGGCTGAAATATTTGACATAGTATATAAGCGAGAAAGAACAAGGGGCTCATTTCATAATTTTTTTTAAATTTAATTAACTTACGTTTTCCGATTTTTAGTATGTAATAAAATTAGAAAAACCAAAAATATTTTATACACTAGGCATTATACGCATGAAGTATTTATGAAATAATCTAGATCCTATTAAAACACCATATGTGCTCAGAAAAATAGCACTAAATTTACATTTGTTTGACTTTTTATTTAAGTCTATACCATCTCCGAAACAATAAAAGTATATGGTTTTTGAACATAATGATTTGAAATTTTATAAAAGAGTTATAATATGATGTGTTTGATCAGATAACTCATGATTTTACTTATGGTTTATCTTGATTTCTAGAAATTAAAGGTTATTCGAGCAGAAATTTATAATTTATCTATAGAACATATTTGAATCACATTATCTTTACATCCTATTAACATGTATCTTCATACTTTCAAGAACTATAAATAAAGTATATTCCTCAGTAGTAATATAATCTGCTCTACTTTGGTCAGTATTTATATTCTTTAATATACGACTCATAGTATTTTGTAACTACCCGATCCCTTTTACTTTACCTTAAGTCAAAAAGTAAAAAAGTAAAATTAAATCATCCTACCATGGAATTATCGAGGTCACAAAATACTTTGAGTGTTAATTAAAGAATAAAAAACTCACTAAAGTAGAGCATATGATCATAGGAATGAGGAAGACACTTGATTTATACTTTTTGAAAGGATGAAAATACATGTATATATTATGACGAGAAAATGTGATTCAAATAAGTATAAACCAAACTAGCACTATGGAGCAATATATAGTTTTTTTCGTGCAAATTCAAGTAGTTAAACACCAATACAGCTCATCAAAAAATAGGAATTATATAAAACTAAAAAATATTTTCTTGAAGTAACGATAATGCTCAATATATTTCAACTATTAATCTCAACTGTTTAATATTTATACCAAACTTGATCGGATAATCTATTTAATAATAAAGCTTCAATCTAAAATTAATTAAAAAAGTTCCGATCGTAGATTATTTTAGATTAAGTCAATGTCCATTAATTGTTATAATTAACTTGAAATATAAATATACAGAATGATTTTATGTTGTTCTTTAAAATTATTTCTTACAGATAATCCACCCTACGATCTAAAAAAAATGTAATTTATATTATATATATTTATTCAAATAGAGGATGGATTTGTAACATAATAAATAAAAGGTAGCAGAAATAACTCGAAGTCATGAACTAAATAGAGGAATATATCCAAACTATAGGATTAAGGAAACCCCTTGAAACAATAGGTCTTGAGGTGAGTAGAGGTATCGAATAAGATGTAAGAGAAGAGAATATATTTCAAACTATGGGATTAAGGAAACCCCTTGATCAATAGGTCTTGAGGTGAGTAGAGGTAACGAAGAAGATGTAAGAGAAGAGAATATATTTCAAACTATGGGATTAAGGAAAACCCTTGATCAATAGGTCTTGAGGAGAGTACAGGTAACGAAGAAGATGTAAGATAAGGGGATATATCCAAGAGTAAAACTATATGTAGGGCCCGAGTCAAGATCAATCATGTTGTGCTTGAATAGAAAATCTAAAAAACAATACCAAATTTAACATAAATAAAATGATTTATATTTAAATAGAAATTGTCTCTGCTCGTTCAAGAGTATGAATCTTAATTTTTGAAAATATTATTTTATTTCAAGATCTCACTTCTGTATTTTGTTATCTAATCTTTTAAATCAATAAAGTTTTATTTTTTTAAACTTAAGATAAAAAAATCACCTTTAACAGAATAATGTATATGGCACAAATATAAATTTGTTATAAGTGCTATCAAAAAAATCACGTGTACATTGGATTTCACATTATACATGTATAATATTCTTAATACTGTTCATTCATAGATAAATTAAATAGTTATGCATTGAGTTAAACGCTTTTTTTAAGAAGACAATAGACAACGAAAAGATTTTAAAAAGAAAATAGATTTTGTTGCATATAAATGAGCGATTTACTATATATATAGTCTAATAATAATATAAAATATTTTTTATATATGGGTAAAGTCTTTTTTATCTATTGAGACGTAGTCGGCCCATTGAGAACATTTCACAACTCCTTGATGCATCTTTTGACACCTTACCTTTCTCTATCTTCATCAACTGCTTTTCTCCTCTGAAATGAGATTAGTTTTAACTATAAATAAAATTAACTGTTAAAATATTCATTCAAAGATCCCATTTAGGTAACATAAATCAAGCATATGTTCATTAATTGAAAGAGGTTATAAAATAAACAATTTTATGCATTTGTGAATGTTATAGTTTGAAATTTATACCACAAAAGTTTTCCATCCAGAGAATTTTTTCTAGTTTCTCAATAAATTCAAACACATCACTGATAAAAAAATGGAATACATTAATTAAATATCAAAGTATGTAATTTAAAATTGAAATTTTTCCAACTACAACCAGAAACTAAAAAAACGAAAATCCTATTGCCGTAATCAATTCAAGTCGATTTAGATTTATTCAGTCTCAATTTAATTTTAAAAGATATAAAAACGCATATTTATGTTTCACTATCATTTTCTTATACATTGGTTGTGTTTATCAACATATTTGGTCAGCAGAGGTTGAAAATTTTGATTTATATTAAATGAAAAACAAGAACATTAACTACATTCTGGAACAATAGGGTTATGAATCAGTATGATGGAAAATTTTTCATTTTATAAAATCAATTTGTTGTGATTACCTGTCGCATATTTTAAAGAACCAGAGCAATATTAAAACTTGTTATATGATATGAATTACTTTGAAAACCAAGAATCATATGTGATATGGTTTTTTGAACGAAAATTTTCTAAATAATGAAATTTAGAGTAAAACTTTCAAATTTATCGTTCACAAAATCATTTCGAAAAGTGAGTAACAATAGAGCCATTTTTTGAAATCATTTAATTTATTGCGCCTTAGATTAAAAACCCAATTAAACACAAATTAATTGATCGAAAATTTCGGATGAATTAAATTACAAAATTATTACCAAAATATGCAAGAAATGTTTCTAATAATTTTTAGGTTACTGCGCATGACTGTTATTTAAATAATTATGAGACCAACATCCACCATAAAAGATTTTTTCAATTATTTAAAGGCGTGTGTCTTTTAAGGCCATGATCAGACCATAGAAAAGTATAAATAACCAATAAAAGCAAAACCGGAATGCAATGTATCAAAAGAACAAGATTATTTGATGTCCCGAATAGTGCCAAGGTTACAAATTACATTAACAGCAAAAGCACACACAGGGAACAATTCATATTAGTTCATACTGATATTGTAAATAGCGCAGCACAGTGCTGGGGAACAACCATGAAAAATAAAGGGTCAGGGGGGTTTTCTGGCACCATAGAATAGTAGATAAATTGGTGCATGAAAATAATGGGTATGAGATTATCAGGGAAGGTGATTCATTTTTTGTGGTATTTGATTGCGAAGAGAATGCTCTTAATTTCGCTAAAGCATTCCATAAAAACATATATGATTTAAAGGAGAAGAATGTATTAGAAAATATATTATTTTTGGATGTGAAAATAATTACTAAGAAATGTGATTGCCTTGTATTTCTTTCTGGTCAGAAATACTTCTTTTGGGGGTATGATATAGATAAGATCAAGGATCTCACAACAAGAGTTAAAATTGGAAGCATCGAGATTCCTCTGTAAATTAAAAAAAAATATTATTGTATCTAATAAAATTTTGGTTTTTTAGATAAAATAATTTTCATGGCTTGGATACCTTATTCTCTGAATAATATCATATTAAAGCCTCAGCTTTAAATAATTTGTCACCATATTGAAAGCCAGTATTAGGATAAGTTTGCGAGGTAACCACTTTAAACGGCTAAGGTAAAAGTTCGAAATTTCTAAAGGGGACAATTTCCTACTTTTGTGCTTAAATAAAACATTGAACAGCCTAATTATAAAATAAGTTCTTGGGTCATAGATCAAAATTTTTAAAATATATGAAAGACTGTGCTAATTTAGTTTTTACCGCGAAAATATAGCCAAAACAGGTTAAATATATCCGAAGCCTACTTACTACAAATTTATTAGTTTCATTTATATCAAACTTCATCGATGATATATTTTAGTTTCTTATTATTGGATCAATTTAATTTTTTCAAATAAAACATTTGATTGCTCCATAAGCGGATAATTATCACAATAAAATCTTCTTTGCCATTTTAATATTCATTTTTCCAATCAAGACTTATAAATTCAAGTTCTTTGATATTGCTGAAATAATAATATTTTATATTTTAGTTTTTATCGAATCCATAGATAAATATATTGTACAAACATATATTTAATCTAATTATGTAAGATAAATTTCTTTTATTGTATTTATAAGCTAATTTGTATCATTTTTTTTTTCAAATTTAAACCAAACAAAGCATCAATGGATCTATAAGAGAGAATATATATACTTATTTCAACCTCAAAATTTATAAAACGTTGATAAATATATATTCTCATTTTGAGGCTTATATATCAAGTGTCTCTTAAACCTTATTTTTAAGCAGGAACGCTTCCGCCCCTGGTGGTATTCGCAACCTCACTCAATATAGCTTACATTTTTTTAAAGAAATCAATGGTATACCCCGCATAAAATCGTAAAAAAACGTCCAAATGAATATGTTATAAGAATAAATCAAATAAATTACGTATGTGGAGAGACATGGCAATATAAATTATCAAGGAATTTTTGTATAATATGAAATGGTGGATTAAGTGGCAAGCATGAATGTAAAAAATAAGAAACAACTAAAAATTAAGTAAACCGATAATAGATCCAAGTATTTAAAATTGCGAAGTCAAAGAGAGAAAAAATAATAGGGGTTTAGTTCTATAATTTAAAACTCGGAATATCGCATTGCAATTTTAAAAAGCATAAAAAAATTTATCAATTATTCAGGCTGGAGGTTTTTAATTTATGTTAAGGACTGTACTAAAATGATGGTCAATATAAAAGCTTAAAATGAACGCATTTATACTAAATACGTCAAGAAAGCTTAGGTTACACTCACATTTATATTTTAAATGTGTGAAAGAAAATACTAAAATCAAGGTTCAACATTAACATTTGTATATTATAATATAAAATATTCGGAACAGTAAAAAATTTGTTAAGGTGTTAAAAGTCCCGGAGGAAGTAGAAGCATACATGCAAGCTCTCGCACTTCGCAAGACACTTAAACTCATCTCGTTTGAGAAAAGAAGAGAATTTGATGAAGATAGATCATGTAAAGGTGTCAAAAGATGCATCAAGGAGTCGTGCAATATTCCAAATAGACTGACCATGTCTAAATAGATAAAAATAAATAAATCAATCCATACATACATACATACATAAATATAAAAATCGTTATTAAACGATGTAAGTAAAAGCATCAATTCTAATCATGTGGTTTTTAGAACTAGAATGCACCGATTTTTGTTTTTTTAATGCAAATCAATGTAATATTTTTGAAGTAGACGTTTTTATGAACTATGATATTTAATTATGCATATAATATGTAAGAATTTGTCTGATCCGACAAGAATAATATGATTTAGTTGTCAATTTTAGTCTTAAATAAACCAACTGTATATTTGAGTCTTATGGTCGGCTTAAATATTTTTTTTTAAAATTTAATAAAGCATATGTGAAAAATTAAACCACATAGAAGGTTACAGATACTCAAAATACTGTTAAGCTACTTTTTTACAAGACATGCACTGCATAAAACCAATTTTATCGTAATATAATATTTAAAAAAGGTTTTAATGGAAATATTGTCACGTGATGAACATGGAATTTATTAAGTAATCTTAAAAAAGAAAATAAATAATTGAAGATTTTTTGACATTATTTTATTATTTAGATAGCTGAAACTTAAAATAACAAGCATCTATAGCGTAAAATATTTAAAGAAGTCAGCTTACGAAATCATTGGTTTTTCTATTTTTTGCTATAATTAAAATTTACAATGAATTCATGATACCCCCTAATAATCTATTTTTTCTGTATGCGCATATACGAATAAAGTTTAATATTCTAAATATTACACCTTGCAATTTGATTTTATTGAAATAACCAAATATAGCCGATTATATATGCTTTCCAAAAAAACTTTTGCAACACAGCATATATAATACAAAACAAAAGAATTTATGTTTCTCTATACATATAATATAACTTTGTCTAAATGAATTCCAGTACGAATAAATAATTGTGACAATTTTAAATATTCTTTCGCGCTATAGTATTTTTTAATAATTTTTATATATAAAAGTAGAAACTTTCTCGCAACAATTTAATAGAAACAAATTCAATAAAAAATTAAGGATAAATTTGAAGTTTAATAAAGCGTGAATCAATTTTTGCTATAAATCAATTATATTTAATTTTATAAATTTATTTTTTAAGATATAGATTATATTATTTTCCAATTTTATCTTTTTTTGCTGTATTTTCTAATTATTAAACAGTTACAAGTTAAAATTAGTTTTAATGTAAAATTTTGACGTGAAAACTACATATGTTAGACTTATATGTATTTTTTTGATACTTGTGAGATCTATTTTATTAGATAAAAAAATACATTAATTTTAAGAAAAATTTTAATTTACTGTGTCCTTTTATAGACTGTTCGACCAATAAACTGTATTTTTATTTCAAGACGCGCAAAAGTAAAAATGAAAACACAGTTTAAGAATCAGCTCAAAATATTTCATCATCAAATGAAATAGAATAGAATATTGCAAAATGTACTTCGTCTACGTTCATAAATATTTTTTTTAATAGACCACAACTGCACGTATCTAAAATTATTTCAATAAATAAAAGTAAGCAAAGTACGTTTTTTTATCGTAGAAAGAATGCTATGAAAGAGAACAAATGACATTTTTCCGTCAATTGTTTTATAAAAGTAATTAAAAATTACATGGAAGCTGTCTAGGCAAATTATCTACACTATATACATTTCTTATATTAGCTTACTAAAAATACTGTTTACAGACGTCAAATGTAATCGAGACAATATATATTTTATGTAAATCAAGTTGATGGTATAAATTTCTCTTAAAATAAATAATGTTGATTCGACTTGTAGCCCCAAATCAGTAAAAAGTCTAATATACACATTGAAAATATATTTATATTCAAATAAATGCATTGGATTCTATTCATAAAAATAATACTGTGTATCAAGCAAAGTATATAATTTAAATGTTAATATCCAGAATTTTGGCTTTATTTAAAGAAAATCAGATCATAATCTATATCAATGTCAATTTTTGTGGATATAGAAATAGCTACTTTCGCTCTTAGTTAAGTGAAGCAAATTTATAAATTTCAACTGAGGATACGAATAATAATTTTTCTTTGAAAATATGTATCCGATTATAACTCAAGCTTTTATCTATAATGACAACTTATTGTGTAAAATAGAGATCTCCAACTCATCTTGGCCTATTGATTTTAAATCTAAATTAATTTTAAAAATCCAAATTTATAAAATAATAAGTGGTTGAAAAGAATGTTATCAAGATTGAAATATTTACAAATAATAACCTCTTTATTGTTACTCGTTGAAGCAAGCAGAATTTATAAAAGAGAAGACGATAAATTTACTTATGAAAATTTTCGACTTAAAAACGGAATTGATGTTTTAATTGGATATTATGATCAATGCTCAAATAGCTCCTGCTCATTATCCATTGCAGTCGGATCCTTCCAGGATGAAATAAAAGGGAGTGCTCATTTACTTGAGCATCTTATAATAACCGGAGGAGGTAGACCTTGCGGCGAAGAATTAAAAAAACTTCTATCATTAAAAAATAGCTTTAAAAATGCATCAATCAATGTTGATATGACTGTCTACAGCATGGATATATGTAGTACATCATTTTTCGAATCACTTGTGATTTTTTCAAACCTTTTTAAGAATCTTGACCTTGATAAGGATTTTCTTGATAAAGAGATTGATACCGTAGATTTGGAATTTAATACTAAACTCATGAAATATGATTACTTTGCCACTGAATTATTATTTTATAGTTTTTTAATAGATGGATTTAAGACCTTTACATGTGGTAATAAAAATACACTATCAGCTATCAATTTAAAAGAGACTATAATTGAATTTTGGAAAACTAATATTGTTCGCGAAAAATGAAACTTGTTGTTTATTGTAAAAATAGAAATGTAATACATACAATAAAAGATTTTTTTTCAGACATTCCAATGTGTAAGAGGTGTATTTTTCTCGAACAGGAGGAAAAAGATCGAATTTCTCTTTGCAAAGAAAAACTCGAAAAATATGATATATGATTTCACAGAGCCACGAAATTAATATCTACAATAAATTTTTATTGAGTATTCTTGATGAAAATTACCTTAATAGATGGATTAAAATTAAACCCATAAACAAAATAAATACAATAATTGTATCAATCGAGATTCCAACGCACCTAGGTATGAACAGTAAGCATTCAATATATTTTATTGATTTCTTAATGTCCAAGCAAGGAATAAACTCTTTGATCTGGATTCTTAAGATGAATAATCTGATCATCGACTTAAATACAGATATCATTGAAAACATTTATTGGTCAATTTTTCGTATTTCAATGGAGTGTACAGCCCGGGGTTGCAAATACAAAGAAATTATATTATATATTGTAGAGAAATTTTTTTTATTCATCGGAAACATTGATGATGAAAACACAAAAAAAAAGTTATCGACACTCCATGAATATTTTAAAGATTCCAACAATGAAAAAATCTACAATACCATTACACCAGATGTATATCAGAGAGCAGAAGAGGCTTCATGCTTTATGCATTATTATTTGGTCGAGAATATCTTTTGCCATAATATTATCAAAAATGAATTCGATTATCAAGACTTTCTGTCAGCTATCGATATTTTAAAACAAAGAAAATGTTGGAACGTTATGTACATAACAGAAAATCAAGAAGACGACGGGGATTATACCAATTCAAAACATCAATATACAGACTTTGGATATATGATTTCTAATGATTTTATTTCAAATATTAAAAAAGATAAAATCGATCGTTTATTAGAATATAAACTGTCATGGAATATAGGAATCACAGATAATTTAAATTATAATGAAAATATGCTCGTAATCTTTAGTAAAGACTTTGGGGAAGATAATTATGGGCCTGATTTGAATGAATTAAAAAATATATATAATGAAAAGATTTCATTTTTAGATATAGACGAAGATATTAATGGTATAACAAGGCGTCAAAATAATAATTTGGAAAAATACGCGATTATTATAATAAATCCCACACTTATCGCTTCTCTTGTATCTTACGTGTCTATTAAAATGAACAGTCGAGTCTCCAATAAAGAATATTACATTTACAAAGTTTATTTGGAGATGGTAAGACTTATGATAAATATACATAATAGCTTTTTAGTATCGAAAGGTTATCATATAGATAAAAAAATATCAAGATCTGGCATCGAACTGAATTTCGTTGCCCAAAATAAGAAGGATGTAATGAAATTCATTGAAATTTATTTTTCTTATTTCTTTATTTTAAAGGATTTAATATCGAAAGAAAACCCTTCAGATAATCTATTATGTCTATATAGATACGCCAAGGCAATCGCAAGCAAATCATCTTATATGCATGAATATTTTAATAGTATGGGTGATGTAAACTCTCTTTTATACAGTTATTATACAAAGATAATTGACTTTGATCATGAATTTTTAGACAAACTAGAGCTGAAAGACGTAAAAATTCAAGAAAACTGTTATTTGCGTATATTAATGACAACGACACAGACTCACATCGAATTCATGAGCTTCTTTCAATTTTTGGCGAATAAACTCAATCCACCGATTCAATATAATCATAAAATCAAACAATGCCAAAAAACAAACAATAAAGAACTTTCTCGAATTGAAAAACAAGGAAATAATATTGATGAGATAAGCACTTACTTGTCACCTTTACATGCACCTGGAACAAATATAGGCAAAAAAAGAACGAATTCAAGCAAAGAAAAGAATCTGTTAAGTTCAAGTCATTATAAGAAACACAAATATGGCAAAAATGAAAAGAAAATTGAAGAAGAACGAGCTGAATACGTAGATTATCGTGAAAACATAAAAAATAATTGCGTTACTGTATTTTTAAAAATTGGACCGCGATATGTTGGCAAAAATTACATAATAGCCACTCTCTTATTCAAATTTTCGGCGCCTAAATTTTTTGAAGAATTTAGAATCAAAAATCCGATTAGTTACGCTGCAGAAAATTTTATAGATATATTTGAAGGAAACCTTTATATCGGCTTTCAAGTAATCTCTAATAGATTATCACATAAAATCATTAAAAACAAAATATTGGAATACATACAGTGTTTAAGAAACTGACTGGATCATATTATAGAACTCGATGTATCCATGGACGCTTTGGCAGAAATGAGGAAGAAAGAAACAGAAATTGCAAAAAAAATCCGTAGAAAAGAAAATATATCCATATTAATTTATAAAAACAAAGAAATACGACATAAAGATAATTTTTATGACATTTCAAAAAAAAAGTTAGAAGAAATAACCACGATTCTTTATTACGAAATATTACACCACCAATACAGTCTTAAAAATTATATTGATCTGCATTACTTAAATGTCAAAGATATTCATGATTTTTATCGCCAATTTCCCGTATTTGACGCAAGTACGTTTTATTACGAAAAGGATGTCAGTAATATTTTACTAGACATGAAGATGTGTATTTTAAAATTGAATTTTGAAGAAATAATAATTGAAAGCTAGAATGTGGCTTCAAAAATAATTTATACAGCTCAAATCTTTAAAAACATTTTTTTTGGCTTGGTTAACTTTTTCAAAATGCTAAAATAAAATATTAAATTTCAAATTGAGAGCCATTTTGAAATTGTTCTAAAATTTCTAATATAGTAAATATATATTGTCTGTGTTTTTTTCTTTCCTCATATAAAAACATCCCGATCTTTAATATTATAATTCATCAATGTGCTTTTATTTTGTGTTGTCTTTATTATAGTTTTGTCTTTTTTTTCGACCTATAATTCAAACAAATAATACAGAAATTAAGATTAGCTGATTATATTTTTTTGTGATAATCTATTAAGAATTTTAGACCACTATTTTACAATGTAATTTTTTACGAAATTTATCGGTGTGCAATATGTCTAAATTTCGTTTTAAAGTCTTTGTGATATATAATAAATTTATTGGCCCGATAGGCGCAATCAAGCTTATTTCGACTAGGTTACAACCAAATCAAACACAAAGCTTTAAAAATAACTCAGAGAAAACATAGCTATGTGTTAACGCAACTAAAAATAGATCCATTCTAGTAACTAATAAAATTGCTTTCTGTTCAACTATAGAAATACCAGGTTAATTTGTGTTTATTGTACATAAAGGAACTAAAAAGGTTGTCACATAATAAAGACTTAAGCTAAAACGTACAAATAGCGTTTTAGCCACTGTTCTAAACCAAAATTGTAATTTAAACAGAAAAAAGCGACATGATTGGTTATAGGGAGCTCTAATTATGCGCTAGCTGGACATTATTATTTCATAATATTTATATAAATACACTATTCCTATAAAAAACCTTCCAAATATAGATTTTTCAACTTTTAAGACTTTTATGCCCACGATCTACTTGGTAAAATTTATCTTCTAAAAATTTTTGGCTTTTTGTATAACCCAGCTGACATATATAGCATAAAATATATATGTTGCGGTTTTACATAAATTGTAAATTTATTTAAAGAAAAAAATTAAGATTTCTAATCAAGAATAGACCCTTCAATTACAGTTCAATTATAAATCAAAAAATATTATCTCATCTATTTTATTATAGTTATAGTGTATATATTTTTTGTAGCTGTGGTTTTCTAAACATGATAATACGCATATTTCGAATTTTACACTTGATGGCGTATTGAGATGCTATAAATTCACTGACGGATGATGAATTTGCATGGTTATTTTATGAATTAAAATTTGATCTTTTTTTTGTCATCTGATTTAATGCTTTATGGTGTTGTGTTTATATCTCCTGCATATTCCTAAAAGGCGATACTATATTTATAAAATAAGCGACCATTATATAAAGCTAAAGTTTAACGAACTAAAATAAATTATAATATGATATAATATAGAGTTTGTGTAAATAACCAAGCTTTTTAACGTGTCAACTATTGCAATAAATATTTTTTTGCCAACGTATGCCTAAAAATAAATAGATACGATTTAATCAAAAAATTACTTTTAACGAGGTACATCAAATAATATAAAAAAATAGAAGAAAAAGTAATAAACACACATTAAACCATAATTTAAACAGCATTCGCTTATATGTATATGATAAATTTACATAATAGATGATAATATATTTTATACTCTGGTTTTAGAGCTATAGATAAATATGTAACCAAATATAACCTTTGTTTTGTATATCTCAGAAACGACTTTGTCATACAGATTTTTTGCCTGCGAATTATCTGTATATAGTTATAATATATTGCCCTATTATTGTTTTTTTAGTTTATTGTTTTTTGTCAATTTAAACAGTCTTAATCATAACAAAATTATAGTATAAAGGCATATAAAATATTAGTAATTAGATATAATTCAAGATGTAATGTTATATTCGATAAATAACCATTTGTTATAAAAATAAATATGTAAAATATGATTCACTGCCGTAAACATGTAGATATGAACAGAAACACCGCAAATAATATTCTCAGCAAAAAATAGGAATTATATATCTGAAAATGTGTTATCTCTAAAAAATAAATTTTTTAAGTAGGAAAATATTTATATGAAGTTACTGTGCAAGATATTTTATTGATTTATGATAAACACGTGATCAAAAAAATTGATAATTAAATGCTGTGTTGATTTTTGCAACATGTTATTATACCTAAGGGCTCAAATAATATCTAAATTATAGAAAAAAAATATCGAATTGACATATATATACGTCTCTATACTTTAATAGTTAGTTTAAGATAAACGTAAACTATTAAATTCAAACATATTTATTCCATTACTCGTATTTGGCGCTAAGAAAAGATTTTCAAACTTGATTCAATGACTTTCGATCGTTAGTGGCTGAACATGTGTAAATTCATCATCGGGTTACATAAAACGCTGATAAATATTATAAATATTCTTTTATAATGAAATTTCTTTTCATAAACACGAAAAAATTATTTTACCAAGCTTTTATAAAAATCTATGTTTTATCAATGCAATATATAGGGGTTTATATAACGTTAGGCTATATAAGTTATATAATAAAATTCCTAGATTTCACTTTAAATAAATATTTCTGTGTTTTATCATATCCCCCAATTTTTACAGTCTTCTTAAAACCTATTCTTCTTTAGATTATTATTTTTTTAGTTATTTGCGTTGATAATATTAATGTATATTGTTTGCTTAAACAACATTTCGAATTTTTATACATATGACTTATTGTATTTAGTATGTAAGCCATCCTATTTATTGTGTATAACATTCTCGTTTTTTTATATAAAAAAAATGTGATTTTCATTAGACAGCGTATCTATTTTTTCTTGTATTTATAATATAAGTCTGTTTATTGCTTTTTTTTCTATGAATTATTCAGTTAAGATTTTCATACTGACTAAAAATATATAGTCTCTCGGAAATTAACGCAATAAATGCTAGCATTTAAGCGTCTATTTTTATTTTTTTTGGTTCTTTATATATGTATTCTTAGAATTGTGTTTTATAATTTGCTTTTTATTAGAGTTATAATATTATGGGTGAAAAAGTGTGTTCGTATATGATTTATAGTAAATCCAAGTAAAAATATCGAAAAATTTGTTCATAATATTATTATTAAGTAATAGACAGGTCTGTAAGCCTCAAATCACTGTTGGTACAGCAATTTCTCAAAAAAATACAATGAACATGAAGTGGAATCTAGCTTGATCTAATGACCTAATAGCATAATTTTTGACGTTCTTGATTATCAGAGCATTCAAATAGATAAGATGCAATAAGGCATAGTCCCAAATATAATATAGAAAATCATTATTATGCAATTATATCTATTATAAATTATACTAATATGGATCGTAGGTATTTTTTATTTCGGGTTCATTAAAAAGTTGTAATTTTAGTTTTTGTTTTCAGGCACAGCTTCGTTGATTCTCTGTACGCACAGCGTATTATACTTTGGCTATCATCCCACATTCAAAGTCTTTTTCAATACCCCAAATTCTTTCGAGAACTAGTAAACATGGGGTTTACTTAATCCCAAGGTTTGAATATATGCCTCAACCTGGTATGTGGCATCCCATTTCTTCTGGTATCTTTTATGATATCGTGTCACCACACCATCCCATGGTAATCTATATGAATATTTTATAAAAAATTTTATTAATTTATGGGTTAATTTTCTTTTTATCGATTTTATATATTTAGACGTGGTCAGCGTGTTGGAATATTGCCCAACTCCTTGACACATCTTTTAACACCTTTCACTGGTTTATCTTCCACAACTACTCTTCTTCTCTCGAATGAGATGAGTTAAAGTGTCTTTCGGAGTGTGAGGGCTTGTATGCATGCTTCTACTTCGTCCGAAATTTTTAACACTTTAACATATTTTAAATGATATTTTGTGTCCACCCCATCCCAAGTCATCACGTATGGTATTATTCTTGTTTACCATTATTATATCAAACCGAGTATATTCACCATGATGTCCTACTTCCTATATTTTTCATTTTCAACTTCAGTTAAATTATCAAGGCTAGTAATACCTATTTCAATCAGCGCAATCATATTTATTTTTTTATCGTTTAGAAAAATATCTGGTATATTTTGTTTGATCTAAATATCTGTTTGTATTCGGGTATCAACTTTTAATTTCCGCATTTTCGTTTTCGCAGATCTATTGTACTGAGTGAGTTCTTATCTTTTTGGTTTTCTTGAAGTTGTATCGTCTTGATTCTGTATATACCCAATTTATTTCATATAGCACACAAATATGAAATACTAGCAAAAAAACTATATATAATTTACAACTACAGATCACCTAGACAATAAACGTCATATATTTGTATTTTTGGTATCACAAAATCATTTCTGTCGTATATTTAGATTATGAGAATAAAGAAGCAGAAGAATATGCAAAAAGAATATAATTAAAAAATATATTTTATAAAATAAACTGGAAAAGGGAAATGTAAATTTTGGATGATTCCACAAATTCCGAGATATTCAGACGTATCGGCTAAATCTGTTCTTCTGGAGTTTACAATGAAGTTCTAGAATAAGTTGAAAAATATATAAAAAAATAACTAAAAAAAAGACAGCATAAATATAGCTTATCTTAATAAATGATGTTCAAAAAGAATTTTATCTTATCAGTACATTTGGTGTTAATTATTTTATAGTTCCACAATGAAAACATGCTACGGCTCTATTGAACAGGTTTGGCTGATGCTTGATTTTACTACATCATCGTAACAATTTTTGCCCACACATCTTCGTCTCTGAAAACTTATTAGTACGAGTTTCTTGCATAATCCTATTGTTTTGAGCATATGCTGCGGCTTTAGTTGGCATTCCTAACATCTTTTTATACGAATAATTTTATTTTACATACACCATATTCTTTTTTTGTTTCAATCAACATAATGTAATAAAAGCTGTTTATAATTGAATCAACTTGAAAATGAAAATAACTAGAAATTTATCCGTAAAAAATGATAATCAGTCATCTTATTTAATATTCATGGTTGAATGAAATTTCCAATACATATGGATATAAATCTTAGAAGTAGCAAAATTCATATGAAATTCGTAATTAAACGCTGTAATTAAAGGCTTTATTTGAACCTTATTTATTTAAAACTAAACGACATCTTACCCGTATAGATACAAAAACAAGATTTACATTATAAAAAATGTCTATATATTTTTCACAATAATATTATACAATAAATTTCGACTGAGGTAAGTAAAATCCATAAGACAAAACCAATTTTTCCAAATTAGTGTCAAATATAGACCGATTATGGTACTTATGTTACTAAAATTGCTTTTCGTTATTTTTTGTATTTTTTTAAAGATATTTTGATAGTTTTAGATAAATGTAAACCATCATAAATACAAAAAAGTTAAATTTTTTTTTAAAAGAAATATTAGGCATCAATCGCATTGATCAGATGATTTAATTTAACGTATGTATATAAATGTTGTATTAAAGGTCTTATTTATGTATGTTTTGTTTTTTTTTCTACTTATAAGCAAAAACGTATAAGAGAATTAAAAACAAATTATGGTCTAAACAACAGAAAAAAAAATCAAATTTCTTATTCAAAGACAAAAAATTATAAGAGATTTGCTTAATAATCACTGTAGTTTTTTTTCTTGCTAAAAAGAAAATCTGACACCAAAACTGGATACATATTGATAATATTTTCATAGCAGTTTGCATATAAATGTATCGAGTTTATTGTTTTTAATATAATATTTACTGGGTTTTTTTGAAGTAATTATTTATAGCCGATTCAATGCTTTTTTATTGCGACAAATTTCATAGTCAATAATTTGCAAAAGAATATATATAAATGCATATTTCTACCCATATATGACAATACATTCCTAGAAATATTAGCTCTTTATTAAAAAAGGGCGATTAAAAACATGTATTTATGTTTTGTCATTGTATTTGTTTTCACATATTCAGTAAAAAAATTACGAACTATTCTTAGGCATATATATAAAGGCCCAAAATCTAAGAAAATTTAAATAGTAAATATTTTACACAAACATGCGTGAAAAAATTTGCGAAAAATATGAGCACAATTTACTTTTTCCGAATTACTCGCTGTAAATTTTTGCCATTACTGTCTAGTACCATTTTTTGCTGCATTTAAAATGATTAAACAGTTATAACTATACTAATGAATTTATGTAGACCTACATATAACGTTTTTTTATGTAATAATCCCATGCATTTATAATGTTCCTTGGAACACCATTTTTCAGAAAAAATTTTGTTCTTTTTTTATATGAAATTTTTTTTGTTCGGTTGTCTCATATAATTTATTTTACAAAAATAATTGTGCAAAATCATGCTATTTCTTAGAAAAAACGCAAAGAATGTTAACATACTATTGATAAAATTAACATTCTTTAATATGTTCGAAATACTTAGAGTGATGGTAAATATAATATATTGTGATACTCAATATTATAATCAATAAATTTCGGCTAGCTAGACCTAACTACAAAGGTGTAAAGAAATAATAAATCTAACATGTAAGAACCATATTTATGATTCAATGAAGCTACAACAAAAATGGACGTCTTTGATTCTTATTTATTTTTGCAAATACTTTAAACATGAGCATTGGTATACCGTTCTTTACCAATTATTTAGAATAAAGTACTTGCTTTATATAGTTTCAAAAAATAACAAATACTGAATATAATAAAATTGGAATTTAACGAGACGCATATTTCTTTTTCACTTTTTATTTATTTATTAATGCTAGCACAAAATCGTGTATTATCGATAAAACTACGTCAAATATATCAGCGGAGATATAGCCCTGCATATTTTATCAATAAGAAATAGAGTCTCTTTAAAACAAAAATTCTGTAAATTTAAAAAAAAATACACTGAAATTTAGATACATCTGCAGAAAATTTGATCTAATAACCACATTTAGCTATTTTTGTGGTATAAAAGTATTTACTTTCTTTTCTTAGAAAAACTAAAGAAAATTACTATTATTGAACGAATCGTTGTTGATCTTCTTAAGCTATTTTGTAAATATATATTTCCAATCTTATCGTGATTCATTGATTCGGTATCATAATTCAACTTTCAAGACCCATAATTTTAAATTATTAAGTGCTTGGCAAGAATGTTATCAATTTTCAAACTGTTACATTAGATAACAATTTTATTGTCATTCGCAGAAGCAAGCAAAATTATTTAAACTGCTGCAGATAATTTTAAATATGAAGTCTTCCACCTTGAAAATGATATTAATGTTTTATTTGCATATAATAATAAGTGCACTTATAGCAACTGCACATTATCCATTAAATTTGGATCGTTCCAGACGAAATACAAGGGTGTGCTCATTTGCTTGAGCATATTCTAAGCAAAGGTGGAGGTAGATCTTGTTATGAAGAATTAAAAAAACTGTTATCATTAAACGGTGGTGACTATCTACGTGCTGGAACTTTATGTGATTAAGCTTTTTCATGGCTTTAATATTTCTAGTATTGCGTTTATAAAATCGCTTGTAATTTTTTCTAAATTTTTCAAGGATGTTGACTTTGAAATATATTTACTAAATAAAGAAGCTGAAACCGTGGATTTAGAACATAATTATAGACTTATGGAATATGATAGCCCGGCAACTGGGCTATTATTTCATAGTTTGTTAAGAGATGGATTAAACGACTTTTTATGTGGTAACAAACATTCATT
Source organism: Rhyacophila brunnea (assembly GCF_057557595.1). Classification (NCBI taxonomy): domain Eukaryota; kingdom Metazoa; phylum Arthropoda; class Insecta; order Trichoptera; family Rhyacophilidae; genus Rhyacophila; species Rhyacophila brunnea. The sequence goes on from NW_028232820.1 coordinate 289,519, forward strand.
ATCAGGTAATAATTTAGAAGAAATAATTATTCAGTTTTGGAAAACTAATTATTGTTCAAGAAAAATGAATTCGTGGTTTATTGTAATAATAGAAATGTAATATATACAATTAAAAAATGATTCTCAGATATTCCGATGCGTAAAAGTTGCATTTTTAAAGATTGTGAAAAACATCTGGTTTCTATTTCCAATCGTAAATCAGATACACACGATGACATGTCTTCTCTGATACAACCAATAGCTATTATTGACAATGATTTAGAATCTGGTATTTTTGATACTAATTATCTGAATAAATGGTGTAAAATTATTACCAAATTTAATATAAGTAAAATAATCGTATTCATCGAGATACCGAAACCAAGAAGCTTGAACAATAAGGATTCTATTTATTTCACAAAATTTTTGATGGAATACAAAGATAAAAATTCCTTTTTATGGATTTTAAAGAAGAACGATCTGGTCATAAGTTTAACGGCATCGATTATAGATTTAGTTTTTGCAACGATACTTAAGATATCCATAGAGTGTACAGCCCGTGGTTGCAAATACAAAGAAGATATTATAAATATAATAGAGAAATTTCTAGAAGTCATCGGAAACAATTATAAAAAACGAAAAAGAAGTTGACAACAGCGCATAAATATTTTAGTAATTGGAAAAATGAAGAACCTGTCTATATAAAAACCAAAAATTTATTTGATAAAGCGATAATGGCTTCTTTTTCGTTGCATATTTATCCTATTGAAATTTTTTTGAACCTATCCTTTGGAAGTAATGAATTCGATTACCAACACTTTATTTCAACGATAGATATTTTAAAGAAAGGAGATAAATGGCTTGTTATGTATTTATCTGCGAATGAAGAAGATGAAGTCAGATATAAAACCGAGAAACAAAAATTTACAGACCTTGAATACAGCATTTCTATAGATTTTATTTCAAATATTCAAGAATGTAAAATAAATCATTTATTGAAGTATAAGCTGACATTGGATGTGGGATACCAAGATCATCAGTTAGAATTTTATGAAACGGTGAGTAAATTCATAAAAGATAACGATGAAAATATAAAATGGGACAATTTAATGAATCGATGGATTATATCAAAAAATAAGATTATTTTTTTTGAAGATATTTTAGAAAATACCAAATGGCGTAAAAAGGCGTCAAAATAAAAATTTGAACGATTTCGCGATCATTATGATACATCCCAGATTTATTACATCTGACAGTGCTTACGTATCTGTTAAAATGAAAAGTTATATATCAAATGAGAAATTTATTAAATACAAAGTATATTTAGAGATGGTAAGACTAAGTATAGCTAACTATGATTACTTTTTTATGCTTCATAACTGTTTTGTTGATGTAAAGATTTAGCATAGAAATTAATTTTGAAGCTCATCATAAGGATATAATAAAATTTATTTCATTTTATATCGATTCTTTCTTTAAATTAAAGGATTTACTATGTGAAAAAAATCCATCAGATAGTCTCTTAAATTTATGGAAGCACGCCAATGAGAATACAAGAAGAATTCTCGAGTCATATGTATATATAAACAAAACTGGTGATTTTAATTCTCTTTTATATAGTCATTATGCAAAAATAATCGAGTTTGATCATAAATTTTTAGTCGAACTAGACATGAAGGATATAAAGATTCAAGAAAACAGTTATTTGACTATTTAATGATGACAAGACATGCTAAACACAAATACGAAAGGTTTTTATTACCTTTGGCTCAAAAACTCAATTTATCGAAAATATTTAAATCAAAGGATGAACACTACCAAAAAACAAACAATAAACAACTTTTATCTATTGCAAAATATAAAAACGATGTTGAGCAAATGAACATTTATTTTGATCCTTTAAATGACCCAAAAACAATTCCATATGAAAATAAAAATATTACAATCAAAAAAGAGAATCCAGTAGATTCACGTCTTGAGAAATACGAGGGTGTCAAAAATAAACAAGAATTTGATAATAAAATCAATGAATATTGTATGAATATAGTTGAATCAAAAAGTAATTGTGTTTCAGCATTTTTAAAAATAGGACCACAATCTCTTGGCATAAATTACGTAATAGTCAGACTCATAATTCTATTTTCAGAACCAAAATTCATTGAAGAATTTCGATTTAAAAAGCTGATAGGATATCATGTAAGAAATACTATGCATATATTTGAAGGCAATTTTTATATATGTTTTCAGGTAATAACTGTAAAATTTTCACACGAAATCATAAAAAATAAAATCTTAGAATATATACAGTGTTTAAGAAACTGTTTAGATCATATTATAAAACTCGATGCTTTTATGATAGCTTCGCAAGATGAGACAATAATTGGAACTGAATTTGCAAATAATTCATATGAAAAAGAAGATATAGATATAATGATTTACAAAAACAAAGAATTCCATTATAAATTTTATCGTGATATTTCAAAAGAAAAATTAAGGGAAATAAATAGGATTTTTTATTGCGAAATTATACACTTTCTACAGCGCCTGATATCAACAATGCATTCGCTGAGGGTAAACTGGACGAATATCATGATTTTTATCGCGAAATCAGTGCATATGACGCAAGTACTTTGTATTATAATATAGATGTCAAAAAATTTTTACTACATATGAATATGAGCATTTTAAAATTTGATTTTGAAGAAATAATAATTGAAAGCTGAAAGATATTTTCGAATAAATTTTTAGCCTCCAAATTTCTTTGCAATATTTTCAGTGTATTTTATTTTTAAATTTCGGTTCTAATATACTTCTTTTTATAATAAAGAGCCACTTTAATATATGATTGAATATTTTGCAGTTTAGCACTAATTTTTTGTTTAAAATTTGTTTTTTTTACGTCAAAAAAACATAAGAATATGCAACAAACCATGTTTCTTAAATGCACTTATATTTTATCTTAATTTTTAATTACATTTATGTCTTTGCTTCATTGGTATACAAATGTAAGACAAAAATTATCCAATATGTTATAACATGGAACGGCTTGGTGATACGATAAGATAAAAGATACCAGGACGAACTAGATGCCACGAACCAGGTTGTGGCATATATTCCAACCTTGGGATTGTGAAAAACCCTTGAATTTATAGGTCTCGAAAGAAGAGGGGGTATTGAAGAATACTTTGAAGAGGAGAAGATAGCCGAAAGTATAAATACTCTGTACGTACAGAGAATCAAGAAAATTGTGCCTGAGAACAAAAACTAAAATTAAGAATATAAATTTAGACCATAAATTTTAAAATATAACTTATTCAGCATATAGCATGGTAGTCCTGTATTTTTTATATATTATGCTGATACCAAAATTGAATTTAATAAAAGTTATTGAAAACAAAATATAACAATTTCTAGTTAAAAGATAAAGCCTTTTTTATTTAAATATATAAAAAAATAAAAAAATAATTTAAGAATGTATTGTAAATATAAAACAGGCAGCCAATTATTTCATTTTCCTTATATCATTTATAATTAAATTTATTTTTAAAATATACTTGATCTATTGTGTTCTTCCTTCTTCACAACGACAAGATTTAAAATGCATTTGTAAGAATTTTTGAAAGTAAACATATTTATTCTGCTAAAATCAGATTCCTATACCATAAAAAAATAATAGATGCGTATTATACATATATATAATAACTACAAACAACCCTTTTGAGGTTTTTTCACCTAAAATACATAATCCTGCAAACAGATGGCTTTTTATAATATTTGCGTACCCCCGAAAAATCAAAGTTAGAACTGGGTGTTACTATCATTAATTTCTAGTATGCTGCTATAACCGGATGAATCTTTATCTTATTTTTATTATAGATAGCAGCATTAATAAACCACAAGTTGTGGTATTGGTCATTTTAGCTTTAATAAACAACAAAAACTAATTGTTTAATAAAAATCCTGTAAATATCATTCAGTCGCAAATATATTGCTTAAAAAAAATATTACTAATATACTATTTTCGACAAATGAAATAATTAGCCGCATAAATTCAAGTTCTATTATATTATGTAGCAAATTAAACACAAAAGAGAATATTACATGTAACATTATTTCCTTTTATTCTTTAGATACCCAAATAAAAACCATTATACACATATTTCACCGAAGACAAGATTTTTCAACTAATTTGTATATATATTTACCACTACTATATGTATCTTATACTACACACTAAGACACACAAATCTAGTTACGGATAGACAAGTTGATCATATTATCTGTAAATAAATAAGTTCGACGCAATATTTAAATATATCTTTTTTACTGGTAATTTAAAATGTTTAAAAAATCAATAATTGAAATTACTGCTATTATAAATGTGTAAATGCATAATCAGAGTTTTTTTATTGTATCCATATATCAATAAACTAAGTTACTCATTTTTATTTGATTTAACAAACATGTGATAGGTTTAAATTAGATTCTGAACATTTACAACTCTGTATTTGATGTAAATAAAGATCTATTCAACATCATGATCTAAAAAGAACAAATTATTTAATTCTATTGGATTATCGACATTTTCATATATTTTACGTATATAAACCTCTTTCAAATACATTAATAAACAACACTAAATAATTACGATAGTATAATTGACATACTTAAACGTATAAAATTCAAATATTAATGCTTATAAAAATATCTCTTTGCTCCTTTATCTTATATTACGTGTATATTTTCTCAATCGATGAAAGTTTTTATGGCCCCATTAAAGGATTTATAACAGGCATTATTATGTTTGACATTTATGGGAGTATTTAAAAAGATGAAATAGAAATAAAAATATCAATTAAAAGACTAAAAACCAACCTGGCTCATTATTTTATAATATAGGGAAATAAGAAAGGTTTACCATATATATAATGATGTTATAATGAAAATATTTTTTTAATCTATATAGATATTAGAATATATTTTTTATAAAACAGAAGGATTTGCGCAAATATTATGTACTCTTATGTATTTAAAGTATAAAATAAAAATATTTAATAAAAAAAGTGTACATATAAAAGACTTATAATTATTTTATTTGTATAAATACTTACTATTTATATTTTTGCCACAAAAAAATTTTATAAAACATATACTAAGCATAAAAAAGGAAAATTTCGAACGAATAAATTGTTATTTAAGATTAGTTTGTTTCTATTAAGATATATTTTCGAACAGATTAGTTAGCTAATAAAAATATACAATTAAAATATATTTATATTAAGAAAGAACGAAAATTTTCAATACAAAGAAATACGTTTCTAGCGTCTTATCTGTAATTTTATGGGTATTATTAAAATTTTTGACATGAATTGTATATTTATATAATCTTCTTACACTGTAATTATTATCTAATTATGCATTTTATTTATCCAAATGAATTAATATCAATCCTTATGTTAGTTTAAAAAAACGCTATCAGGGAGATCCAATAAAATGAGCGCATAAATTTGAATACGTATATACTAAAAAGACAGAATCTTTACTTTTTTTATAAAAGAAAATAATTTACAAATAGATCTTTTGATAAATCCTACGAGTGTAGGATATAAGAATAAAGATTTGTGATAAGATAGATCGCGACTATAAAAATTTGAAAAAAATATGTAATCAAAAAAATTTTGTAACACAATTTGTGATGCATTGAGGATCATAATTTGTAACACTAATATCATAATAATCTGATATATTTAGAAAAAATATTATACATACATAAGATTACTAAATTTACATCATATTGCTTTTGCAATATTTAGAACACAAAAAATACTATTAATATAAAAATTTTTCTTATAAAATTAATATCTTAGCGAATAAACTTGGTTCGAAACACAAATTTATAACAAAAATATTACCATATTCAATGACTCGAAGTGAAGTGGTTAAAAAATTTACAAAAAAATAGTGAGAAATATAAAAACACAGATGAAGTATAAGTATACTTTGCAGCTCTCACACTTCGTAAGACACTTGAACAATATCATTTGATGATAATGCATTTTACCAAGAAAGACATAAAAAAAGGTTTTAAAAAATGCATAAGCGAGTTGTTTAATATGTTTAAATTCTTTTTACCTCCCAGTAAAAGGAATTTATAGACAGGAGAAAATAAATCTATTTTTAAAAAATCCTTATATGATAAAAATAACCCATACATTTGCATAGGATTTTGTATTGTGTAGCTGATAATTTTTTTATGCATAAAACTCTATTTGATCATTTTTATATTTGCTTTTTTTAAATATTTATTGCTACATTGCTTGAAATGTAGAATAAGAAGTTTAGACAAAATTGTTTAAACCAAAAAAAAATAGAAAGTTAATATAATCTTAGGATTCAATTCATTCTATAAAATTTCTAAATTTTACAAGGTAACGTATTTGTGATAAATTAAACCACCATCTCGGTTTTAAGAAGGTCCGATATATTCTTCTATAAATAAGTGCTTTTTGTATGAAAGACTATCGTTATTTAAGACGCATAAACGGAACCTAAACGCTAAATAACTGGGTAAAATAAAACCTTTCTACTCAAGAGTTTTTCTTAGCGTCAATTACACGTTTATCATAGCCACATGATAATTTACATAAATATAAACTATCGAACGGTTGCTTCCAACTTGATTCTGTTACTGATTATCTTTTTTGCTATATAATTCAATTCATAATTTTTTTATTCTCTACACCGACCATTCTATTTTTCTTGTTTATAATATTAGTATTCATATAGTCTTTATCTTTTACTTATGCTCTTTTTCTAGAATTTAACATTTTTTTATTCTATGTCGGGTAAATTATTTTTACTTCATTCTAAAATATTTTTGGTATTGTTATTACATTATTTACGACAAATATTTGAATTTTTTGCATCTTTGGAAATTTTTTTATAACGCATTCACAATGTAATATTAGGTTTAAATAATGTTAATTATTTTTTATCTATTTGTCAGGCTTTTTTTTTTATAGATTTCATTCTTTGAGACGTAGCCAGCCTACCGAGGATGTTGCGCTGCTCCTTAATTCATCTTTTATAACATAAAACTATTCTTTCTTCATCAGCTGATCTTCTTTTCTTAAATTTGATTAGTTCAAATGTCTTGGATAAAAAAAAGAAATTCAGATAGTAAATACTTAGATAAAATAAATCTACGTAAAATGTAGTCTTTACATATTGAAATAATGAGAGGCGTACCACATAAAATAAAAATACGTAATTAAATAAAAGTTATAATAAAAAAAGAAAAATGCAAAATAAAAAATAAAAAAAATAATTACATAAAATAAATCTATGTATATTATGCATACAAAAGTAAAAAAAATTGCCTAGTCAAATAAACTTATTGAAAGATTGAAATGTTGCATAAAATTAATCTATGATTTAAAGAATGTAAAATTAAATAAAATAAATTTAGACAGAAATAGGATCTTAAAAGAAATACATATGAAATTTCAAGCGTTATTATAGAATTCAACATATAAACAAACAAATTTTGCATAAAAAAAAGCTAATATATTCCAAGATTTGGAGCTTGAAAGAATTTACTATAAAAAGCGATTTAAAATCCATGTCAATAAATGGCAAAAAAATTATGTGAAATTTATGTGCATATATTTATATAAAATAGTAAATCATATTGTTGTTGTATGGAATAAATTGAAAAAATACAAAATATATAATATCAATTACAAAATCGCTAATAAATATAAATTATGTAAGAAAAACGCGCAATTAATTTTATTAAAATATAAAAAAAAAAAAGCAAGAAAGTATTTGATTTAAAGTAAATAAATTGATACAATGATATGCTGATATTTTTTTTTGTTTATAACATTTATCATTATTTCTTATTCATACTATAGATCGAATAATGAATATAATTTTGTATATATGATAGCCTCGAAGTCATGAAGCAGATCAAGGCATTTATTAAACCTTAGAATGAGAAAAACCTTGAATTTATAATTAATAGGTCCTGAAAAAGTTGACTTATATAAGAAAAACACGGAGAGTAGAAGATAGAAGCTGGTATTTATATGTTGTGAGTATGAAAATCTGGATATTTACTTGAGAACAAAAACAAAAATTATATATACAAACTTAGCACATGAATTAATAATGACATATTTAATAGTTGCTTATAAAGAAGTAAGTTATGCGAACATGAGCAGAAGCATACAGACAAACAATAGGATCGATGAGACATTCAAATCAAAAGTCTGGACTTAAGAAGGTGTATTTTATAATAACGTTTTAATGGAGCGCTGTCAGGAAGTATCAAGCGAATCTTTATTAAAGGAAACTAAAATTTTTCTTGTACGAAATTAAATAACAAAAAAAGAAATTACCGCATATTATAATAAATTTCATATATGATATATATAGTAAAAAGCAGCATCTAAAAAATAAAAATAAATACATATTTCTATTAGGAATAAACTGTGTTAGGTTTTATATATATACTATCTACGCTAATAAATACAAAAGAATACACATGACACAATAATTTGATCAAACGTTGCAGTACAAAATAACGAAAACAAATTCTTATTCGACCAATAAATGATAAGATTTTAGAAATCAATGTTAAATTTTTAAATTCAAAGGAACAAATGTATCAATTGAACTGCAATGAACATTGAAAATATGAATTTTTTATATAATATCTAACATAAAAAAACATGTCAAAAAATATATCGGGATTTTAAAATATTTACACAAGGCTAGAAAATAAATCTCAAAATGAAAAAAGCATATATAGATATTAATAAATCAAAAAATGTGTAGGAAAAAATACTCTACCAATAATCATATTGATTGCACAAAATATGAGGTTTTAAGACAAGAAAAAAGCGAAGCGAGAATGTTAAAAACGAATTTTAGGAAAAGTTATAACGAAAAAGTAAATTGAATCAGCAAATATGAAACCTACTACAATTCAGATCCCTAGTAATTATATCCTCCGCGACTAAAGCATTATAAAAAAAACCTACAAGAAATAGAGAAAAACAGATCGAAAATGAGTCTCAAAATTGTAAAGATTATATAAAAATATATAGGTCATCTTAAAAGCTAAAATAAATAGAACTTTTTGTTTTTCTGTTCTAAAAATATATTTATAGATCAAAATTTACTATAAACCAATATTAATATTATATTGATCATAATAGATATAATTAGACGGGAAATTAATTCCTACTATCAAAAATAATTTTACCCCTATATTATAAGATTATCAATCTAAAAAAACCCAAAATAAAATTAATAAACTGTATTTGAATAGTATTTAATGATAAATTCAATAATTTACAGCTCCCCATTCAATTTACTTTAAATAAGATAATCTTATGTAATTCAAAAAAAAACTTTACAAAAAAAAAGATTGTTTACAAGCAGGTCAACATGAAATTTACTACACCAGATAAATATGTACATCAAAATACTAATTATTTATAACTTAGATTATAATAATTTATTTAATTTAACTTTAATTTTTATTTTCATAAATTTTAAGATACAAGAGAATTATTTGAATTATTGAAAACTCCTTTATACATAATTCCAATAAGATTTTGTCTCATCCAATATGTCAGCTTTTTGGCAAAATAAAAAATACAAAAAATGGTGATAGAACCCCTTTATCCATAATATACACAGATATAATAACGTAAAAGATTGGCCAATAACTATAAAGACACGTGTAAAGACAAATCAACAAGTAATTAAATTTTTATTATATTGGTTAAATTATATAAGGTCAAGAATAAGCATATTCTATAAAAAAAGACCAATCGATATTCAAAATATAAATATAATCAGTTATAATACCTAATGAATAATATAAACAAATCGAATTATTAAATTGCAACAACCGACTAAAAATTTAAATGGCGATAGGCCTTTCCATCTTGATAATACACAGCTCAAATTTTATTAGTTATTGAAGATAATCATGATAAATATTCAAAATATCAAAAATCAAATTATTATTTTTTGGTTCCCTAAGCTTATATCACATACTAATAGCAATCATATTTTTTTTGCGGAGTAAAACCAGCCTCCGATAATCTAAAGAAGGCAAAATAGGCTTAAAATACACAACCTTCTTCTGGTGATCCACGAGATAGTCCTTAAATTGATGTATCAACCATGAGGGCTAAAAGGTGCTGACGATATTGCACAACCAACGGATTGAAAGCAGCCCATAACGAGACTAAACAATTAATCGAACAAGAAAAAAGTAAGAGGCCAAAAATTTTGTGTAAAAGATGAGGAAGAAAACGTTGGTTGAGAAGAAGGCACAGAGCATGCTGAATAATGTTTTAAATGGCTAAAATTTTTTAAATTTAGCATACTTTAAAAAAATTAATAAATATTTAAATTAAAACTAAAATAAAATAAAAATTATATAAGTAGTTTTTATAAAAACAGATACTCCAGGTTAAATATTTTATTCTAGACCGTATGGAAATACCTTAGAAATGCTTTAAAATACATAAAAACTTCATATTTCAAATTTAAGGTTTTATTCTTTTTTTAAATAAAAAAAAGCAAGAAAGTTTAAATTTATTCCAAATTTTTTGATTTTTAACAAACAGAAATACATTATCGCCCGTTATATCTATGCAATCAACATTACGTATTTTTAGGAATTTGCAATATAAATTTTAACCATTATTTGCTAGTTTTATTGGAATATAGAGTAAATAACGAAAAAACTTATTATACGATGAAAGTTAAAATTTATGATTTTTATAGTTATTATTTTAAATATTGATTTATAAAATCTGTTGTAAAGTCTTCTTTAAAAAAACATTAAATAAAGTGTAATTTATAATACAATCTAGAATAAAATGAGATAAAATTACAATTATTATAAAGTATTTCTAGGAAACACATTTAAACAATGTGGAATTATACAGCAGATTCAAATAGATTAAATTGATGGTTTTGCATGATTTAAGTAAAAAAATATAGCAAAGATATGCAATAATTATGGTTATTTCCATAGCATTCAGCATAAAATTTTGAGCATACTATTTATATTTAGAGAGAAAAGACCCAACTATTGTTGATTTTATAACACAATCCATATGAAAACCCATACGCTGTGCTATATCCACCGAATAATTACAATTTTGTTCTAGCAGAAGTTTTTTATTCGATTATCAGCCAATTGTAGGCAACCTTACTGTGAATGAATTAAATAATTTATATTTATTTGCTAAAAAATAAATAAGCATGCGAAAACTATCTATAATTCATTTAATCATATTTATTCCAGAGATAAAGTCAATTAACATGATTTTTAGCATTTGCCTTAACTTCATGGTTGTTTATAGTACAATTTTTACAAAATTTCTGCATGGGGATCATGATATAAAATTCTAAATTAGTAAAAAATTTATGAGCTGAATATTTTTGTTTATTCTTCAGCAAGAAAATAATACTTAAAAATATTAGAAACATTACGCATTTAAATTTTATTTAAAAATGAAAAAAAATAATTTCAAATTATGCATGATGGCAAGAATTGGCATGAAAATATTAAAATTTTATTATATAAAAACAACATCATCCAAATCAGAACCTTTTATTTACAATTATCAAAAATTTTGTTTTCAATTATATGCAAAATCTGATTCCTTGACAAAGAAGACATTTGTATCTCGTTCAATGAAAAAATAAAATGCAAGTTTTATATTTTTTAAAAATAAGCATACTGACAATAACAGTAAATTAAGGCCAAATAAAATATTAAACTGTGTAGATTTTATAAAATTGTAGACTTGTAGATTACTATATTTAGTTACAAAATTTGATGTAGAATACGGTCATGTTTTATAAAATATATAGATTTCCGCATATTAGTGCACAAAGTGGAACATCAAAAACAAGATATTTTATGATAGAGCTTAAATTTTAATTCACATCTTTTTTCTCGTCATAAAATCAAAGAAAACTAAATATAATACCAAGTGTTTTTGCTTGAAAAAAATTCTATGATTTCTTGATGCAGCAAATGAGTTGGAAATTATTTTTACACTTATAATGTCTATAAAAACTTTAATTTCGTAGATATATATTTTAATATTGTTTGACAGCATTTTTGTTATTATTATATGAAAATAAATATTTCTACACACACATATAAATTTGAGCAAAATTTTGATTTATCATAGATAGGGGAAGTTATTTTTTTTTTGATACGCATGTGCTACTTAATACAAACTAAAGAGTTAAATTCGATTTAAAGATTAGTTATAGTAATGAATGCAGTAGAAAATGCAGTCACAAATAATGCGAGTAAAAAAATCAAAAAACATTACGAGTAAACTATGTAAATAGGTTGATTTGAAGAACAATATACAAAAAAAAATATCGAAAAGATTTACATGACAAAATATAATTTTCAATAGAGAACATGAACCCGAATTCATGCTTTATATAATAAAAATGCAAATTTAAAACGTATTGTTTAAATTTTTTAGATGATCTGTATAAAAATCAACACAAATCCGTTTGAAGCAGATGTTATATAGCCAAAAATTTATATTAGCCATATTTATTTGTGACCAAATGCAAAAAAAAGTCAATAAAAGATGCCGTTTGATATTTGTATTTTAAAATATAAATTTTACTGGATGTTGATGCTATTTATGTTTCTAATACGGTTGATGATTTAGTTTTGCAGGTTGTTTTCTCAATGGTAAAAGTTCCATAGAACTGTAAATATAATGTTCAATAAAGACAGCAGAAAAAAAAATTAGATAAATTGCAATATAATATAAAAAATCGTTGATAAACTTCTTCTTTTAGAGAAGAAATGATACCGAACAATAATTTTTCTATTGTTATATAAAAAAGACATTTGACTTCTCATCTGATGTTATTATGCTGAATTAGAACACGACAAAAGCTTCATTCGAAGATATGTATTACTACAAATTAAATGTGATAAAAAATTGTTCGAGCAAGGGGTCGGTCGTATTAAATATAAATATATAATATATAATAACTCCAATCGAGTTTACAAAGGTTAATATTTTTATTATCGACTATTATTCACTTAACATGCATTATAAAGGTTAGAATTCTACATTTTTAGTATAATTAAGCGATTTGCTATACTTGAATGCCTTTACAAATAGACAGATTCATTTGTGATTTTTTAAGAATAATAAATGCCAACACTTATCAAATGTATATCCATGAATTTTCACTAACACTGGATACTGATCATTGCTTAGTATGTTAACCCTTTCTCTATAGACTACTGAATACCACGACTTTGTCACGCCAACAAATTTTTTTACTTGTATCTATGAGACTTGAAATGATTTCAGCATCACCAAAATTTTATTTCTTTATTTATAAAAACAAAAAATGTTGTAGTCTTTACGAGAATTAAATAGGTTTCATAGAAACCTTATATCCCGTATATTACTTCACATTGCGTCATGTAAAATTTATAGCATATATTAGCATTTTATATTTAAATATATTGTAAGTTTTTATTGATTTTAAAATTTAATAAAATAATTATCATACTGTCTTAAATTTCCCTTGGATTTTGAATAAATACCATACCCGATAATTTATCCAATAATTTTTATAAATATTTACTCAAAAAGGCCATCAAATATTTTTATTTAAAAGGTATTTGTATTCAAAGCTTACATTTCAGAACGTAAAAGTTGAAAAAGAACCATAGTCAAATTGAATAGAATCTTTAAAAGTTTATATAGAATGTTTAAAACTTATACACATGATTAGTATGAATCTAAAAATTCTGGAACAACAAATAGGTTAAAAGGAATCATCTAAATTAGTATTTACTAAACCTAAATTCTATTTCAATAAAAGCAATATTTATAATGGATTAAAAAATATACGTTACATACAAAGAAGTTGAAAACATACATCCTTAATATTATATCTTTTTGATAGAAAATAACAATTTACCTAGATTTAAACATAAAAATTTTCTATCTATAAATTTAAAGATTAAATGTGCTGATTATAATTTTGTGGCAAATAAATCTAAAAACACCCAAATACGATGTAAATGCAATAGAACCCAAATATTTCAGACAATTTCATTTGGATACGAATAAAATTATTAAACTTTAAAAACTATAGCCGCATTAAACCCATATTCGGCTTAGAATTAGTGGGTAAATATAATACACTATAATTTAAAGCGCTAAATAGAAATAAAAGCAAAAGCTTGCATAAAGAATATCGATCTTTATGAAGTAAAATAATCATTTTTAAACCTATTGTTTTTTAATATTGGAATATAAATCGAAAATACCCATTTCATCTCTAGAATTCTATGTTACCTTGATTTGTATACTTATTTTTAATCTTATTTCTTCTGGTGTGATAATACGATAAGATGAAGTCGAAGTAAAATTAAATATCGCACCTAAAATATTTAAGAATTCATTATAGTAGAAACATCATACATTTGACATGTATGTATCACCAGAAAACAAGATAATTACCTATAATAAAATTAGACACTATATAACCGTTTTTAAAGTAAGATTGCAGATTTTACAGGGTAAATTTATAAAATGTATATGCGTTAATTATGATTTGGTCAATTAAATTTGTTCAAGCACCATATTAAGATTTGTATTTAAAAGATTTTTAGTAAATCTTTTGTGTCTCATATATTTACAATCTTCATAATGCATCATCTTCTTTCATTCAAGGAATGTTAAATAATTTATGTTTTTCAATAATTACCCATTAATTGCCATCAAAATGACCAAATCTTCAATGTTAAGCAGAAAATCAAATTATTAAAGGTTTGATAGATAGATGATAAAATAAAAGTTCAAAGAATGCGAAAATACAAGAAATTATTAATTTGATATTTTCATCATCAGATCACAATAATTAGATCAAAACATAAGTAAATCATATATGAAGCTAATAAGTATACACTAATATACGAATTAATTATTTTAAAGTATTTTAAATATCCACACACCAACCATGATATTCATAAGTCTATTTAAAAGAAGTATGATGAAAAATTTTTGAACGTAGAAAATCTAATAAAACGTTAAACAAAATGATATATTAGAATGCAAAAAATAAATAAATTCAAGCAACAAAGTAAAAAAGCATATAAATTCAAATAAAACTTTTAGTCAAAAAAGAGACCTAAGAACATTTTATTTATTTCTGCTGCATAAGTTTCTAATATGTATGTAATTATTTTCAATAAGTTATTTATAAATTTATTTAAGAGAAAATCTAATATGTTTGCTTGCGCAAAACTTTAAATTGCTTTATATTACATATTCACGGTATACACTTATAAATCAAATAATCAGCACATTCTTTCTGAAATAATGCCTTAAACTCAAGACTTATACACACAAGTCTTTCTCTACATGTTAGTATTTGTAGATTTGCTTCCTT
This sequence comes from Rhyacophila brunnea, assembly GCF_057557595.1. Lineage (NCBI taxonomy): Eukaryota > Metazoa > Arthropoda > Insecta > Trichoptera > Rhyacophilidae > Rhyacophila > Rhyacophila brunnea. Next base: position 304,993 of record NW_028232820.1, read on the forward strand.
TTTCATTGGTATCATATATTCCTTAACATACGACGTATTTTATTTTATGACTATAACATCCCATGTAATGATATATATTAGTATTTGACAGATTATAATTTAGTATTTAAAATCAGTCTTTATTTAGAAGTTGCTCATATTTATTCCTGAAGATTAATTTTAGATTTATGAAAATAAAATAAATAATTCATTCATTCAACATAAATCCATTTTAATTACCTTTTATTTAATTATCACTTATTTTAATCTTATTTAAACAATAGAAACATTTAGTTTACATAAGAACAGATTTTTCTAGAATTTCTTCTAAAGTGATCAATAAACACACATATCTCAAATAAAATCTGAATTTATGCTGTTTATTAGAAACTATAAATGTTTTAAAATTACTAGATATTTTCGTTAATTCATAAATTAATTCGCTTTTATAAAAAACTATATTTAAGTAAAGCAATGCTTTCTTCAATAATTTGTAGATGAATAACAAGAAAATCGAATCTATATCGGTAATTTGTTTCAGAATAAGATTAGAGTAAACTTGGAAATAGAAAAATAAAACCATGCCTTAAAATTTCTAGTCATAAAAAATAAATAAAATATATTTCTAAGTAAAATATAATATTGCCAAAGCATATCTAGTTTTTAACTCATTGAATGATGCACATCAAATAAAATCAGCTTAAATATATAAGCTATTGAATAAAAGCATAATTTAATAAATTATAGTGCAATCTTTCGTTTAAAAAAAATCGCTTATGATAAAAAGCCTTACATCGAAAATTATTTTCAAATCACTATAAATTAAAATATTAAAAATAAGATAAACGGATAATTCTTTATATACTAATATTTAACAGTCCACGTTTTTAAAACTGAAAATGACAATAAATCAAAAGAATACATCCATGGTCATTCAAAAACCGAACAAAATATAAAATAAACTTTTTTATCGTGTAAAAAAAAATGAATTTTGACTAAAATTCCCATAAAGTAACTCTTCTCTTGAAATAAATCTAGTTTAGAAAGTTATTTATAAGAAAATCAATTCAATACAGATGCAATTTATATTAAATAATGTCATTTTTTTATTTCTTTGCGACTTAGAGATAAAGCGCATGGGTATCGTGATTTACAAAATGCCTAAATATATAAAATGATGTATGTGCAAACGTTTAATTTACAATAAATTCAGTGATATAGATGATCTTAAATTTTCTTAGGAATATAGTTGTTGCTATATAAATAATTTCGACATGAATTCTAAGAAAAGGAAATTTTGAACATTCGTCCAAAAATACTAGAATTTTCAAGAGGGAAATTAAATTTCCGCCCAAATTAACATAATAAAATGCCTATGTCTACGCATATATCTATATAATGCTATTATTAAAATCCGAAAAATAATATAGTCAAAATCAACATTTTTAAGAAAAAAAATAACATGGAAATAAATATGCATTAATTTTTGACAACAAAAAATTGATATACAATCATTATGCTTTTTTAGTTTATATTTGAAAGCATAAAATTGCATGCAAGATTTAATATTTGTGCAAAAAAAAATTTAATAACATTAAAATATATTTACAAAAAAAACAAGGCAGTCAGGAGAAGTTTTTATTGCAAATTTTTTATTTCATAGGTTTTAAAATTTTATTTATTACAACAAAAATGAATTTTGCTGTCTAATCTTAAAAAAATTATTTATATATATGTTATAAACAGAAATAGCGCTATTTCAGGAAAAATTTATATGCAGACTAACTTGATATTTTTTTTTATATTATATTATTCTATTTAAATATTAAAATCGATCGAATTCCATAAAAAAACCATCAATCCTATGGTTTAAGATTTTTTGATAAGTTCTACAATACCTCTGTTAAATTTAAGCCTTAAATCAAAAATTTATTTATATATTGATTATATTCAATAATCTGCAAGAAGTTCGGAACAATTTTTTATGAATAAAATAATGATTTAAAGAGAATTCCAGGATATAAATAGAAGTAAAACAGATTTTTATATATAATGGTATATATAACACAAATTTAATGCGAACCGATTTAATTTTAATCCAACATGGGTTTATTTATTTAGTATGAAGAACAAGAAATTTGAATTTTACATGTAAGTTCTTCAACATAGTATCTTTATCAGAACCATTGATTTTTTATTCGAAAAAAATATCATATAATTTAAAAGGTTCTAAAACCCCTGTGTTTTGATTAGTATATTTCCCCCTTAATTTTATTATATATTATAATCTTATATACTAAAATTTAATTTCTTCCACTTAATTATAATTGATGTAATGATAAGATGGATAATCTATCACAAAAATCTTAAAAGCTACACGATATTATATTCTTTAACGTAAATAAGTAATAAATTTTGCTTAATGTGAGAAAAGTAATCTAAAAACATCACAAAAAATAATACCTTAAAAATTTTTTGTGTGATAAAATTAACATAATTTTCTAAATGGAAAACGAATATTTTATGGAATTATTATTACCCATTTAAGCATTCTACATACAACAAGCTATTAGATTATCCCTGTCATAAAGTAAAAATGCAATCTATTTATTTTGAGTTTGTTATTTATAAATATTCAAAGAAGATATAAATAGAGTTCAATTCTTCGTTTTGTAATCAATCATATTCTATACCAATAGAATAATGTAAATCTAGAAATCACGATCAATACATTAAAAAAACAATATTATGGTTACATTGAGTTCTATGAAAAGAAAAACGCATGAAATGTTTTGATGAAATTTATTTATTAAAGAAATTGAATCTAAGAGATCAACTTCTGGCCACGATCTTAGTAAAATAAAAAAAAGATCTAGCTTTTGAAATATGATTTGGGAAATTAATTTTAAGAGTAATGTGACGACAAATCAATCAAATCCAAAATAATTTTTTTAGGAATCAAAATTTTTATCCTTTGTCTATACAATACATGCAGAAGATGAATAATATGGTTTATTTTTATTCACATTGATAAAAAAATTTAAGTTCCTCTGAAATTTGTGATTTATACAATTACGCTAATGTTATATTTATTTAAGATAATTCATACCCTTATCATGATTATTATATCATAATCAATTCAACAGGGATCATAAATGTCAAAATTCAGATTACGGTGTGAAAAATAATAGAAGACTTCCATTCCAGCTGATGATTGTTAAAAAAATGATAAAGTTTCGAGTTCATATATATAGAAATAATACTATGTATTAAAAATCATTTGATAAACATAAATGCAAAAAAGAATATTATATATTCGATTCTAATTCAAGCTTTATAATTAAAGATCATGCAGCAAGTAGTAATGTGAAAAACTCAGTCTAGCCAACTTAATAAACAATCCAGTCATCAGAAACATTCAGATGAAAATTCATATACGGTACCGGATAATAATCTTAGTTTTCGCGATATAATTTTAAATATTTATGATCCGAACATTAATTTATCATCATCTGTATCTGATATATTAAAAAACTTTGATTCACATCGTACTAAGTAAAAACCAGATATGAAAGAAGACATAAATAGGCATAACCCAGATTTTTTGGTTCCAAAAGTTCAAAATGTTGTAATAGGTCCCATTCCACAAACAAAATACCGTCAACAAAGAACACTCTACTGATCTGCAATCGACGCAACCAAATTATTTAGAAAGTAAAATTAAGCCAGATTATTGTAACTGTTCTAATTTGAAAACGCCTAGCGATTATCGTGAAGACGATTCCAAACGAACAGAAAATAAAGTTTTTTTCAGAGTAAGCAAGCTCAATAAAATTTCAAGTAGTTTTGGTCTATGTGAGTCTGGGGATATTATAATCAATGATTTAAGAGAAACAATAACTTTTACACTAGAAATTATGAAATCTAACAACAAATATGGAACAAGAATAAACCTAGATTATGATTTAAATGTAGATGACTTGGAATTTATTGTAGATGCTATTGCCAACAATAATCTGTATGCATGTTTTAGCTTTTAAAGCAATTTAAATAAAGAACACTACTTAAATATAGCAACCAAAGATAACGAAGAAAAACGGTTAATAAAAACGGCAAGATACCATAATAATCTTTTATTTGAAACATCAAAACCCGAAGGAAAGTTAAAGCTTTATTTGCATCCAGAAAAGGAAAATATGCGTCAAGAATTCGATTCTAAAAAAAGCTAAATACATTTTACGATTATAAATTTGTTTTTGAAGAAAATAAAAGGTCTTTAAATATGAACCAAACTAAAAGTGAAGCCCTCGAAATAATTTTAAATAGCCATAGCTCGAATAATCGATCTTCGTAAAAAGATTCCTATGAATAAAACGTAAATATTAAAAATAGCTTAGTACCATACACAGACGCAAAGGATATAATTAAATTCGAAAAGATAGATATACAGCCTCATACTCTCATTTTAGTGCCAACAAAGGAAGTATTTCTGATGATCCTCATATTTTTTTCGACAACATTGGATAACGAAAAAGACTTAAAAAAGGTTAGCGAATCATATCCCCAAACATCTTACGAAGACTATATGTGATCTAAAAAATAATTATGTAAAATATATCTTATTATCACCAGAAATTAATAATGACTAATTTATACAAAAAAATAGTCTTTTGTTCCCTAGTCTTTTTAAGAATATAAAATATATAATTTTAATAAATTGTACGTAATTTTAACCGAATATTCTTTATTTGCATGATTTTAAAAATTAACTACTTATTAATATCCACCAATTTATAGATTAAAAAATCAACAAACAAAAATAAAATACAGCTTATTTATATCTTTAATCTACATCCATATACCGAACACCTTTTATCGATAGAACTGTGTTGAATGTGGTTTTCTTATAAGAATATAATACATTCCAGCTCATAATACTTTAAACAATTTTAATAAAACTAGATTCAGCATATACCTATTGAAATAAAAAATTTAAAGTTAGACATAAACAGATCATTATTGTTTTTTGTATTTTCCTTGAAAATATATCATTACAATATTTATTTTATTTATTGGTTAATTTTAATTTGACTTTTATATTTTCTCAAACAGATTGTGTGAATCAATCTTTCTAACAAACTCTATCAATACCTTTTATTATTTCTTCTTCTGCCATATCCTCATATATACCCCTTCTCCACATAAGACTTATCAGTTCAAAAGTCCTTCCCAATCCTATGGTTGACAATATAATATTAATATATATTGCAATAAAGTTCCACAAAAAAATTATTCATTCAAGAGTGTTATGCATCATCCCTGCTACGCTTTATGCGTATGCCACGCCTTGGTCGGCAGAAAATTATGAATTACTACAATGACAAGTTTAGACGTACTTATCTTTGAAACAACTAAGAAACTAGGTAATATAAATTCTGGTGGAAAGAAATGGTGGGAGAAAACACATATGAAATTTTGATCACAAAACTTCAAGGAAAAGATAAATAAAGAGTGATGATATTTTGAGCAGCACAAAAATTAAGAGGAAGAGAATTTTTTTTAAAAATGCAAATAAATTTATATAAAGTGTACTCGAAAGTTGGTAAACGAGAGATAAGGGTTTTCTAAATAACAAAGAAAGATAATTTCACAAAGATTATAAGGAAGTTATAGGAATAAAAATAATGTTATAAATACGAGTACAAGAGTCAATCCCATAGAGATATGGCTATAAATACTAAGATCTTACAGAGCATCCTGTTGAATTATGAAGAGCTGTCGAAATATGAGAATCAATTTCAAAATTTTTATTTATATTTAAGAAAAAAAAGAAAATATTAGAAAAAAATCTGATTTGAAACGCATATATAGCGCTAGAGGCAAGTGTTTCGGAGAAAAAATAAATTCTCTGCACAAGATAATGCCAATAAACCAAAAAATTAGAACAGAAAATTCAATACACCGAAGTTATAGATGTAATCGAAAAAAAAAATAGCAATATAAATAAGGCAAAAAATTTTTTAAAAGCGGCTCTTTTTAATATCTTAACATTTATATTTTATTTTTGCGTAAAAATAGGCTAACAATAAATAAAAAATTATTCCTATTCTAATGGAACGACAATTTTCTAACTTTTGTTTTTGTGTAAAGCTAATATTCATCAATTTGTGACAAATATAAAATAATGCTCACATAAAGACATTTTTCAAGTTAGTGCACGTTCTTTGATTCTATCAAATAGATGCAATTTATCTTGGCTTAAAATCGATGTTTTATGATCAAAACTATCATTATAAAATTTTCTATGGGAACTTGCAATAAATAAAGCCCAGTCAAAAATTAGAATTCATGTTATTGATGATGAATTGCATTATTAAAATTAATTATTTTATTTTACATAATTTAATTACTTGATCTTTCAATTGCATATGCATTTAATCTATTATATGCGCCTTTATATATTAATTTGTAATCTGTCTAATAAAAAAACACATGAATAATATTAGAATCGGGAAATGTAGATCTTTACAGATAATAAAAGTCATTAACTGTGCTTTTATGGCTACAAATATTTATTCTATTTATTTTCTGTTTTACTTAGTAATTAATATATAATTTTATTTTTTCATATAATCTTGCAAACCGGGTGTTATTATATTATGATAATGGTGTAGTTTAAGCCCTTTTAAAATTTAACCAAAAACCCTAAGCGCCAAAATATAGTCCTTATTTTTGACTTTTATTTATATGCTATTAGTTGTCTTATACACCAAAAGGAATAAAAAATGATATATATATTATAATTATGTATTTGACTAAATAGCTTTACTCTTTATTTTCTGATTCATGAAATACATATATATAACATGGATCAAGAAACACGATGAATTATAGAATTTGTATAAGCAATTTTTAGATTTACATATTCCTGGGTTTTAATTTAATTTTTTCATCGATTTAAGACACGACAAAATATTTTTAATGTCATGAAATTATATGAATGAGCACCCCAATTAATTAAAATAAGTAATTTTTGACTTATTATTCGGTTCTTTTGATAAATATGTTATTAAGCTAAGAATTGTGTTAACTTATAAGCTTGGTTTTTTTATATATACTGTAGATGAAACATTATACTTTAAAAAGTAAATAAACATATATTATTTAAGAATAGGGCTTAAAAAAAATTTATGTTTGAAATAAATATTATAGTTGTCTTGTGGTACATAAGCTCAATTGAAAACAATACAAATTTTTATTTATGTAGTTCTTATTATTTCATATTTATCAATATGATTTTAAACTGATCTTGGGTCAATGATATTATTATTCAATTTATTCGGATTTCAAAATATTATCTTGCGAATATTTGTAAAAATATTATCAAGGTCAATATGCCAAATATTTATTTGAATTAACCAAAAAAGTTAAATGCAAAAAAAGTAATATATGAACATCTAAAATATCAAATTAAAATAAAATCACTTAATGTGCGTAATTCAGACGCATTTGGATTTCTTTTCACATTTCTGGCATTTAAAATATAGTTCATATCATATAGAAAAATATTTTTGGAATAAAGGGGAATAATGTCTTTTTTCAGCACAATATTTATTTAAGGGCAAATTTTACTTCCAACTTTACATTTTTTCTCGCAAAACTTCAGATTGCTCCATGTACAGATTCGCTGTATATTCTTATTAAGCATTAAATCCTTATAGTTCACTCTAATACATCTTCCCTATAAGCTTAAAACATTTGAGTGTTTTCATAGACTATTCTTTGTGAATAGACATTAATTTCCGTGACATTATACATTCCTCAATGACAACTTTTTGGGTAATTACAAGAATATTTTTTTTAAATATAAAATTTGGTTTTTAGGATTAAACTGGCACCAAATAAATAGTTGATTTGTGGTGGGAGTAGTATCAACATGCTAATTTTATCACAGAGGTTTCTTAAAGCTGATATTAAACTAGGTTAATGTGCGAATTTTTATAGCAGTTGCGTCAACTAAAGTAAAAAAATTCGAATATCTTATGTTATCTGGCAAACACAAAAATTTATATTATCTTTTATTGTAAAATAAAACCTTTATAAAATAGGAAATATCTTTTCTTATAAAAAATGTCATATTCATCATTTTTTTAATACGATTTAGTGGACCAGCGATTTTCTGATTTTATAAAATATAGTGTGTATTCTCAAATTAACACCACTTCACATTATATAGTCCTATTATATGAGATATCTCAAATAGAACCTTTAAACACATCTTAACGTTTATATGTATTTTATAGGTCTATTAATAACTTGAAAATGTATTTTGACTTATAACAAAGCAAATGAGTTACAACAACAAAATTATGCTTTAAGCTCTTATAAGATCTTCTAGCGATCTTATGCCTTATTTTAGCCTTAGAAAATGAATTTTTGAAAAAATTGTTTTAGTTTTCGTAAATTAGATTCAATTCTACTTATATCACATTATAATCAAATAAAATATATATAACACAAATAATTTATATTTAATCGTTGTAAATTTGCATATACAATTGTATTTTTTAATATTTCACGAATATTTTGTTAAAAATATAAAATTTTTGGGGATTTAATAATTTTTTGAGTGTTCTATCCCCCTCAGAGTATAGAAAAGCTTTTAATTTGTTTTAAATTTGTAGCTGTCATAAAAAAATATTGCTTCAACAAATTATATAATAAAACCTTGATATTAGAATATAAAATTTCATCAATTTAATATAATGTGGTAATATAAAAAATAAAAATGCAATATTATATAATTTTGATATTCTATAGGTATAATATTGTACATTATTATTTACCCGGGATTTTTTAAATCCTTAAATTTTTTTTTCGGTTTGGATTCTCTTTTTAAAAAGCTTTCGGATGTGTTGTCTGATACAAATATAATGACTTAAATAAACTTCATTAAATAACTAAAAGACATTTAAATGTTTTAAATCCTGTTAATAGCAAATAAAACATAACCGAACTTAAACATTAGACTTTTACATCACTTGTATGCATCATCGGTAATGATAACCGATAAAATACTCAGATTAAGGCATTTTGATTTTTCTTTATTTTTGGGTTTTGCGAATGCCCTAAGGTTTTTTCATAATTCGAAGATAAAAATTAGAAAAATTATGTGTAAATGTATATTATACGGTATTTCATATGAGCTAGGATACAAAAAACCTAGAAAAAAATATACTTATATATATTTATGGCGTTGACTGTGGATTTAAAACATAAACCACCTTTTAATGCATAAATCATTGGGAATATTATTCTGGGTTATCAATTGCACATATAGCAAAAAATCGTTTTAATGCGCTATCGTTTTACAAAATATGAAGATATACTCATGTGGTTAATATTAAGTCAATACAGTATATTGATACTTTACATAACTCAGAATTCTATCCACACACTTCTTAAATTTTAAAATTTTTTGATGAATAAACTTATATACCATCTGATTTTCAAATTCCAAGATATTTAATCATCAAACACAAATAAACTCGGTTTTATATAACTTATTTATATAAAGTTACAGTTTTATAGCATAAAAATATAATCAGTAAATTTATGAACCCAAAAATTTAGATTAAATTTTTAATGATACTTTTGTGGTTTTGCACTGCAGAAAAATTAAATTTTATTGTTATTGATCGCATTAAAATTTATTTTTCATCTATTTATTCTTTTATCACAAGTTTAAGTATACTTGAAAAAAATACAGTACACGATGGCATATATTTAATGTGATTTTGATATATAAACATATTACATGTAAAAATTTTTTATGTTTTTTTTGCTAAAGTTGTATCTCTACTATTTTTTTCTGCTGTAAAAACTTACTAAATCCTATTAGTTTCTTCTTTAATTACGGTAATAAATGATCAATAACACACAAATATTTTTTTTTAAAATTTATAAAAAAGACATTTCTATCATTTATTTTTTTGCAATCAAAAAATAAACATGTAATTAATTTGATACATTTGATTGTGAAATAAGCCAAGAATAATATTAGATAAGTGCAATTAGACCAAAATACGAAAAAAATCTTCTTTTTATTTTATATTCAATTCAAGTTCCGAGCTTACGTAATATGTTGGGTTTTTTTAAAAATTGCATACATAATTTTAAACCTCGTGAAGTTATGTTATGATGTAAAATAAGGCGGATTTTTTTATAGATATGCATTATTTTATGCCAAATATATCCTAGATCTCACAAAGGTTACGGTTTTATAAATGAATATTTGACTACTATTATTCTATTTCTATAATTACGCTTATGTTATACCTTAGAAACTATATTTTATATTTCTATTGTTGTAAAGGAATTTTATCATAATATAAGTTTTTACAAGTAAGATATCAAAAAAGACAAAAAAATAGTTTAACAATAAAAAATCCACGCCAATAATTATAAAATTATAGGAAAGATATATTGTAAAAATAAATTATAACTTGAATTTAATAGACTTAAAAATGTATTATTTTATATTTTATAATCGTATAAACATCTTGTTTACAATTTTTCTTTTAGTTTATGAGTAAAAATACGTCATATATACTAATCTTATTTTCTGAGACGTTGTAAGCTGATTAGAAATGACTCAAAATCCTTCAAATCATTAGAAAAAATATTACTCGATCTATCTATATCGATAGAAAATTTATTTTATATTGATTGTTGTAAAGATCGTATTCAAGTGTTACGGCTTATTGCCAGCCTCTATATATTGGAAATTTTCCACACTTTAACATATTTCCGGCATAAATTATTGCATAAATAAACAACATGATTTTATTCGCGTTTAAGTTTTTAAAAACCAATTTAAGTATCAAATATCTATAAAATCGTTTAGATAAAATATATCTTAATTTTATAGTTCGATCGGCTTTTTTTTTGTATGATTACTGTTTAAAATAATACATGCAAATAAAATAATAAATGAATTAGTCAATTTTATTGAAAAATAATATGTTTCTATACATATTTAGTTTTCGTAGAGTAGATTAAATATTTTTCAGGCATATTTGATTAAAAGGCATAGTATCTGGAATTTTTTATTTCATATGTAATTTAAACATTTATTATTGGTGTTTAATAGAACAAAAGTAAACACACCAAAAAATTAATCATAAATTATATAAAAGGTATGCTTTAAACTAATAAGAGGCATTTCGTGAAGAACCTGGATTTTCAGCAGATAAAGGATAGTTTAATTGTGCAGAAACATTTTCAATGCACCATAGAAAAGGGTATTCAATAAATCTTCTTATATGAAACCCATGATCCCAGAATAGCATGTAGCTGAGAACAGGCATTTGAATTTGATCATTTCTAGACATATTTCGGCTTCATAGATTATAATATTAAAAATATTATACAGCAAATTTAGTTATATAGAGCATTATCTAGAAACGAAAAAAAACACAGGTTTTTTGTTTAAAAAAACTAAAAACGTATACAAGCATCCTTGATGAATGGAGTTCATAGTTTTTTTACAGGATTATGGCATAAAACATGGATTGTACGCATTATTTGATATAAAATCGTATACTAACTGAGTATATAATTTTTTATATAATTAAAAAAAACAAAATATAGATTTACAAAAAGATAGAAATTTCATATAGATGGTATTATATACGAAAAGAAAGTTTTGCACAAAAAAACGAGCCAAAAAAAAATTGTTGCATATATACACTAAATTGAAATTTATTTAGATAATATTCAGTAGAACAATATTTAAAACTGTAGTTATTTAGATAAAATAAAATTTAACTTGGACTTCTTTAGCGAAAATATACTTATTGAATTTAAACGACACTATCACTATCACATATTATTTTTAATACTTATATTCCCTTGTTTTTGATGAAAACCTGATCATTTAAAATGAACAAAAAGATCATATTTAAAATATTTCATTACACTTTATAATGTAAGTTAGTACCGGTAATACCAAAAAGTAAATGGTTTTTTATTGATTTCTCATGAATTTAGCTGTGATTTCTCTTTTTTAAGTCATATAGTAGATAGCTTTAGGCGGCGTAAATTTGTTTTACAAGATGCTATCCTCGTCACAATAACCGTTTCTGTTGGGGTTATATTTCTAAAGACTCATAATGTATTATAGTCTTGGTCGATTCAGATTCCTTCTGTGAGCTTTCAATTCTGTTGGCATTCTTAAAATCCTGTCTAGGTAATGGGGATATATAATTTGATTTTGTAGTAATTAAACTAGAACTAATTTAAGACAAATTATTTTATAGTTAGATGGTAAATTATTTTATATATATATAGGCAATAATTATATGTAAATAGTATGTTTAAAAGATAAAAAATGGCCCAAATAAAAAGAAGATTGTGCTTTATTTTTAAAATATCATCATGTGAAACATTATTTTAAGTGCCTTCAATTTTAAAAAAATACAAATAGGGTTTATTTTAAATTTAATTTCTTGAATGCACTGATTTTATATATAAAATACAAAAAAATACTAAATTCTCCCCTGATATCATTATCTTTATTTAAAAAAAAGTATCAACATCAAATTAAAATTATTTACCAGCCGAGTAATAATGAGCGCAAATTATTATATTTGAAATAACCTCTAAAGAGCTTTAAAAGGAATAAATAAAAATAAATTAAATTAATATCTTTTTACACGTTTAAATAGTATTAATTAATAAGCTTTGAAACAATTGATCATGCAAAATTACTTTATCGTTGTTTTTAAAGGATTTTTTTCATTACAGAAACTTCACTGACTTTTAAATGCTTGTTAATCTATTATTTTTTGTTGAACAAGACAGAGTTCTAAAAATTTCCTATAATCTAATGTTATTTTACATAAATGATCGTTTAATCTTATTGACAAATCCAAGTTTTGAGTATTAGAATAAAAAAAATTTCTTTCTTTGATATTTCTAAAAATTAAGAACCTCAGAAGAATCCTTTTCACATAAATAAATTTTTGCATTTACAAGAAACAAAAATCTATAGATCTCTAGTCAACCTGATAGATTTGTTCTTATCTTGCAAAAAAAATACATAACTCGTTCATTCTGCCCTTTATTTATCATGCAGTTATTTATCGTACCTTTGAAAAGTACTTTATTCGTTGCAAAAATATTTCGAGTATCTTTTTTATAACTTATTTAAAATAATATAATAATAGAATTATAAATTCGTCTTTCAAAATATGTTCTTTGGCTATTAATATAATATAAAATACTGACCATCTAAGGTGCTCAAGCTACCTTTTATTCTTTGTATTGTACTCTTTGATTTGGTTTTGACGCGATTAACTACACAGAAGATCTACAGATACAATGCAATAAATATGTAGCGTGTGTATATAGCTGTTATAATATATAAATATATCTAATAGATCAAATTTTGTCACCTCTTGATTTTGTTAAATATGGGTTCTTGTTAAATCATTCCTAGAGGTTGTTTCATATTTGAAATCAAAACCAATACCTTTATGACTTTTTTTGATATATATTTTCCATTTTGATCAGAAAATTATGACCCCAGAACAATACTTCTATAGTAAATAAAGCCCGGTCTATCAGATAATAACAGCATCTATCATTTGCATTTGAATTAATAGAAACAGATCTTTTATAACTGAATATTTTTATAATTAGCTCTTAGGCCACATAGTATCTTTGATTAAAAATATAATGTTTAAAATTTTAAGTATTATAGACCAAGCTTTAACAATGAAACCATGGAAATTTAATTGAAAAGCATAGAACTGACGGTTATTTGTACAAAGATGAAATCTAAAGATATAATAATGAGAAAAATGACATATACAGCATTAATGATTTTTTAAGATACAAAGAAATAGATTAAGGAATGAAAAAACAATGAAAAGCATAAATAAAAAATAGGATAAATATAAGTAAATATAAAAATTATTTGGTTTATCGGAAGAAAATCGTGCATTTGTGTTGTATTAGTTTGTATTCTACCATTATAAAATTTCAAAATTATTAATCTTTGATAATTATATGCACAAAATATTTTATAGATTAAATTCAAGTCTGTATAAATATATTCAAAGGATGAATATGAGTATAGAGTTATCATTTTGTCTAAGTTCAAGCGAATTATTGAGCATCAGCGATGAAAGAAATCTGAATCATATTAAAAATACTTAAGCTTTCTATAGTGTCATAAAACGCTGTTTTTAGTTTGTGTATATGTAAAAATATATTATAACCAAAAATATGAGTAGTTTGAAATAAAAAAGACATTTATAAAAATTCATTTGATAAGGTTGTGCATTTTAAAATAATAATTTTAAATTCTAAAATAATAATGAGCATATATTTTTTTGATTTATATTTGATCGTCTCAATAAAAATCATGGCAATATCCAATCATTTTCAATTCGTAAAATATTGGTAAATAAAATTAGAAAATCTATTTATGGCTAAGATTTGCCTTTATTTCCATTTTTTTTTTGCTTTACATCATAAATTAATACATTTTTTCCCCCCGAAACTCTAGTTCATAGTAAAATGTTGTCATTAATTTAAATTATTTAAAAATTAACAATATATAACGAAATTATACACACTTGCATTAAGAAATTTAACAGTTTACATGCATAATAGATGTATTACGAAAATTTTGAATTTTATATTAGGATTAAAATTTTTTTACACATACTCGAACCGAATTATCATTATGTTATTTTATTATCATTGGATAAACATTGATGCAATTAACTATTAGATTTATAATATTTTCTATATAAAATATCAATAGTTTGTATTTAAACCTTTCAGACTTTATTTTACGTCATAATGTATTTATGACTCTTTGATATGAAACTTTATATATATTTTTCAGCATTAAATATCTTTTGTAATAGTATTTTTTAAAATTCCTTCTTTTGTAATAGTATTTTTTAAAAATCTTTCTTTTGCTGATTTAAAATTATATATTATTTGATTGAGGATGTCAAAAGTAGCACAAGCACATCTATAAACTATAGTATCGAGATGAAAAACTTTTTTACGTCTTGAGCGTAGAAGATATATCGACAGACTATAAGGGCAATTTTTGTACAAAGAATACACAGAAAATCTATAATTTATAACAATCTAAAATTTTGCAATAGAAACATAGAAATATATAAGATAAACTATCCATGATAATTTTTTATGCATAAGCTTTATTTATCGCCTCATTTTTGGTTTTTTTACGTCACAATTTGAAGCTCATTGCGCGCACAACGTATTTATACTTTCGGTTATCTTCTACTCTCAAAAGTCTTCTATTATACTGCACCTACTTTCGCAACCAATAAATCAAGGCTTTCTCAATTCCTATGTTTGCATAAATGCCTAGATCCGATTCGAGACATCTAGTTCCTTCTGGTAACTTTTAAATATCGCGTTCCCCAAACATCCCATTTTATAACGTATGGGATAATTTTTATCTTGAAATAGCCCCTAAATATATATTTATATATAATTTTCGTATTTTACTTCATTCTATTAATTTATAAAGAATTATTAGCAAAGTAAGAGCCTTTCCTATATATCGTAGTAAATAAATCAAAACCCCTATATGTAAACTCTGTTATCCTACTATAACCTCTTAAAATAGCACGAAATAAGTAATAAAACAGGAATTGAATATACGAAAAAATTTAGAAATAACGTAAAAACCAGTCTATTTTTCTAGCTTTTTGCCTTCGTTTTTCATTTCATAAATATTTTAAAGACACATATAAATTCTATAGTTAAAATAGTTTATGAATCCATATATATTCATAGGAGTATTATAAGTTAATTTTCTGCATAATGTCTCTTGAGCCCGTATATTCTTGTATAGAACAAAGTGCAAATATTTACTATTAACCCCTAAATAATCCATTTAGATGACACATTTTGAACAGCTTCTTTAATTTAGAAGGGTAACTTTTAGTTTATCTCCAAGCCATATTTCTTGTACATATAGTGCCTCTTATGTTAATATTATATACTTATTAAAATAGAAATTATTGTATTTTTACCTCAATCTTCAATTTTATGGCAGGCTACGAATCTTAACCGATAACTTATAGGTGGGAATACGTTTTTTTTCGTATAATCATATTTTATGTGTCAACAAAAAAAGCATATTAATCCTAATTTTGTATAGGCGCTAATTTAAGAATAAGTTTAAAGTCTCAAATCTATTGAAAATATGTCTCAATATTACTAATTGTATGAATTTTGAGATATCAAAGATACATTCAATTCGAAATGTAATGTTAAAACGTTTTGAAAATAATTTTTATATTTACTCTAAATAGCGTGTTTGTTATACGTATTTTAGGAAGTCTCAGCAACATATAAAATAAATTTTTGCGTCAATATACCATCGAAATATATATGATGTGAGTGAACTGAGGCTTACTAAAGATTAAAGAAGCCTAAATACTATTTTTTGAAATATTTGTGAAATATATTTTATGTAAATGTATCTATCCATATATAAAAAAGGAATCAAGCTACATATAATTATAAATAAACGAATTAATTAAAATTATGATATTCGTGTTATAAATGATATGAAATTACACTTAAAAATAGATAGAAACATTGGTATCTATATATTAACTAAAATAGCTCATATATTCAACACCGATAATTTCTGTAAAAAATTTTGACATTTTTAAAAGTAAGCCCTTTATTTTTAGGTTTTATATGCACAAAAAAAAATTATTTGAATTATTTATATACGTCATATTTTTGCATCTTGAATAAGATTCATAAGAGACAACCTTGTTTAATAACCTAGAATGCTATATTTTTTTACTTGTTTTGCTAGCTTTAATACATATAAGAAACCTCAATTAGATTTCAGAATTCAATTTTATGCGTTTTTCTAGCGACAACCAAGATTTAAATTCTTTAATAGTTTATTTTAATTTGATACAATAGAGAAACAAAAAATTAGCACAATAGAGAGTCTCGACGGTTAATATGATAAGATTAGTTATTGAAATTTGCAATTAAAAATGTTTTTGCGCTTAATTAGATCCTCTCATTTTATCATAAATCAATACTTTAAATATGAAATAGTTTTAAAACGAATAAATCGAAGCCATGAATGCTTTTAAGACATTTAAACAAACGTAATGCAGCTACATTTGAGATCAAAGTATACATTATTGCATATTAATCATGTTTATAAACGTATCTTATGAATTTTTTTTTTTTAAAGTTATAGATATAAGAACCCCACAAAATCCAAGATTCAATTTAGTTTTCTGTTTTTCATATCAATAACTCTAAGCAAGTGCCTTATTTTTCTATTTTTTTTTGAAACAATGATCTCACATTTTTTTAGATCGCGACTCTATAACTTATAAAAGCTGGGCACCAATAATTTTAGCAGCATAGCTTTTTTTTGCACAAAAAATACACAAGAATATCGCCTTATTATCTAGAAAAAATGAAGATCAGATAATGAAAATAATATATATTAGGATTTCATATAAACATAGCATCATTAAAAGTTAGACAAATCTGAATAATTATTTGTTCTTGCTTAAAAAATTCTAACAAAACATATTTTTATGCTATAAAAAAAGTGAGAATAGACCAATACAATTTTTATGCGTTGTTAATGATAATGTATGTATTCATACTAAAATAAATTATTTATTTAAATTTCGAAATAAGAAAGCATCACATTTTTAAAAATTATAAAATTATTGAATCGCAATGTATTTTATAACACTTAAAATCTTAGATCGGCAACTATATTTTTTCAAATATTTGTTAATCAGTAAATGCTCTTCTCTCATTGTGGTTTCTGCACCATAATAGTTTGATTCTTTTCATACTTTTGTGACAGATTTTGATAATCTCGTAACTTCTTAAACAAAATCAGGTATTAGTTTGTTAAGAAGTGTGAAAAAGCGAGATCAATTCTAATAGAAAAATTGCATCTTTGAGCTTTTTCTATTTATATGAATTTTTTTTTCCTATTTATATAGCCCAAAAAAATATTTTATATTGCAAACACTTTTATGAAATTTTCTAAAACAAAAATTTGTTTTTATATGTTTTCTTATTGACCTCAATCTTTTTATATAATCCAATGTTTTAAAAAGTGGCCTATAAACCCGTAAGAAATTATCCTTCTTATCATTTTTTTTACGTGAATAACATACAATAAAACAACCTTTTATTAAAAATATAAATTCTGTATGAATACAATTTTATTTCCAGTCAAAGTTTTTCACTTAAATATATGAGAAAATAAGAATATTTAGATTTATTCATAGATAAAAGAGATATAAGGACTATAGAAATTTTCATATGGTAGAACATTTTTAAATACATTACAATCTTTCTTCTTCTTTGTTATAGTAGATATAATATTACAACTCGATTTTATTTTAATTATGCATGGTTTGGTTTTATATGCCATAATTTTGTACCATGTTGCAGAAAAAATGATTTCCTATACCAAAATAAAAACATTATGCGATAAAAGTTCTTCAAAATATTTATATAAGAGACTATAAGTCTAACTATTAATGCATAATGGCAAAATTTGTAAATTTTTTTGCTGTGATTTTGATCAATAAAAAATTTATTTTAGAAATATAAATTTATATATATTAAAATCGTTTATACATTTAATTACCGACAGTAAAAAAGAATTATGTATTTTTATTATATTTAAGTAGATTGTTTATTTATCAAAAAATACATTTCCAGTACTTTAAAGTAATTTATTTCCCACAAATTTACTATTTTTTGAAATTCCTAAAAAAGTTGATGATTATTTACTGAATTCTTATATATATAAGCATAAAATGCAATTTATGTTACAACAAAATTTTAAACAATAAAATCACATTTAATTGAATCTATTTTGAGCTTATTTTAGATATAATTATATTTTTATATAAATAATAACAAATTTTTGAATCTAATAAAACACATACACAATTATATATATTATAATTATTCAAATCGACTAGCATCTGAGCTGTCATTACTATACAAGTGCAAGTCAAAAATTATCCCATATGCTATAACATGAGTCAGTTTGGTACACATATCATAAAAGGTAGCTGCGAGAACTAGATGTACAAATCTGATCGAGGATAATATATAAACCTTGGGATTGAGAAAAACTCTTGAATATATAGGCCTCGAAAAGAGGTGAAGTATTGAAGAAGAGAAGATATCCGAAAATATAATTCGCTATGTTCGCAATATAATAAACAAGTTGTGCGCGTGAACAAAAACTAAAATTAACCTTTAAATTTAGCCCATAATAAAAAAATAATTATTCAAATCGACAGAATAATTTATTCAGATGCATTTAGATATGTAAATTCTATAAATAAATCTTTCAATAAATATCATTCATTATTTTTAAAAATACACCCAGTTGCAAACAAAATATTTTTTGTTTTAAATTAAACTTTGAAATTATGAGAAAAAATATTGCTAAAATCAGCTTGAATACACTTTTATTTATTAAATTAAAAAAAATCTTGTGTTATTCAAATCAAATTTGATTTTTACATTTTTAAACAGCATATATTCATTTATTTTAGATGTGACTTTTATTGTATTAAATGATCATAAAATTTTTGGTTAATTATAGTCAGATTAATGATATAAGTAAGTTTAATAGGAGGATATATAAGTAAGATAAATCAATTAATATTTTTTAAAAAAATCGATGTAAAATTTTAAATTTATTTTAAGATTTGAGAAATGGTCAACATTACCTGACAAAATTTTGGCATCTCCTTATCCAGTATAAATAAAAACAGCGAAACTTTAGGATCACCGCATTTTACAATACCACAATTTAACTACCCAAGCTACACATACATTTTATCAATTCACCTGGAAAGAGGTCTTTAATCTCTGGCCAATGTCATCTTCAGCAGTAGGAAAGGATTTCGTGGATTGCTCCGCTATCTTTTAACCACGACAGGATTTATAGTTGTTTATTCTTTTAGAAATCTTTTTACACTCTTGTCGTTCATTCTTGAAGGATTGGATTTTAAAGAATATAAATATGTGTAGTAAAGATTTCTAAGAACCCAACAGCCTCTAATTGCTATTACAAAATAATGAAAGTAGATAATCATTTTAAGTAATATATTTAAAATATTTGATGAAATACACGTAATTTTCTGATCGTTGTAAGTTTATGAAAATATTCAGCATTTAGGAAAATCTAATAAAAAAGGTGGCTACAATTAAAATTTAAATATACTGCAATTGGATTTTATAAATGTTTATATAAAATGGTATGGATATTATCTAGGACGAAAAATCAAACTGTCTTTTATTATTTTGAAAAATTTATAGGTTATAGTTTATCTTAAATAATCTAGAAAATATTCGGGGATAAAAGAACAAAAAATATATACAATAAATTTGATCACCAAAAAAGTTCGGATGTGATATATTATTGTATTATTCTCAAATGTAAAAAAAACACAAATTCTAAAGCTTTTTATGGAAAAATTAAGAGGTTTTGAGCTAAAAGAATGATAAAAGACAAATATTTGCTACGTTAAATATTTCAATCAGGCAAATAGTAACTTTCATACCATATTATGTATTCCAAGCACCAAATAAAGTAATTCTTTTTATTATAATTACTTTACTATTCATAAAAGCAATCCTATAAAATTTTCAACTGACATTATTTACTGATTCTACATGAAAATATCAAAAAAAACATTATCCGTATATCTATGCTCTGAAAGAACCTAGATGATATTTAGTTGACTAAATGAACATAGTTTATTATAATTTAGTTGATAATCTTTATTTTTGGGTAATTTATAATAATTTAGGCTCTAATATGTTTTCTGACGATACGAACGCAATATCTTTTACGTGGTATATATTCAACAAATAAAGGTCACTTTCAGACTTCCTCATGTACACATGTAATTAAAGCAAAAGAAAAACATCAAATATCCATCCGTTTTCACATTTAAACAAATATAAATGACAGATAATATTATAACGTCCGCAATAATCTTATATTCGATGGATTGGAACAAGACCACCAGGTTAATCGAAGTAGATGTATAGAAAATGTATATATTCCAGCATAAATATCATCAAAAAACCTAAAATAATTTTATCGCCGACTTTTTAATATTCAGGCATAATATATATCATCATTGATGCCACGGAATATCACAAGACTTTACAGTCATTATATGTTTTATAGAACAATATACCTCTTTTTATAAGAAAATAAGAAATTTGAAGAATATTCTAGAGATTTTTAATCTAAAGATATACTTATTTAAAAAAATTTAAACATTAAAATCATCAAATACTAAAATGATTTTAATGAGCTAAGATCTTTAACTATATCAAAAATTCAAGAAAAAAAAATTTTAAGTCTTTTACATAATTATATAATTTAACATAGTATAGTACAAAAAGAATAAAATATGGATCTGTATTTTTTAAGTAATGTGTGAATAATAGCATCATATTATCAGACCATTGCAGATATTTTAAAAATATTTTTCTTGGTATCCAAATGGGTTGATTGTTCTATTGAATCATTATAGTTCATAATTCTTACTTATTTGCAAACATGATTTAGATGTCTTTTTTTTTAGCGGTAAATAAGCATTGTGATTTCTACTAAAGCCTTATAAAATATAATAGTACGCTGTCTGAAGATATTACGATCCACCTAAAAATTTGCGTATCCTTTTATGATTTCTAAAATTATAAAGTCTATTATTCTCTTTTAAAATTCTATCAGCTAGTATTTACACAAGCCTTTACTTTGTATTTAAAAATTGAATTTATATTTCCATAGAAAAGATCTTTAGAATGTGTAACATACTTGTGATATAACTTCTTGAATTTTAAAACCTATATTTCGTCACTAGATATTTATCCCATCAACTTATCTATTTTTTCCGCACAAAACAAATTATTCTTATTTCAATAGTGTATGTAAATCTTAATGACTTGCTATAGATCTTTTAAAATGTAAAACTGACTGTTTTAAATATTATATAAAATTATATCTGAACTGATACGCGTTTACTATTAATGATCATGTTATTCTCGCCGTATTATTTTTAATTTTGTTATTACAAAGCTTCATCTTCGTATTGAAATTGTATATATGAAGATACGAGATAAAAAAAGTATTTATTTTTTATGTATATTTTTATAGTTAAAACGGCTTCATCAAATGTTATAGCTGAAAAACCAGGAAAATGAAAATAAAGTAGAAAACATAACAATTGATTTTATAAAGATTGAAGAGAGCAATAAATAACAAAATCACATTTTAAAATAAATAATATCAGTTTACTTGCTCTTTTAGTAAATACTTCAACAGTATAAATGCTCTTTTCATATTAATTTCTCTTCAAGATTCTTATCAACCAATCTGATTGCGCCTTGAGCACTTACCACGCCTTTTTTAACAGAAAATATTGACTATTTATACTAATAAATGCACAACGCTCTTATCTTTTGAAAAAATATAGAAGCTACGGCTGGTCCAGAACGAAAATTTGATTGTGAAACTTCAAAAAAAAAATATAAACGATTGTATTTTGAACCACAACAGAAATTTGACATGCATAAATATTATTTCGAAACATAAATCAATAAATTAAAAAATGTGCTCTGTAGTTAGTCATCATTAGATTGGTTTGTTTACAAGAACAAAGAAAGTAATATCTCTCAAGTAAAAATGTAAGTCATAGAATATCCGAATATTGTCGTTAAAGAATTACCAGTATCAAAACCGTAAGTATAAATCAAATCCTAAGATATTACAGAGCATTCAGTTGACTTACGATAACCTCATCAAAAAAAGAGAATATTCACTAAAAAAAATTCTATACATGCAAGAATCAGAATAAAAATAAACAGCCATTAATACAACGTAATGTGAGTTAATATGGTACAAAAATGATCTGGACACAAAAAAATTTATAAAAAGAATTATATTAAGCGACTTTATCTCAAAATCTTGGTCCGAAAATTGGATTACTATAAGTTAATAATATTAAAACTTCATATAAAATAGAGATAAAAGGAAGACAAAAGATCGATAAAATAATGATGAAAAGTATAGTAGGCAAAAAATCAATATGAATATCAAGAATGATCATTTCTTTCCAAATTATAATATAAGTAAAAAACAATAAACGCTGATAAGAAATAAATTGCTTGATTTTGATCAAATAAGTATGAATAAAAAAATATAAAAATGTTGTTTACTATGTAACCATTTGATTATATTGTATGGCATAAGTTTGTGTTTTTAAGTTGACCTTCAAAAAAATTTTTAACTACTAGTCTAATCGGAAAACTCCATGACCTGATGAGATCTATAAATTTTATATATAGAAAATACTATCTTTGTAATAATATGCTACGATAAAATTGAAGAGAAAATTTGTGCAAAAAAAAGGAAAATAATGTTTTATAAAGAAAAACAAATGATATTTATAATAACCTCTAGTAATTGGTCTTCAAATTTAAGCCTTAGACCTGTATATAAATTCACTTTAAAAAAGAAACTAAAATCATGAAAATATTCTAGTAATTAGATGTGAAGAGGCGTAATCCTTTGCCTGAAACACAACCAGTACCCCATGACTTGTAATGGAACTGTAGACAAAGATACTGATCTAGGCAATAAAAACGAAACTTTTCAAAAAATAGATTTCCAAATACATGATGTATAAAAAACCGCTTTTGGAATTCATTTCTATTTAATGACGTTGATGGCAAAACTCGCTAATAAAGAGTGGGTATACAGCCTATTAAGAGTGATAAAGAGCATATGGAAATTGTTATTATGCATTAAAAAATGAAATAAGGTATAAAAGCGGTGCAATGCACGGTATATGCACATTTATATTTATTTGCCTTGTGTATGGATCCATTGTTGAATGAACTAAACTTTGCATTCACTTGAAAAATAACTAATAGATAAGTTTTTATCACAAATCATATCTTATTTTTATTTATCTGAAGCTTAAGACCAAAGACCCGAAAAACAATAACAAAACAGTACATCATAGTGATTGCATAGAACTAGAAAAAAAATAAATTAAGTTAGCGCCAAATAATTTATATTGTGTTCAATATGCGGATTGAATTTTTGGTTACTGGGATCTAAGTACCTCAATACATTAAGAAAGAATAAGACTGTGAAAATATACAGCATTTTGTATATTATAATAAAAATAAAACAAGAATTCAGAGTACAGTTAAAACAAACATATACGGATAAAAAGTTTTAAAAATTTCAAAATTGCAAAATACCAAAAAAAAACCGCTATATAGGCATTTTTAAACATGAAACAAAGACTTTGCTACAAGAGTTATTTATTTTTTTTACAAGAGAATAATCTATAAGCTTATAGTCAGCAAAAGATAAAGATAGTATTTAAAAAAAATGTAAAATTAAAATAAGACAAAAGGGGCTACAACTTTTATGCATGAAACGCTCTTTTGGCTTGAAAAGACTCTTTCCAAGGATAAAAGATCATCAAATACCAAAGCACTAATGTACATTGAATAAGATGAGAAAAAAAAGATAATTATTTAAATATATTTATTTTTTAAACTACAATTGGAAATTCTATATATATATAATATATTAAGTTGTAGTAGAAAAAAAGTTTAATGTAAAAAAAATAAGATATAAAACAGTATGTAATATCTTTCAGAATCTATACCATCAGAATGATCACAATTTACGCCTGTAAAAGCTAGATTGTCACCGTGTAGAGATGTTCAAAAAAGAAGCAAGATTATTACATTCAAGATATAAACTATTCAATAGAGATTAGTCAAAATGTCAAAACTATGGTGAAACATAAAAACAGAGTGAAAAACGAGCAACCTATTTAAAGGAATACAGGTTCAAGACTATACACGACGAAATATAGAAATTTTAAGATACAAGAACTGTATGCACGCAAAAAAAAATTTGTAAAAATCGAAGATAAATATAAATATTTCAGTATGTGAAAATGCACAAATGAATTAGCTTTATAGAAATTGATAAAAATAAACATGGATAAATATAATCACATAATCTAAGAGACATTTTTGTTGATGATTAGAAACAAAATTGTGTACAACATATAAACAGGAATAACGATTGCTGATAAACATATGAATTTTTTAATTGTAAAGCTAAGAAAATTGAATAATTAGACAACGTACTTTCTTTTATTTACAAATGTAAAACTCGAATAATATCAAACTCTTCTGCTTTGGGATGGCATGATTACAGAATATCATGGGTCGTATATGAAGAGTTTGGAATTTAAGCTTACGCAGAAAGAGCCGTAAAAACAATAGGATTGTGGAATATACTGAATATATAAGTCTTCAGAGATTTTGTATCGATGAATATATTGAAGATGCAGATGTTAGCTTAAGAATGAGTTCAATATATTCGATAGAGACAACTAAAGTTTTTATTGAACAACGATGAAAATAAAAAACTAAAATAAACTATAGATCGAGATCACATATCAATCACATTAGGCCTTTAACTTTTTGTTTCTCGTAACTTATACTTTGTGAACTTAAGTTCTCGGAAAATCAAATAAAGATCGAAATACCTGAGTAAAATTATTTGAAAGAAATATCTCTTTAATTTTTTTACTCGGAATTTATGATTGCTAAAAGGTCTGAAATTACCAAAAAAAAAAAGAAACAACTATTGCTAAATATAAAGATTTGTAATTAGCATAAAAAAATCATAAATAAAGGGCGATGAAAGTTGATATCTTTATTGCTTTTTTTATTGAATTTTGTCAAATTAGAAAACGGTATCTAACCTCTTATTAAATACAGCATCTTAACAAAATTCTTATAAAGGTATTTTTACTACGTTAAATTTTACAAACAGAGAATTTTAGTATTTTTATATACGAAATAAGATATATCTAATTTATTATTAGTAAAAAGTTTCTTATAAGTATTTTTATTTACAATATCAAAGACACATATAAATATTTATAAGAGACAAACGGTAATAATTGTAGTTTGTTTTTTATAATGCTAGAAATAAATTTATCATATGTTTAATGATTTCAAAACAAAGAAAACACCATTATGAATGTTTTTTATCGCAATCGACGAAAAAATCAAATTTAAGTAACTTTTATACAGTATTACCGTACATAAATACGTATCTAAATAATTTCTCACAAACCAAATAAGGTAGAAAAGATAACAATCAATAGAATAATATCTTTTAAACCATTATTATCAAATTTTTAGTATGCAATCTCAATCATAGAAAAATAAAACCAATTTTGTTTTGTTAATAAATTATACCATTGCCTTAAAAATATACAAAGCTTTTTCACAGTGAATTTCATATTTTTACTACATTAAAATACAATTTTTTGTTTTTGCATATTCGTTCTGTAATTTTTTTTGCATACTTCAGATTATATAAAATTGATAATTATGTTGTAGCATATAATCGTATTTAAACATTCGTGTATAAAATAGAAAATAAAACAAAATCCTCTTAGATGCATATTGGTTAATGGAATTTTTACTGTTTTAAGTTAAAAATAGTTTCATGATGTTATTATCATATGTATCTGGATTTTGGGGTTCGATGTCACAAGGTATACTAGGGAATAAATAATTCATAAAAAAATATTTGTATAACTATATCTATAATTTTTTCACGTAGATTTACATATTCCCAGTCTCTTATCTATATTTATAATCAAATATGAGTTCAAATCGTGGAGAAATATATTTTTGGAAGAAACCATAGATCAATGAAATTAATATATATAAGGAAAAAATATAAAAAACCATATTTCTTAAAAAATTAAATAATAAGATGCAGAAAAAATTTTGATCCCTGATAAAATGAAGCATATTTAATTTTGAAAAAATATTCCGTAAATATTTACCTATCATATATTACAGAATTATTTTTTTTGAAGATTTCAGATCCTAATTTATTTACATATAAACCTCTATTATTCCACTTCTTATGTATAAGAAACGCGATAAAGTAATTGTATTTAGTGAAAAGATTATGGAAACGGAATGAATAATTGTAGAATAAAACCTTATTATATATCAATACAATATGAGGTTAACATACATTTATGCGTGCAGCTATTATATATAAAAATTACAATTAGGCTCGGAATATTTTTTTGTAAACCTTTATTTTTTTACTGCAAATATATTTTTAGTAATTCGCCAATCATAAAACAGATTTTATAACATTTATGAAACATAAAATATAAAAAAATAATATATTTTTTATAGCTAGTTTTTTAAATAAAATAGCGGATTGCAAATATCGATATTATTCTATTTCTGTGCAAATTGACACATATAATAGTTAAAAAAATTTTAACTGCCTAAGTGCTGTATAAATAGCAAGAATCAATTCAAATTAGATTTGGAGATTAATTTTTGTATCCAAATATATAAATTTTATAACCATGTCATCTAAATCTTCCTTTTTGAATATTTGCAACTCAGCAAAATTATCAAAAGCTCTATAAAATTATTTATATAAACATCAGAAAAGAAATTTGTTTTTCTTTCCATTGAATAAGTTTTTACTAATCGTTTAGCTATAATTTAAGTATTTTTATAATTGCCTATCATTATTTTTTTATCAGATATTGATTTTGTTGTGAATTTAAAGTGAAGAATAAAATAAGGTAGTTCTTTTTTAATAAACGTGGTGATTTGTGTGAATAGCGTTTTTTTTATTTAAATCTAATTTAATCAATATATACAGTATTAGATTGCCATGCTTTGTCTGTTATATGATTTTAGGAGCGTGTTTTTCTCAAATGTTACAAACTCTGGTTTTACGAACCAAATTTTATTCTTTAACCTTGTTTATCGAAAAAATTGAGTTGCTTTTATTCAATTATATATATAAAGACGATAAAAGTCTATTTGGAGTATTGCAAATCTCTTGATATCTATTTTTGACACATTTAATTATCTATTTACAACAATAGCACTTCTCCTCTAGAAAGAAATGTGTTTGAGTGTACTCCGTAAACTAGATAAATATGTAATTGAGTTAATGTAAAGATTAATATACTTATACTATTCTAAGATGTGGTCATAATTTTGCGATATTACATAATTCTCATTAAAGCCACAAAAAATTTACCTAAGAGTGTCATGGAATATACTTCCTGCGTTTTTTCGGGGGTTCATATGTATGTATGGCTTAAGCTTACTTTTTTTATTCTATGTATTATATCTATGCAAAAGATACATTTTTATTTTATTATGTTATGTCAAAAATTTTCATAAACGATATAATATTAAATAAAAAATTAAGGTAATCTTTTGTGCTTCGATAAATTACAAATATTTCTCTGTATTTATTTATGCATATATATAGTCAGTATAACTGATTAAAAACATAATCAGAAATAAACCTTTTTTTCTTTTACACCTTTACATTTGTTTTAAAAAACCATCAATATTTAACAGGCTTAAATTAGAGCTTAATTAAGTAGAAAGTAAATATTCGAGTTAAAAATTCATAGATGTAATTTATCAAACAAAAAAAATCTTAAAATGTAAAAAATACTCTAAAAAAACACATATTTTTGAAAATATCTTTATCTAATTGTTTTCTATATATATAAAGTATAAAAAATATAGTAAATTACTTTTTTGTCATTATATGAGATGCATAAAAAATACACCGACTAAATTTTATACCCATTCCGATGAGACTTATAATAGACAGAAAATAAAAAGTAAAGTTGCAACCAATATTTTAATTGTTTTTATATGAGAATTAATTGAAACGCTTCTTCTTTTATATTTGTCATAAATTTTATTTTTATTATTAAGTTTCAATAATATGAACATATGTATGATTTATATTATCAATCAATAAATTTCATAATTTCATTTAAATGGTAAAATCGGATATGCGAAAAATTATAAACGAGTAGTATGTATATCAACTTTATAGCTATTGTAATTATTTACACATGATACAACGTTCGCGAATTTTCATTCGAAAATACATTAAATATGTTTGCATGCAAAATAAAGAGTACAAGTAAATTTGTAAAAAAAATTCAATTTTATGTTATAAAATCATAAATGTTTTACAATAGTAAATCTATTAGGTATATGGTCAAACGCTGAATATTTATCTACATATATGTTTCTAAAAGATTTTTCAAGTAAAATTATATCAGAGAATATGCCTAGATTTTATAACCGGTTTAAAGATCTACAAAAAATATATGAAATTAATTCCGAAATATCTAAAATGAAACAGAAAATAACTTTTTATATATAGATTTCCATATGAAACAGGAGAACAGTATGAGCTCACTCTTGAAAATCGTAAAAATTTTACATGATTAATATTACCTATTACCAATTATTGAGAAAAAAACATTTATAAAGTCTATACCATATTTACTAGCAATGATCTATCAATGTGAACTAATATAAATAATGAGCAATAAACGTTTTTGCCATATAAAATGTTACTAGACGCAAATTAGAAAAATTCAATCTAAGAATTGTCTTATAGAATAATATGAATATTTTTGCAAATGAAAATACCAAATATTCGATAAAAGAAAGCTTATCCTATCTAAAAGCTGCAGTGTAGTTCTTTTATTTATATAAATTATTGAAAATTTTTATTATAAATAGCTTTCAATAAGATTCTATTTTACAAATAAGTTTTATATTTTTTAAGTGTATCTTAAGGGTTGAATATATTAATTATAAAATCATTAAATCCACTTGTATTTTTGTAATGAGTTAAAATTGTTTATGATTCTTATTAATCTGCCAATATTTATTTCAATTGAATTAAATCTACAATATGTAAATATTCGAAAAAATTATATACTTGATCAAAAAAAAATACGATCAAATCAAAATCAGAGGCAATAAAATAAATTGGGATATTATTGAAGAGTTCAAAGCACTATCAATCCAAAAAGTCCGGAATAACAACTTCTTGTATCAAACAAAAAGAAACCCCTACAAAATATGTACCTCTTAACATTAATAAAATCAGTCCTTATACCACTACAAAATCGGATAAATAATAGAATATAATTTTGTTTCCTTCTAGATTATGCTGTTAGATGCAAGAAAATAACAAAATAGTTAAAATCTATTAGGATTTGCTTGCAATAAAAGAAAAAACCAGAATTTAAACTCAAATTTTTTCTCGCAGACTTTGTTAAAAAGTATACTATTAACTAGAAATACACAAAATTTTATTTTTTGATACAAAATTAGACAAGATCAAGATTAGCTGAAGATTTAATTTACTGGAGCATAAAAAATATATACTAAAATGGGTTCAAGATTTTTTCACAATATATTCATCATCCTTTTTTATTTAAAGCATAAAAATATTTATCATAATAAATAATTTATTCTTCGGAAACTTGGCCATAATTAAATTAAAGTTTTATAAATTACGAAAAAGTCATGAAAATGTTTATTTACCGAATACATTTATTTTTTTGTTCACATTTTTTGTTATATATAGGAGTAGAAAAAATCAAGTAACAAAATGATAATTTCGTTATAACACGAATTTTTATATAATAGAAAATAAATCATTTGCTATTTATATAAATTTTTTCGATTATATGTTTTTCTGGTGAAATATCCCCATAAATTAATAATATTTAATGCATGAATTTTTTAATATCTACTATAATAGTTTGATATATAAAAAAATTAGAAAATATGTTTTTATATCAACAATTTTTTTTCATTTGGTTTTAGCAATGCTTATAAAAACCCGGTACCTACGATATGGTATTTATATAATCAACATCAAATACAGGCTTTTAAAGTGCTCAATAATTTTTACAAAAATCATAGATATGAAATGTACAACTAAAAGATTTCGATTTGTATTAGAATAGTTTTAACACGTTTAATAAATTACTTTACTATCAAATGATTGTTCACTTTAAATTAGATTTTCTTGATTTTAAAAATAGCATCGTTTTTTAAATTTGAGTTTTATAACTAATAAATAAATGGAACTATATACTTTTATAAATGATAAAATGCACAAAATAATATTTTTCGGCAGCCTGAATGACATTATTCAAATTATCTTTATATATAACTGTAAATGTACCTAGATTTATAAGTTTATTTAATATTCTGCCTAGTTATGCCCTGATAAACTGTAATATTTAATAAAAAAATTATTAATAAATTTAAATTTATTGAAAAATTTCTTATAATATCAGAATTTCATGTTTAAGTAAATATAATATGTATACTATCATGAAATTACATTATCTTTATCCAAGAAAAATCTTATGTTGAAAAGGTTTATTATGACTTTTAACGAGCTTTCTTACAACATATTTAAATATCATCTTAAATATCAAATTTTTCAAGCTACTTTTTCTTTAAAGATACAATATACAGTTACCTAACGTTATTCTAGATGCTATTGTTTGTACGTCGGCTTCAGCTTTATATTTTTTTATGTTTCTGCTTTGAATTTGTGTCGTTTTATTTTTGATTAGTTTTATGATCAACATAAAATCTTTTTATTGCTTATGTTCATTGTACTTCTTTTTATCTTATTAATTCATCCTAAAATTAAAAGTTCAAAAGCTTTTCAGCATTAAATTCATTTAAGATATGTAAAACGTAATTAATTATTTATTATGCGTAATTAACACCCATAATAAATATAGGATTTAAAACTAATTGTTGTTCATTTATATAAAACGATGATTTTTTTACCAATCACTTTCATATCTTTGTAATATATAGCCGTAAAAGAATTATATGACGAATACACTTTCTATAAATAAAATATGTTTGATCTTCTATGGTATTGCAATTTATAGTTTATATTTTATAAAAATATCTTTGAGCTATAGTTTTCAAAGAGAACTTTTACTTAAGTTAATAAATGATTACTTTTTCTAATATATTAATCAAAATTGCACATAAGCATGATAAGTTCCTGCAAAATAATTTTTATCTGATCGATTATTATCTTGAGATGTGTATATATTTAACTACCTATCATTATAGATATATTTTTACATTTAGTTCCTTTTCTTGGTCCCATGAGTTATACATGGTAACACATATTCGATAGCTTAAGCTACTGATTAGTCTCAAAACTTGTTTCTAGATCTTATATAAAGAGTTTTCAAGAAAATCTCTGTGATTTAGAAAACGAAACAATAGACAATAATTTACGGTTGAATATTAGTATTTAAAACAGATAGCACATTACTAGTTATATAAATCATGGATTTTCTCTTTTATTTTAACCTATTGGCACGAATATCTTATACATCAATTTTAAAATATTCAATTTGTTTTATTTCGAGCCGAAATGTATTTTTGGCTAGAAATTACTCTATGTCACAGTATGTATTATATTAACATAATATATTCATTTCAAACTTAATATTAAAAATTTATAATTCACGGGTTTTCACATAATATATTCTATTGTGAATTTAATACTTTCGATAATAACGGTAAAATCTTATTCTTTTGTTCATATTTTTTATAAAATATTTGGCACATAATAAAACATTTTATTGATGTTTTTTTATAAAAATAAAATTTATAAATATGTATAATACTTGTAAATTAATAAACAAAAATTAATTATAAATATTATTAGACAAAATTAAAGCAAATTAAACTTTTTTTTATTACCAAATAGATTTTTAATATGTACGTAAATTTTAATAAAATATACTAATATACTGGAATCTAGAAATTGAGCACATTACTTTTTTAATACGTTCGATCACTGAATATATTTTTTTTTTACCAGAAGACAATAAAATAGATAAGAGCTTATGCTTCTATGCTGTATATACAGAAGGTGAATAGGATGGTATTTATAAAATATTATTTTATAAAATAGTTTTTTTGTAATATTATTTTAGTGTATATGTAATCATTTGTGAATGTCTTATAATGAATGTAAATTTTTATTTATTAAATCATTATCTATAATATAGCACATATATAATAATACTAGATCAATTCATAAAAAAATTACCTAACCATACTAACATTTGTTGTTAAAATTATCATGTGCCCAATAAATATTGTAGCAAATATCAGATAATTAAATATTCTTACTTTTATTTGTAAATATTAAAATTTAGAATAATTTTTATTATAAAAATATTATTAAATTATTTAAAAATTAGATTGTTATAAATCTATTTTTTTCCAGTCTACTAAAATACTTGTAGACATTAAGAAATGTTTATGGTAGAAAAATCCATTCGTAAGCTTGAACACATGATTTTACTTGTAATTAATTTATTTTCCTTATATTAATTATAAAGAATATCTTTGATATATATGTTCATTATATGTAATTCCCTTGACTATCATATATTATACAATTTAATAGTTACTTAATTTTGTAAAAATTTATTTGTGCCATTATTATAAGATATTTTACACAGATTGAAATATATTTTGAAATAAGAAGATCTGTAATTATTTCGCTTATTATTTAATTTTATTATAAAAACAGTTAATTTTATAACGATGCATTACAAAAACTAAATATGTCAATTTTTCCTAATATACTGCCTTTAAAGTAAATTTTTTTATGTTTTATGTCATTTTTTGGTTGTTTTACCATAAATTCTATGTCTTTATATAGATTTTTGTTTATTTATGTGTTATTTTTCTTGTTATCAACTTTATCAATTTAGACGTGGTCAGCCCATTGAGAATATTGCACAACTCCTTATTGCATCTTTTGACATCTTCACCCAACTTATCTATATTATGGCTATTATTCTCTCAAATTTGATACGGTCAAGGGTCTTGCGGAGTATGAGAGCTTGCATATATGCTTCTACTCGTCCGTGATTTTAAACTTTAATTATAATACAATATTTGTTATTAATAATTTTCAACCTATAACATAAAATATGAAAATAAATATGATTGGTATTTGTCATTCATAGAAATATAATAATGATTATTTTAATTTAGTCAGTGTATCATAGTGTATAAATAATTCAAGTGTCTATAACATTAGAGATGTATGTACTACAATTATGGTTTAAATGAATGAAATTCTACCCTACTCGATTATATAAATTTGTAATTTTATAAGATACTATAATCTTGAGTTCATGTTATTATTTATTGTTCTTTATGAATTTTAGAATATTAGCTCTATTTTAAATAAAGACCGTTTTTTATATGAGCTTATATTATCGTTATTTCCGATTAATTATATATACACATTCACATTTTTAATAAAAATATTTGTTTGCAACACAGCTTTTTTTCTATATTATAGTTGAAAGCGGAAAGTTATCATAAGATTAAAGCTTTTTACTTTAAATAATATGTGATAAAAAAAAGATAATATTTAATGCATAAATAATTCTGAAAACGCATTTTGTAACATAAAATATAATCTATAAACATATGATAAATAAACTAGATATTTTTTGATCACATGATGTTTGCATAAATGGGATAGCCATTATGAACATTCTATGTAAAATAGAAGATGTGGCTTGGATACGAAGTTGTAATATATGTATATTTAAAAAAAAAACAATGAAATTTACAATATTGAATGTAAATAATAAAAGAAGCCCTGAATAAATATTTTTGAAATATAATAATATATCTGTATCTAAATTTATTACAGAAAAATATAATATATTACAAAATTTATATTTGTTATAGAATCAATATTGAATTTTTGAACCAGTAATCGGCATATCTATACTATTTATAATTTTATAAATCGAAACATCATAAAAATTGCATTTATGTCTTGAATTTTTTTCATATTATGGCTTTTAGTGTATATGATATAAGATATTATATTATTTTTTATTTTAATAGAATAATTAAGTTTTTAAAAAAATTGATTTAAAAATATTATTACGCATCGTGATTTTTTATATTTTATTAAGTAAACATGAAAAATAACTGTTTTTTTGATTCTGGATAAAATCTATAAATTTTTCAAATTATCTACTATTATTTCTCAAAAAAAGATATTCAACGATTCACTTTTAATAGATTATTTATTTTTTACATAAAATAAGATTAAATAAAATCCAAACGCTATGAAATAGGTACATCGCTTGATAAAATATGAATCACTAAGCTGTAATAACCCTCGAAAAAAAAAAATTAAAAATTAAAAAAAAAATTGTGTGACAAGCTTCCTAAATATAATGTATAATTAGATATCAATTTACATAAAATGTTGCAAAAATTCTTCAAGAACTTTATGACTATAATTTAGTTTTTATTTGTTCATATTATCTTATTGAATGACTTTAATATTACATACGGGCTAAAAATACGAAGAATAAACGCTTGTTTATTATATGGCATTACCTTTATAATTGATACTAAAAAATTAGTATACAAACTTAATATTACAACAATATCCTTAAAATATTACATATATTGAATAAAACTTACCCTAATATATTTATCAAATGATAAACAGTCCCTATTTAAGAGATAGAATCTATTCCAATGAACTTCTGGTTTAATTGACCCATCTTTACAACTTTTTTTTTCGCTTGGAATTTGTGTTTCTTAAAATATGATTTTTTTAAAAAATATTAGATGACATATGCTTTAAATCACCATAAAGTATACAATCATAGCCTTTTTACTCTTTTAACCAAATTAAAATGCACTGTAATACTAAACTATCTTATGAGTTTCTTAAATAATGAAATCTTTTGTACATTTCAACCATGGCTATATTCAATAGAAAGATTTTATAAAAAAAAGTTCATTTTCTTATAATTTTTTTGATATAAAAAACGAGTACATGTTCATAGATCAGCTTAATTACTATTCTCTCAATTGCATTATTTGTTAGACTATACCATTTTTGTGATTTAATTTAATTAAATAAAGAAATGTAAGATCAAGTCGAGCATTTGCCTTGGGAAGTATCAAACTCGTGTCCCAAAAAAATTACAGAAAAGTTAAAATATTTTTTCTAATATACTAATAATTAGAAATGAATCATTTATAGAATTGATAATTAAAACATTTCGGAAAATTTGATATCGTGGACAATAAATTATGAAAATAATTGAAATAAAAATATAAAAACCCGTCGAACTGTATCCTCTTAACAGTTCCCATACCTTACTTCCTATGATCATGAGCTGTATCCTGATAAATTTTTAGAAAGCTTGTTTACTATTTCTATAGAATATTTTAAAAATAAATATTTGTGGCATATAGGGCCGTAATTACATACAATTAACACAGTTACTCATGTTTAAAACTTATCTTAATGTCTTCGAAAAACAGACATTTTCTAATTATATTATAGTTAGCAGATTTTCTATTTTTATTAGTACCCGTTTGTTGTATATTTATTTTGTTGAACATGTGTTATAATATAATTGGCAAAATAGATGATTTTATTTGATCAAAATTTGTTTTTTTGAAGAGTGTCGTTTAATCACCCCTTTTCAATTGCAATTATTATGATTGAGATACTTAATAATTTGGAACTGATTTTAAATACCATTAAAATTACTTTTTTATAGGAATAATATACTTATTCTGAATATACGTATTTCTAATAAAATTATTAATTAAAGGTTATGTTTCTAATTATTTTACTAATCTTTAAAAAATTTGTTATAACTTTTAACCGTTTATAATAATCATATTTCAGGCACTAATCATATAAAGAATATTTGACATGATAAGAATAAAATTTTTTGTATTATAAAACTCCAAAAATCTTCTTTTTTATTTGTTTTAAAAAAATGATGGATTTTATTTATGTTTTTTTTTAATTCTGTGTCATATAGTACTTATCAATTTCGCATTCTACTTTAATTTATAAAAATTTAAAAATAATTTTTTTAGAAGCCAAATGAAGGTTTACTCTAGAAATAAATATTTAACTATATAGTTGAAATAAATGTAAAGAAATACAAAAAATATACTTTTCCTTGTAAAAAAAACAAGGTATATGTTTAATTTTATGACAAATAATATAAATACGTTGTTCAACCAAAATAAAAAATAAACAATGTAAAGATATTTTGACACCTAGGGTAAAAGATGGAAAAATACATTGAATTTTTAATCATGATTCATACGTTTTAATAAAACTAGTTTTTCAAATAAAATAATTAAAAACTTACTTTTTATTTCAATTTTTTTAAGGCTAACAGAGCTATGTATATACATTTTACAGCTTTATGCCGGCAAAACAATGTTTTAACCAGTATCATATAATTAGTTAATATCGGCAATATTTAATTATACTTCAAATCAGAAAAAATGCCTATATTTTGCTTTTTATCATAATAAATATTTCGAAGAATATTATATTTGATCAAGAAAGGTATTTATCGAATGGATGGCAATGTCTATAAATCCAAAATGAAAGGTAATTAATAAGTCATGTAGTTTGGGAAAGCTACTGAAACAATTTACTATAAATAAGCAAAAAGATATTTGATGTGGAATTTAAATATAATGCACGATAATGAAAGACTCAATTGAAATCATGAACAAAACATGCGTTGTAAAATATAATATTACTGTTATATATTTCATTATAAAATACCCGATGTTTTTGGTGTCTACTGATGCAAATTTAATGTCGTACAGATAACTTTTGATTTGCAAAGCTAAATTGACCGTTCGAATTTTAAAAATTTTTTTGAATTAACAAATCCCCTCTGAGTAATTTTTTCTACAGAATTAATATTTCCGCCAACAATAGCATTTATATCGAGCATTATAATTATATTGTGGTTTTTTCTATTATGAAATTTGCAAAATTATAAAAATCAAAGCTCTACATATTTTTAATTATACTTTTACACTGATATTATGCGTATAATATATATTTTTTTACTCCTTGAAATCGAGAAAATATATATTCTGTAATAATGATGTCAAAATCTATTCTAAAAAGCAGTAACTTTTAAATGTATAAAAAAAGGTTTTTTTAAAATTTGTACCAAGATTTATATTGGATGAACCTATAAAGTCGTCTATTATTTGCAGGCTAGAATAAGATAAATTTGTTCATGTAACTAAAATTTATAAAATATGAGCAATTGAATATATAAGTATGATTAAAAAAACAAGTGAGGATTTTATTTTGTTTATGTTTTTATTTGAATTACATATTAACTTTATTTTTATATATTCAATATAAAAAATTAAGCGAATTACTTCGAAGCACTGTAAAATTTTTTTAAATGTCTAAATTATTATAGATACCACGCAAATTTATTGTATATATTGCGCTACGTGTATAAAATTTAGAACAAAGAAATGTTTAATATCAAAATTTTGCTTAATTTGACACAAAACAGATAAAATCCTTTTAAGCTTCTTCAGATTTTATATTCCAAAATACAGTTAATTATTCCGATTAATATATAAAAATATTTACTCTCTTTACATATTACATTCCACAGTATAGTGTAAATACATAGAATACAAATTAGTAAATTTACCTTATACTGACTCGATACCAAATTTTAATTTATTTAGCTTGTAATAGAAATATTTACCCGCCTTATTAAATAAAAAATATTTGCAGATATCAATATATCAAACGTTTGGACCTGAAATCGATTTTTTATTTAAATTATATGGATACTCAGACTTAATTAGGAGCACATTTGATTGGATTTAATATTCTAATATTATATTTAAATAGGTTTATTTCAACGGAGTAAACTTAGAACTGCTAGTAGCTCCAATACCAGGCTTTCCATGCCCACCAGTATTTTTAGTACCCACGAATTCACTAAACTTATAACTAATCATTTCTGGCTTAATTTCAAGCGGAACAAATACCTTTCCATTATAAACGCAAATAAGATTACCAACCATATAATGTAAAATTATCATAGAACACGCATGTGTCTTAACAGTTCTTGGTTAATCCTCTGGATTCACACATGCTTGTTTACTCATAAGAATTTCTTTATTGATGTAACTTCTCTTGGTGAAAGACCACGTTTAATATCTCGTCGTATTTTTTGATGAAAAAAGATCTGCAAATTCAATTATTGTGAGTTTTTAAAGTTCTTCAAGATCGATTCCTCGTTAACTGTGTTTTCTAAATACTCGGCGTTGTTTATCAAAATTATTTGACATTTTGGATAAGGGCACAAAAAAATAAAAGGGCTCGATTTAAATATTAAAAGAATTTAGTTTAATATTTTAGAGATTAAACGAGCTGCTAAACAATAAGTGTTTTATTTCCATATTAAATGCATATATAAACATAGATCACGGATAACGCATGTTCATTTTAATTATTTTCAAAAGTATCATCATTAAGAGTTGGCATATAATTTATCTTATATCACTGACATATTTAATTTAATCACAACAAATCAATACAAAATTATATAATGTTATTTTGAAATTAGTAGTAAAAATCTTTCAGTAATTTATTCTTCTGTTTATATAATACATAACGAAGGATATAAAGCATTAAATATAGAGCATGGGTAATATTATGCATTAATCAGCAAAAAAAGGAATAAAAACTTTCAAGGCATTATTCTTATATTTATATAATTTAAAGATACACTGATGTATTCAAACATCATCATGTAAATATTATAATAGGTTTTAAAAAATAAAAAAAGAAACTATTATTCCACCTTACGCTGTAAACAATGATTAATCTTATATATATAATATTAGAAAATGTAGTTGAAATCATATAAAGTGGTTAAAATATAGTGATAAAAATTCTTATATAAACAGCCTTTTTATTTAGTATAAATTTATTTTTTCGAATTATTAATATTCAAGCATTCGCCTAATAGTAGCTACATGAATTGAATCATAGAATTATCGTTATTTACAATTATGGAATATAACAATAAAAATTGTTGAATTTAAAATATGCTAGTCAAATCCAATAAAATCGTAGAAACAATGCTCTACTAAAAATAAAATTGTTTGGGAGTACTATATTTATTTCAATGATGATGCTTTGAAATCACTTAACAAAAATATTACTGTCATTTTAAGTTTTAGATGAAGATTTAACATTTTATAGCGGAAATTCCATACCATCTAAATAAAGGTAATAACCGTATTTCCCTTGCAAGAAGCCATTCACATGTGATGTCTTCATATAAATAATCAAAAAAAAAACATTAGAAGTAGACATCTTGCCGCAGCATGGTTGAGAAGCTACCCTTAAATTTTTTTTTAATTGATAACCAATATCAATTTGAATTTTATAATTATTTTAGTCGATTTTTTGATTTATCAAGGTTAAACATATAAAAAACGTTTATAGGTCTTAAAAAGCCCCACACCAAACGTATCATACATCTAAAACTACTACATGTATATTGATTTATTTAATATTATTATTCAAGATTGGCAACTAATTCGACTATTAATAATTCATTTAGTTTCTACAAGTTCCATCTATTAATATACATTAGTACTTGTGCTATACTTTCAACTTGTAATTTATAGTGTTCATTTAATTTTTTTAGTGTATCTACGAAAATTTTCACGTAGATTTGGAAATTTAACTATAAAGTAGAAAAATAGTAAAAACGATTTAATCAACTGTCTATAAACTAAGGATAAGAATATCTTGTTTCTTAAAATTATGTTTTATAGATACTTATCCTGGATGAATATAAACAAATATATAATAAAAAAATCTTAAAACGAATGATAAAAGATTCACTGAAATTGCTATCCTAATTGAAATGTTTTGTATTATTTATACTTGAGCCGAAGCCATATGATAGTACAAAACACCATAAAATAATATTTTTTTGGCTGTAATATGCTATAAGTCGTATAAAGAGAATCTAGGGATGAATGAAAGGCCACAATAAGATAAATTTGAATGTAAGGCTTGAATCAATAAGCCTAGAAAGATTATACTTTGGGGTGATTGTAACGATGATGAGCCACTGGGAAGTATTAAGCTATTTCAGTAATTATATATAAATCAATAGTTTTGCTGAACAAAGTAAAAAAGCAAAAAATAAATCAACAAATGAATAAACATATAGACAGCATACCATGTTTATTTTTATGGATTTAGCAGAAAATTTTAATCTTTCATATTTATAAATTAAGCCATATCAGATTAGTATAAATATCCTAATGTATATTTTAATGCTATATTAACATAATTTCACTGTTTTTAAATGTATTTTTAATTATATTATTCAAACCACCCGGCCGTAATCATGAATAATTATTTTTCATAGAATAATAAATAAAGTTTGAAAATATCAATGGACGATTTCTCATTATGTAAAGATTAAAATGAAGTTATAAAAAAAAATGATTTATTTTGAATTTTTTATCGCCTTTTATGTCTTAAGGCTACCTGGGAGGCATAAAAGTTAAAAACTTACAATCAGCTAAGCCTTTATCAATAATATAATAAGTCCGTCACACATGTCATGAATTTCAGCTTTGATAAATGCGCTGTAGAATGTTAAATTTACAATAAAAAAAGGGTATAAAGTATGAACAAAAAAAACATGTAAATCTATTATATAAACAGTAAATTATATAATAATGATATTGATTATGATTTTTTTTACAATAATGTATAAATATATGAATGAAAGAAAGAATATGTTTTTCTTTTATTTATTGTAATTTTATAGATAAAGTTATAGATTTGGCATTATATATTTAAATATAAAGTTGAATCTTTATTTATTTATATATAATCAAGGTGTTAATATTTTACTGCAAAAAAAATGTTCATTGATTTACTGCTAATATCAAATTTTAGTTTATGCGTAATTTTTTAGTAGAATGTATATTGTCGATCAAATATCCAACGAAGTATAATTGTAAACTCTTTTGACAGCTAATTCTCATGTATAAAATGCTATTCTGGTTCTTCCATTTTATTACACTCCTCTACAAATATCTTCATTTTCTGTATGACCAACTTGTGAACCTCCTGTGGACTAAGTATGACATCATCTTTAGTTAAAGAGTGAGAAACTGCTAAAGCCAGTTCAAGATCATAATTCACATTTTTATTCATCATTAAATTATTATTACTAGAATCTGACTCATATTCTATATCCATAGGTAATGGGCGTTTATAATAAGTTTTTATATTCATAATTTAAATTTGAAGTCTCTTACACGACTTTAGAAATCTACGTTAGATCATCATAACAATTGGGATTTTTCTAATAAACAATTAAACTGAATTCCATAAACTACACATATGAGAAATCATCGTAACAAAATTATATTCATTGAAAATACTGAATAGTAAATATCACATCGAAAACTTCCATTAAAAAAATAAGGGGCTAAATATTAATATAAAATACAGTAAAATTTTTTCATTCGTAATGTGGCAAATTTTTTCTTAATCTTGAAACAAAGCAATAAAAAACCAAATGTAATAATAGTAATTTATCTTATAACACCATATACATTTATATGAATCCGTGTTTTATAATTATTTAACTAAACTATAGGATCTCAAACTTGCGTCACAATTACATGCTTTAGAGATAATATTAGCCTAAAAATAAGATATAAATATTCTATCGCTTAAAACATAGTAAATAAGAGATAGATTACTCACAGTGATATTTATGATTATGAAAATCAGTAATTTTGCATAACTTCTATATTATATCGAATAACTGCATTCCCATTTTATCAAATATTTTCATTATTAAAACAATTCATTTGTGTAAGTATATGTAAAGACAACTCTTCGAAGTTTTACGAGGTAAATAAACCTTATGTTTGCATAAAACAGCTTTAAAATCAATCACTAATATCCAAATCAAATACTAATTATGTTCTTACACATTTACATAATATTTTTATATATTATATATCACAAAAAGAAGATTGATGCTATTGCAAACTACCATAGTCTAATTATAATAATCTAAAATTTATTGAAAAATTACAGAATGTTTTTTTTGTTTCTTTCTCATATGAGTACCCCAAAAGATTCGCTGCCTTTTGCTTTTCAAACGGTAAGAATTGATAATATAGTAATTTTTGGATCGATATATACCCAACATGAAGATGCGTTGACGCAGTTGTTGTAGAAACACTTATATAAATAGCCTAAGTATTAAAGCAACAACTCCAGTATAATATAAATTATCTCAAAACAATAAATGCCAGAAAGGATGCGGTCTGTGTTGAACTAGACTTATACCCTCAAAAGAACTTCGAAGGTGAATAAGATTTAGAAGTTTGATTTTTAAGACGCCGAAAACCAGCATTTACATTTAATTAAAAATACTACGTTTAGCAAGGCTACGAGTAAGTGTAAAGGCAGATGGTACCATAATTAACCAACGAGGAAAATTAGATAGAAAACTATTACCTTCCAAAAAACATCGCCTAGTAAATAGATCTAATATAAGAAAAACAAAATGGTGACAGTATCACTATAGTACCATATACGATGGGATCTAGAAATTAAAAGTTTTATATGTTAAATAGCGAATTTCGTAAAAAGAAGATATAGACAAGCAAATGTTTAAATAATAGGTGCAGTAAAGTTAACTTTAATTTTACTTTTAATCCTTACTCTTGCAAAGTTAGGATTACTACAGAATAATTAGCATATTCCCGAGAAATAAGTTTTAGGAAGACACTTTAAATAATAAATATGAGATAAGCAGATGCATTAAAATACCGTGAAGATAATGTGATAGTAAGATGTACCAGTTAAGCAG
Organism: Rhyacophila brunnea; assembly: GCF_057557595.1. NCBI lineage: Eukaryota > Metazoa > Arthropoda > Insecta > Trichoptera > Rhyacophilidae > Rhyacophila > Rhyacophila brunnea. The sequence continues at coordinate 348,819 of NW_028232820.1, forward strand.
TACTTTAGTGAAACCTAAAGTTTCACCGAACAATATTAAAAACCTAAAAATATAGATATACATAAATAAAAATTCATTTACAAATATTTATGTCTGAATAGTTCAAAAAAATTTAATTTACAAATAAAAATGTATTGCTAAATATTACAATATTTCTGTGAGGCGCCTTTGATCCTTGTCACCAATATGCATATTAATTTGTTCTAGATACTATCCTTATTTTTTCTTTATTATCTTTTTATCAGCATATAAACAATATAAATTGCTGGAAAACAAAAAATTTCAATAATGCTCTGATCATATAGATTTATAAAATATTATAGGTTTGAAAACCTTGAGTCCAACCTAATTTTGTGGTTTTTGTCGAAACAATTTATAGATTCGCATGGCTTGATACATACTGCTGAAAATCCAGATATCTCATTAGAGAAATTACTTTTTATCACAGAAACCATAAATTATTCTAGGTAAACACGACCAGTAGATTAAATAGTTTTTTCAACCCTTTATCCCATAAACTATTTATACATCGATTGAAAGTACTCCATGGCGATTCAATTCTTTAAAAAAGGATATTTATGCTCGTTTACCTAAAGATGTCAAAAGAATTTTTAAAAATAATAATTATCATCGGAAAACCTAATTCTAAAAACAATAAGCGACACCCTTCTCAAAAGATATTTACAGAAAAATTTAATTTTATGGATGAAAAAAACAAAATTTTATTCCTCTATTTTTTAAATATTTATGTAATTTCAAATTTTATTTTTTTAGACATTACCGGTAATTATAGTTTTCTATTAAATTGATGCTTTTAAAGAAGATTATATACGTAACTCATATGATAATAATATTAAATTGTCGAATAGTATGAGAAACTCAAATAAGCAAAATAAAAATGAAATAAAACGAAATAAGTTTAAAAATCACCTAATATCATATGCCTAGAATAAATTTTTATTGATGTCATAGCTAAAAACTGCATTTTTCCGCGGCTGTGTAGATAAATATAAAGCAAAAAACTGTTCATTACTTATCTATAAGAACTTTCATTCATAATTTAATTTTCTCAAACAAAACAGAAAATATCCAATAGATATTATGCTGCCAACAATTTAAATACAAAACCTAGTAGTTTATGTGTGTCAAATGTGGTTATTAGAAGTATTTTTTTAAATCATAATTTGTGTATTTCTACATTGTTTTGACCTATAGATCATGTAATTAAGTTTAAAAATATTTCAAATTGATAAAAAGAAATATAGTACAAAGAAGAATGTAATTTGATGCAATTGATTATATTTGACACTAGTCTATTATAATTAAAAGATTTCTTTTTAGTTTTAACATATTATCATATGTTAAATAAGTTCAGAGAAAAATCGAAATTGAGCTTTTGATAGTATTAAATGTATTCTGATTTTTAATCCGTCTTGAATAGATTTTAATCAGTAATCACTTGTGTTTTGTACGATATTAAAATACTGCAATATTATTTCTATTTCGAATACTTGTTTTATATGACATGGCACGAAGATTTTTTTTTGATTTCTTATATTATGATAAATATTCGTCTGAAAAAAATTACCCAAATCTTATATATTTAAATAATATTTCATTTCTATTTATTTTACATTTGAATATATTTAGGTTCTTTTTAAATACTTTTAACTTAATACAAATTTTTATTAATATTCAGCATAGCAGCTTTTTTTATATAAAAAGCGTGTGCATATACAAAATTACACACTGTGTATGCGTTTTTTATATTATATTTGCCTTTTTTAATATTAAATTTGATTTTTATTTCATTTTTTGAATAAAAATCATTAATTATTAACAACCCCATATAAAAACAAAAAAATAGCATGTTTATTATGAAATTATATCAGATATAGAACGTATGAATTTTGAATTTTTATTACTTATACTGTTCTGTAATTTTTGTCATGCCAAGTATTCTATTGTAGCAAATCGGTTTCTTCAGAATTACTCATTCAATATATTTTAGTATTAAGCGAAGAACTGAATATGGATAAAATTAACACGATAAATTGCATAAATTGTATTTTATGCTTTTTTTTGGATTTTAGGCACAAAAAGTTTTATTATAATGCTAAAATCGAATTTACATTGAAATATACAGAAACACATTATATTGTATCTATTATATTTATTTCTAAATAAAGAAAGGCGATTATATTAAAAGCTGCATTTTTTTATGCGAATAAATTTATTCAGAAAAAAGTTCTGGAAAGAATTAATATAATCAACATGATAGATCATTAAATTACATAAGAAATTGTAATATAGCTGGCCTAGAATATCATGAATTTAAACAGAAAATATTGAGTTGATAATAGAATTTTTTCAATTATAAAAAATATTTATTGGATTTATATAGAAAAGATAAACTGTAAAACCATATAAAATTCCCTCATTGGTCTATAAAAGTTAAATTTATATATATCATATGTCTCTTTTTTTTTTCAGATTCCGATAGTGAAGACATGATGTATATTTTTCGTAATTTTCGGCCCATTATCATGATATATCTGGAAATAGGTGTATTTTTTTGATTTAAATGGGTAACTGGATTACAAGTCATTAGATGCAATTATAGTAAAAATAAGCTTTGAATTTAAAAAAACAAAACTAACCTGTTTGCTGAGTTTTAAAAATAATAACAAAATTCATGCAAGATAGAAAGTTAATCAAATATATTACATCCAAACACATTTATTTCATGTTTTTAAAAGTTTAAAAAGGCCAAAGGCTATGCATTATAATCGCAAATCTCACAAATCCTCATAGTTTTTATTGCAAATATTATATTTCTTTTCTGTCTGATTACAAAAACCCGAATATTATAATATTATTACAATAAGATATAAGTTTTTATGTTTTTGGTTATTACTAATATATACTCAGTTTCAAATTCAGATCCTTAAAAAAGCCAATATGATTAAAATAAGTCTGTATAAACTGTTGATATAAATTGCTTTTTTGTTTTTTTTATTGCTGAAATAATCTTTTTCTGATCATAATAATATAAGTTTCTTTGTAAATAATTATTTTTAGATACGAAAAACACAATATATTAAATCTAATCCTTTGTAACGTGTAAAACAACTTTCAACATTATATATAGACTAAAAAATCAGGAAAAGATATCGTAACTCTAAGAAAACTGTATCGAAGCAAAAGATACCGTTTTTTGTCTTAATTTCTTATTTTACAAATAGAGACTCCTATATTTTTGTCAAGTTATAGTAACAAAGAAGATTTTATTGATAAATGTAATCTTCAATTGAAAATTTATTTTTAATAACATTATCTTATATGGTCATTCAGAATTTTTTTACAAAAATTATACGGATAAATTTCAATTCTGCAAATGGAGAAAAAAATTGCTATCAGCAGAAAAAAAGTTACGAATGAAGAATATAAAATATTAAACAATGATTTTCAAGTATCTATAACGCAAGTAATATATAAAAAAGTGACTTTAATGATATTGTTGCATATAAATTTGCACTTAAACAGCCTCTTTATAAGAGCACAATATCGGGAACAATAGATCTTTATTTCGAAATTTTTAATTATGCAATTTATCATATTTTATGAGACAATATAAATTATAAAAAAGAGGATTTAATTTTTTTGGAATGTCGATCTTGTTATCACATAAAAATATATCATAATTATTCTTTATCTATTTATGAATTTATTTCAGCCAAAATTTTACTCTTTTTTGTTACTAGAGAATTTGTAATGAGGTTTTAAGTGCATAAAACAGCGAAAATAAGTTGAATACATATGTTCTGCACGGTATGATATTGATCTATTCTTTAATCAAAAAATAAAAATATATAGTATATTTTGTAAAAAACACCAAAAAACATTTTTCCAATACCTTTATTGCAGTTTCATATACTATTATTATATGAATTTAGATTTTAGGGATTTGACTGCATAAAGTTTACTAGGCCACCTATATTTTTTCGAATATTGAAGTTCGATATTTGTGATGTTTTTTAGACTTTATAATTTTTTTTCGGCAAATATTAAGATATTTCAATGCATCTATCTATACTTTTTATCACATAAAAGTTCGCAGATTAGAGAAATAATATTTTGGTGAATAACCAAGATAATAAAAAACCGTTTTAAAAATTAAAAAATAGATTAAAAAATGATTCTAATATTAATTTTTTATTTTATTTATACAAATATTTAAAAACAAGGGTAAAAACCGAGCTTATTGAATTCTCGAAAAAATATTTTTGTCGCAGGCTTCATAATTATAAATTTATGAAAGATATAAGCGCTGTTCTTGAAACAATTTTTAAGTTGTAAAAACAAAATCTAAGTAATTATATTGATATGTAAATCTACAAATAGTGTGATGCAAATTTGTAACTTTTATGAAAAAATTTTATTTCAAGCGCATTTTGTATGATATAGGCTTATAAAATACATTAATCACATAATAAAACAGATTTTTTCTCTGGTTACTAATTATTTTTATATGTAAAAACATGTATTTCAAACCGAAAAAATTATTTATAATATGTCAATTTCAAATGCGTTTTCGCATTTTTATATATGGATAAATTTTAATATTATAGTATTATGTCGATTAAAATAGAAAAACAAGTAGCCATTAAATGAATTTCTATATTAAATTATTCAAAAAATTATTACATATTCTTATATATTTTTATTTTCATCTCGCTTTTTTCTTTTTATATGCATAATAAACCACCATGATATAGTTTATAATGCTTTAAGTGCATTTTAGCTGTGTAATAAACATCAAAATATATTCGTATTATATTTTGGGCTTTAAATTTTTGTCAATGATTCTCCAAAAACCAGTATCTTATCATGTTAAACTTAGTATTTATTATTTGAACCTATTATTTATCGTCACAAGTTCTAGTTTTCTCAGTTAAAAAATTCAAAAAACAGCATTTGTTTACGTCCATCCGTACAATATTTTATTCTCAGAGGTTCGTTATAAAATTGTATTTCACATGATAGGTTAATCATAACAATATTTTTGCACATTTTTATTTTTATTTGCATCTGCGGCAACCAATTTACATTAAAACTTTTTATTTATATTTATATCATAAATTAATTATTTGTGTTTTATAGGTTTGTTTTTGCAGGATAGATACATATTTGAATGCTGTTTTTAGCAATTCAAATACCTAGATTGTATGTTTAAGTGAAGGTCTAATGTGATTCATATTCTTATTATAATATAATTAATCCAGATTTTATAAACCGCTTACTTTTTTTCACTCCATATATATAAAAATCTAGATATTCATTTCAAAAAAATTTATCTTTATCTTTATAAATAGTTTAAATATTTTTTATTATATTTTTAAGCATTACATAATTTTTATCGAAGCTATAAAATACATCAAAAATCTTCCCTAATCTATAATAGATTTTTTTTTAATGAGTTAACACATAAAATACAGTCAAATACATAGACATGCATTCTATATCATAATCTGTATCAAATTTTCTTTTTCTTCTTATAATTTATGATTCGTAATTAATTCAAAACAGATAAATTATCTTCATGAGAATAAACAGCGCTTTTTTAATTCAAAAATATTTACTGTTTTTCGATTTTGTTTCGCATATAAATATGTATAACTGGTTTATAAACATATTCGGAATCATACAGAAAGTACCTAAGCGCGTTTTTCGTATCTTCAAAATAGTTTTAACAAAATAGTCAAAGATTAAACGGTAAATAAGATATTTACGACATTTTAAAGTAAAATATTTTATAAAAAGAATGATTTAGATATAATATATAAATAAAAGTATTTCCTAAGTTGCAAAGAATAATATAAAAAGTAAGCCCAGAATTTTTTGCAATTAAATCACATTCTTTTTTGTAAATTTATTTTGAGTGAAAGAAATTATTACAACTAGTATTTTGACATCATAGTAGAGTTAAATAGAAAAATATACAGATATTATTTTAGTTTCTAAAAATCATATTTTATTACTTTCTCGCAAATTTAGCTTGAATTATAATAAAGGCAATTCGGATGTAATAATATATTGCACGTTTATCATATACATTAAAACATAAAATTTTTTTGGTTAAGTGGGTCAAGTAAATTATTTCTATAATATAAATGTATATAAACCTTTAAACTGTTGTATTTCTGCACATGACAAAATATTAATATAATTTTAATCAAAATACACATATTAAGTTTCTATTTAAAACATACTTATATCAAAATAAGGAGTACAAGTTATGAGAAACACGGATATATTGATTTTTTCGAAAAAAATAACTTCATAAAAATTCAGCAAATTTACTATATACATGGGCTAATATTGAATACTTAGCTCAATATATGTTTCTAAGAGATTTATCACGTAAAATATTATCTGAAAATCATTTGTACTTTGATGCGGTTTTTTGGCCGGTATTGCAGATTAAAATATATCTATTCTAAATTCTAAATTCAAATTAAATATTAAAAAGAAAATATATAGAAAAACAGAAAATATTCTTTTGAATGCGAAGCTTGCCTATATACCAATAGAATGGCATTTGGTCCCCTATAAAACATGTCCGTTTTTTCTAAAATTTGTAAAGAGTTGCAAATAAAAGGGATGATAAATATTTCTAAATGAAAATACAATGAATAATAATAATAATGGTTACTGTGGCTGTTCAAAAAATACTGGTAAAGTCAATCTAGCATGTTGCCGTTTATATATGTTGCAAACGAGACATGTTTTTGTGATAAAAGAATGAGTTTAACGTGATTTTATGAGCATTTGACGCATTTAAAAATATATAAGCAAACTTAACGCTCTATGCATTTATATGCGACATAGAGACTTTAGTATTGAATAAATGTTGGGAGTGTGTATTTCCTACGCTGATATTAATATATATATTTTTTCAATTTTTAAATGAGCTTTTAAGTGTATTAAATAACTGTAATATTAGATCAATTTTGAAGCATCGAGTTTTTTTAAAATGATTGCAACAAAACTGCACGATGCTTATCTTTCCAACAAAAATAAATATGAGTGAAACTGCATGTTATTAATTTTTTCAAAATTTTTTAATGGTTATTTTAATGATTATTTACAATCTAATCCTATGTATAGGGTTTAAAAGATACTGTTATAATTTCTTATGAAAATAAAATTTGCGAAAGAAGTTCGACATTTTATCACTCCACAAAATTTCTATTTCTAATATAATTTTTATACATATTTTTATATTTAGACGTTGAGAATCTACAAAAAAAAACATAAATTAATATTAATAGGAACCAAATTATCTTATTCATCTTTTTAAATTTAGTTATGGTATTCAATTCCTTCGAAAATATTAGTAAACAGCTTTTAAGTTGTACTTGCATATTATAAGAATTTAAAATTTATTTTAAGCACAATAATGTTTCTCGAATACTTCATAGGAAATTAATTATAATCTAGAAGCAAAAAACCTTTCGTTTTTTTTGCAGAGAGACCAAATTTAATTTTATCTTATGTTAATAATAAATAAAGTCAAACTCAAACCAAAAATAAATTATTAAAATAATATAAATATTCCTTTTCACAAAAATCATCATTTCTATTTAATAGGGCCAAAGAAACTCATGGCATAAATAATAAAGTATTCGGATGACTAATGTGCGAAATCATAATTCACGTTAATTAATTTGTGGGAAATCTTGAATATGTTATTTTATTGGTAACTTTTATTTTATTGATTGTATTTTTTTGCCATAGATATTACCAGAAATAAAAATGCAACAAAATGATAGTTGATTGATAACTCATATGTTTTATATCATCAGAAAAGATTTATTTTCACGCGAACTATTCTATTTAATAAATAATATTTGACACATGAATTTTTGAATTGTAACTATATTATCGAATTGCAGAAATTTCAGAAAAAAATTCCAAAATATGTTTTTTTTTATTCAAGAAATAATTTTTAAGCTTAATCAGAGCCCATAAAAAAATAGTTACTTACGATATGGTATTTATATATTGATTGATTGTTTGTTTGATACATTTATAGTATCAGATAATTATTATATTAAAAAACATTCGATATATAGAATACAAGCCCAAAAATTTAATAGTTAACATGAACTATTTGATTACTTTTAATGGATCACCTATAGTCTCTAATAATTATTCACTAGATATCTGTTTAAGTTTATGTGTAAGATTTTAACTATATAAAATAATGGATTTTATAATTTTGAAAAAAAACAATTTTATAGTTTATTTAATGATAAATTCACAATATTTTTTTCTTAAGTTGCCTGTACGATATCATTCAATTTTTCATATTATTGGATTGAAAATGAAAAGAGCTCAAAGCTAATCTAATATTCCATATCTTTTGCGCTCTGCAAAATGTAAACTAAAATTTATTATATTTAAAGCTTAATTTAAATTTATATATAATATATAGTAAAATTTCTGAATTTCATGTTTAAGCAAAAATAATGTTCTATTGGCAAAAATGATACAATTTATTTTCAAAATTTGATTAATAAGATGGATTATATCAATTGCTATATTTGATCTTGAAATTATACAAAATCGCCCAATGCAATCCATATACTGATTTTAAATGATGTTCATATCAAAGAGGCAAGAATAACCATTTTTAAGTTTTTTTCAATCTATATGCTTTTTCAAGATATTTAAATATAATGTTTTTCTGGTTACCATTGTTTGTACATCGGCTTGAGCTTAATCTGCATATTTTTTACGTTGATGCTTGAAATTTATATTGATTATGTTTTAAATTATTGTAAATATCACCATTAAATTTTCTTAATTGCCTAAAATCCCACACTTATTGCTATTTTATTAATTCATGCTAAAATCACATGTTCATACACTTCTAAACATTAAATTTGTATTTTAAATATAAATTCTTTATATTTTATTTATTATGCGCACTAGTACCCATGAAAAATTTGGCACAATTTCGGTTTTGATTACGCTCCATAAACAATATTTTTTAAAATCAACACGTGTTTAGATTTTATTAATTTATAACCGTAGCGTGAATTATTCAACAAATAAGCTTCTGATAAATTAAATAATTTGAATTGGCGATGCTATTGCAAGTTTGTATTTTTATATAGATATTTTATGTAATGACTTTGGCTATTGTTGGTTACGAAATTCCATAAAAAAGATTTTAAGGAGTTTAAAATGTCTGAAAAAGTAGAAGTATACATGCGAGCTCTCACACTTCGCAAGACACTTGAATCTATCACATTCGAGAGCAGAAGAGAATTTGATGAAGATAGATCAGAGGAATGTGCCAAAAGATTTATCGATGAGTTGCGCAATGTTCTCAATGGACTAACTACTTCTCAATGGATGGAATATATAATAAGAAAATAAACCCAGAAATAAAAAATTACATCAATTATATGAAATTTTGTATTCTGCTGTTATTAAATGAAATACACACAATTTATTAACTACTGTCAGTAGTTTTTTTGCTCAATTATTTATGAATCTTGCATGCAAAGGTTTGTTTTTCTACAGTTAAATGAACTAAGAAAATCCATCGTATTTGAATGAATTACTACCAAGAAAATTTAGCCCTTTAACAGTATTTTGGCAGAATAAGCTTTCGAAAATGTATAATATATGCGAAATCCATGATAACTATAATACATGATGTTTTTAGTGCACAATGTTTGCATGTAAAATTTAAAGACGTTTATGAAGTTTTAGGGTGAAATATAATTAAAATTGCATCCTCATATTCCTTAGTTTTAGTTAGAAAAAAAACATTTACAAATAAAAAGCTTAAACGTTAAATATTATATAATAAACATTACACAGAATGATAAATAAGTAAAGGCATAAGAAACCTCAAAGTATAATAAAAAAATCAAGCAGAATCTGTTTAAGAACATTGAAAGACCTATATAATTTACAGATAATTATTCTATTTAACATACCAATAAAGAATACTAGTTTCTACTATGTATTATCGCATTAAGTCGTAAAAATGCCATAAAAAAATATTCAATGCAATAACTAATATGAAAATTTACATACATATAAGACTTTTACATTCAATACATTTACAATGAAGCATTCTATGCACATAAATGGAAAAATAAACCATGTAGTTATTTAATTGGGCTTTTAAAGTTTTTTTAGAGTATGTAGATGAATATTTACCTGTTATTATAATAAATGTTAGACAATATAATTTTTTACAAACAGCAAATTTTTCTTTACACATTCACTAAATGTCTTACAGCTGAAAGTATATGAAAAGATAAAATTTTCACATTTTTTAGATCCTAGAGTAACAGTTTTAAATGCAATTTATGCTCGCAGGTATTATATTACTCAAGAGCTTCAGGATGAACATAAATTGAACAGTAGAATAACAAAAAAATCCATAGAAATTTATGTATTTTATCCAAAGTTATGAGATTTATTATTCTAAAATCAAGTGAGCAGTTTTTACTATACTTTAATAAAACATATTCTTATTTTATTATAAATTAATCGACATGTTTATATTATATTTTACATATATCATATGTATTTTTATGATTGTAAAAATTTTTTAAAATTTTCGTTGGTATGATGAACCAATTCTTGACAAATTTGTGCTGATCTTGTATCATTTTTTTTGCGCGTGGTTAGTTTTAAAATAACAAAATACAGCACATAAATGCACAAAATACATTTTACAGATCATGCACAAAGTTCTAAAGATTTTTTTTATTATAAAATTCATATTATGGAATTTTGAAGATGTAAAAATATTATTATATCCAGGCTTAGAATTACCGTTGGGATAATTGCGCAGAAAATAAAATAGTAAAATAGGAACTATATCAGCGTTTGAGTATATTTGTTAATTATATTCAAATTTACCCTTTTTTTAAATAAAGAAAATGCGAATATCACAATATTCAGTATTTTAATCTATTTGTATGTTCAATTTTAGTAAAAAATCCAATCTAAGAAACTATGGAAACTCAAAAAAATAATTTTTTTTTTGATTTTCGCGATAATATTTTAAAGAATTAAAATTAGACTGTACCAATTGATAAGAACATAGGATTTTCTTTAATACAATAGTCTAGACAAAAATATTTTTAAAATTTTTTGTGTATCTTTAAAACCAAAAATACCAACAAGCAAATGCTTTATTAATAAATATACGTAAAGAATGTGAAAATTGAGATCTTTTGCATTTATAAAAGAAATTAAAATGTAAAATATAATGAACATTTGATCTTTTAAATTTTTTATGACCATAGAATACAATTACAAGTATAGTTATATCTCAATATTTTTAAAGGTAGTAAAAAATATTTATTTAAGAATTAAATTATCTTCTATTAAACAAGCGAAGAATATCGTAATAATTATTCAGTTGCAATTATTTTTGCTGTATAAGAGATTCAACATCAAAGATGAAGCTTTGGAACTTTTATTATTTTAACGCACAAAAATACAATATTCTCACTTAGATATTGTTTCAGAATCTATTATTTAACCCATGTTGTAAATCGAATCATTTGAAAACATTTTCATTCTTAAAGCACACAAAACAATGTATTTTTTATTATTTACAATAACATATATATGAAAGAACACTAAAAACAACACAGATTTCTTTTATGGTGAAATAAGTATTCTTTAATCTTAAACCAAGTAAAGATAAATTATAAATAATAATAAAAAATCATTTGAACTTGTCTTTAGAGTTTACAAATAGTTTTTGTTATACGTTTGGTATCAAATTAAATTCCTATATTTATTTTGCTTGGTCATCCTTAATATAAATTTTATATGTCTGTATATTATTCCTATATTTGAATACAACTTTATAAACTAAATTCATGCTGCAAAGTTATAGCAGAAAGATATTTTATTGTTATTTCAAGATTTATAAACCTTTTACTATTGAAATTTTTTATTTGAACAATGAAAGATACGAACAATACACATATTTCAACGCCTTTTAATGTGTAAGTAAACATAAAAAAAAAATATACGATATTTTCAGTTAACATAGGTTTTATACATATTGGCTTCTTCATCTTACGATACAAAAACATAGTTGATTCTCTAAAGAAATATGAAAAATATAATAAAAATTCTTTAGAGAAAAAAATTTGCTTAATAGTTGCATTATCCATTGAAATATATGTTTGATAAAAATTTTAGTTTGAAATAAGATAAGAAATATAAGTTGCATCTTTAATTGCGTATTTTTACACTACCTAAGACTATCTAAATAAAAAATAAAAAAATTGAAAATGAATTCATAGATTGGTAAATATTCAGTGATTCTAATAACTAAGTAAATAAAAAAATATAGAATATATTAAAATTAAAATAAACATATAATATTTAAATTATACTTTTGTACTTTATAAGCACTTTTATATCGATAGTAACTAATATAATATGATTTTAGTATTCAAATCAAATATGCTGAAAATATTGCTTTTCTGACATAATTCGCTTCATTTGTTAGTTTAAAGGCATAAAAATATATATATTACATATTTTACTTATAAAATATGTAAAACTAAAAATAAATAAGTTATAAAATATCGTTAAGAATTTTTTAGCATTCTTTTATATTCATTCACGTACGATATAAAATGAAAAATGCATTAAAGCGATTTATAGAAAATAGATAGGAATATAAAAATATGTAACTTTATATAAAATAGTAATTACATATTTGCATAGTAAAATTTAAAAATTATACAATTTATAAATTAGAAAACCTGGCTTAAGCTCTAAGATTATTAACAAAAAACGGAGCCTGAGAAGTTAAATATGAATTATTATTTTGTAGATTTCTTTAATACCGATAAATAATACTTTGTTTGCGTAATTTTTATCAATCTGCTATGTAATATCAATAATATTTTATATATTAGATCTATTTTTTAGATAACGAAATAATTTAACTTTAATACTTTGTAACTAGCATTTTGTGTATTGATCTTATTGTCAAATCTATTTAGTACGATATCTACAAAATATTCTTTTTTTACAATTTTGCTGAATTTTTATACTGTTTTTAGGCAGGAATATAGTAGCAAGATTTTTTTATAAAACAAAAGTTTCCCTTCTAAAACTTTATAAAATAAAATAAAAATAAATTCAAACGCTTTTAACACTATTAAGTTTTTTTGTTGCATATATTTCATGATATAAACACAATAAATAATATTAATACTTTAAAAAAAAACGACCCAATATGACATAAAAACACATATACAGTAGCTAAAACCTTTTTTTTCATATATCCTTTTTTTTCTTACAGTATAATTGATTTAGTTTTTTTTCTATTTATGAAATTTATTGATGAAAAAAATGATATTTTATGTTTATCTTACAAATATTTTTGCCTGCTAAATATTAGCGTTTTAACTAACTAACTTTACTTATATTTATTTATAGTTTTATCTTAACGAATTTAATAAAATTTAAGATTATTTTGATATTTATAAAAAGTTTATATGCATTGAAAGTAAGTTTTAAATCATTTGTTTAGGTTTAAAAAGGGTTTTCTAAGCAAAATAAAGACAGAAGAAAATAGATAAATTTTTAATAAAATCTACTAGGATATAAAAAAGTCGAATTTAGCCGTCTTCTTAATAAACTTACTTTGAAAAAGATATTTTTTATTATTCCTTGAAGATATACACATTATAAAATAAAAGAAAAGAAAAATATAAGAAAATCTTATATAATATATAACTGCGAAAGTAATAAAAAGTAGTAAGGTTATCATAAAAAACAACTTATTTACGAAAATAGATAAATGATATTTTTTTGTGACATAAAACGAAATTTGCGTAACAATCATTTTTATTGACTTTAAGAAGAAATAAGGTTTTTTTTTCATTTTGAATAGAAATAATTGCAACAGTTTGTATTTTAAACATTATGTATTGCCATAATTTTATAAATATTAATTTTAAATAAAAATAAACCTGGCATACATGAATTTATATATCGGATATTATATATACGCCCATGAAAAACAATATTATATTTTAAAAAACTATAATTTCCATAGAAGTCTGGTCGATTTATATACAAGTGTTTTGAACTCTGTAAATATTTTTCCTCAAAAGTTCACAATTTATATGATATATTCTGTATGCCTAGCGAGAATAACGCTTTTTGGTACTAAGAAACCATAAAAACATATTAATGTGTAACTTAAGGACATTATTACACTCATGCTGCAATTGCCACAATATAAATTTTTCTAACCGAATCTAACCATTTATTTAGAACTACTGCGTAGAAATATTTATTCTAGTGGTAATAAACCCATGATGAACATAAAGCATCAAATTAATATATTTTGATGCTAAGAAATTTGTTTAATATAGCGTAAATAGCATTAAAATAATTCGCAATTTGTTTAGAGATTCAAGATATTGAAAATGTCACTTAAAAAGACAATTAAGCTAACGGGTTAGTCTATTTACCTAGCTATGTTTTTATTTTATATAAAGGTGCGCATAATCAATGATTTCTATAATGGGAAGCTATAAATACTGATGAGTGGCATAAATCCAAAAACGATTTTATGATACCTGCTTTATAACACAAAAAATTGGTCATATATTTTTAAATATAAAGCAACCCAAACTAATATAAAGAGCTTTAGTTTAAAAAAAAATCTTTGGGTATTCAAGTATGTAAAACATAGATTAGGCTGCGAAATTAAATTACAAACTCAAAATTTTGTTTCGTGCATGCATGCTATACATTCTAATATCAAGAGCGATTTGATGTCAATTTTTACAACTACCGTAATATAGATCTATATTCCTGCCGCCATAACATTTTTTTTGATCAGTTGAAAAAGTAACGGAAACTTTTATCTTCCTTGCATATATTTTTATCTACCTATGTTCTACTATATTTCTGGGGTTCTTTGTTATTCCAATAAATAATAAATGCTATTATATTTAAGCAATTTATATTGCAAAAATATGCGGGGAAAGAAGAATTTTCTGTAGAAATGGTGCATCCTTTAGTTTAATTTCAATAATAAGCCTTGAAAAAATAGTACAAAATAAAACATATTTAAATATTTCTTATGTGCATTTACTTTACCTATAAACAAGATTTTGAATTTTTCGAATAATATCGCTATTAATTTATATGGTAAAAATAACTATAAATAAATATTCGTACATGAATTCATGAAAGCAACAAATAAATTATTAAATATATTATAATTTCCTAAAAAAATTATGATTTTATTAAATACTTATAAAATACAATAAAACATAATTTTTAGCTTTTAATTCGTATATTTTCTGTCAATTGTATCAGAAAATTAGAATAACAAATACATTTATATTTTTTATACTAAAATGGCCATTAAAGTGACTTAAACGGAATCAAAAGTACTTTGAAAGGTGTAGAATAAAGAAATTTGCTAAATTAACGATGTTAAGTTTATAAAAAATACGAAAAAAAGCTTTTGATTGCATTCTTGAAATATGCGTGGTAATTGTATTTTTTCCGATTTAAATAATAATACACAGATGCAAAATATGAGAAAAAAATACCTTCCTGACAATAAAATTAAGTTTGTATATAAACATTAACATTAAAAATAATTAAATATATGTAACTTTTATTTATGTTGCATTGGTAATATTAAAATAAAATAAACTTAGACCCTATCGCCTAAATTATAATTCATATATGAGAATTTAAGCACAAAGACTTTCTCTGACATTATATAATTAAATACATGTGTATTTTGCGATAAATTTACCTTAAAATTTTTTTATGATCATTGTTTTAAATAAAATTATACAAATGGATAATTATAAAAGTAACACAGATATTAATTTATTATGTTGACAGATATATCAAAATTGGCTTCCCAAATAATTTCTTATATATGAAAAATGTAGCATACAAATATAAAAAAGCTTGAATTGGGCATATATTTTTAAATGATAAAAATGAGATGGTGAACAATAGTATACAATAAATTAAATCGATTTCAATTAACCAATGTAAAGGCTATATGAATAAGAGAACAAAAATTAACGCTAACCTTTACAAAAAAAATTGTAAAAATTTAAAATACTCTGAATAGAATATCTAGTCTATTATCGTCGGTATAAAATGTTCAAAAAAACTTTATATTTGTTTTAATTTTTCAAAGACGTAAGATTTTTTGCAAATTATCAATAGAGTTGATACCAGATATATTCTAATTTCAAAAACTTGATTTTAATACTAGATGGATTAAATTTATATATCAACATAATATATAAATTTTTAGGCTATATTTTTGAATAATTTTTCATGCACATATATTCATCATAAAATCCAAGACGTTATAATAAGCATTTATAAAATAAAAGAGCCTTTTATATGTAGTGTTAAAGCTAAAAATATTATTTGTGATTGCTTCGATTAAATTTACATGGTTTAATCAAGATCTGATTAACATGCTAATATTTTTATATAACGATTACAGCAAAATATGAATGAGAGTTACTTTGAGAAAAAACGTATAAATTTAATATTAAACTATCTATAAAGAAAGATTTTTATGTTTCTATATATCGTGGAAATAATGGGTAAATAAGTTCTAATTCACGATATTTTCTAATAACCTATGTGAAATGTCAATAACTGTACAAAAAATTTACTTATTATATGAAACAAAAACATTAATATTGCAAGAAAGGCTTTGTTCTTAAATTAAAGAATTTAGAAATGTATTTCAGGCCACACCAAATCTCAAAGTATTTAAAGTTTTTTTGATTCAACAATATATAAGAAAATTTCTTTTTGCCATATTTTCCATATTAAAAATCTGGATTCAAATGAAATTACAGGATATAATGATATTTATATAAGTGATATTTTTTTTAAAAAAGATATTTTTAATTAAAGCCCAATTTATATTATTTATTGTGGCAATTTTACATATACTTTATCTTTTCTTTTTGAAATCTCTTACTCTCTTATTTTTAAAGATACATCGATCCGGTAGTTTTTTTATGCAAAGCATCAAATAAATTACTGCTTCGGGTCATTCTGATATTTTTTACGACATTCTGTTGTATTGTGCAAAAAATTTAGCGCCGAATTCAGCAGTTTTGTTAAACATCTTACTAAAAATATACTTTACGCTGGTTTAACTTTTTTTAATAATTTTATTTGTCTATGCTGCAATTTTTAAGCATTGCTTGTTGTGATCTTTAAAAATATTTTTTTGTTATTCTTTTGATATTTGATAATTATATTATATATATATTTATATTTTGACGATTGTCTTTGTTCTTTTCAGCACTTTGATATCAAAATAAGTATTTTTTTATTTATTCTTGAATAAGATTGTAAAATTTTTACATAAAAATTTATAATGCTAGCATAAAATATTTCGATTAAACTTTTATTTTTAGTTTAATTTGTATGATCTTTACCCGTATTTCTTTTGCTTTTACTCACCATATGATCTACTCCTCTAAATAGTTCGTTTTTTTGTGAATTTCTTTTATATGAAAAAGTAAATATTTTGAACTTAAGATATACAAAACTAGCCCGATAATGTGGCCTTTTTATTCATACAGTAAAAATAATGTGTGATATTGCCTTTTAATTAGTTTAATTTACATGGAATTAAAATAGTTTTGTATGTATTATCATATAAAATAAATAAAAAACGCATTATATCTGTATTAATATTGCTATTTAGGTTGTTTATTGCATTTTTTACAATATTTTTTTTATAATAAGTTTAGCTTTGGTCTTTTTATAGAATAACTTTTTTAAAAGAGTGTATTTTTGCCGACCTATGTAAATGCTTGATCTATAAATTTAGTGATTTATGTAGTCATTAAAAATTTCAGAATTTTTAAACATAGTTCATAACATATCAGAAGTAAAATTTCATCTTTTATCTTTCAAATGGCTTTATTATAAATTTTTTTGATATAATCCATAATATATTTTTAATAAGTAATTTTATGATTGTTTTACTGCAGAAAAATATTCTGTGTGTAAATTTATGCAAATAAATTCGGATTTTTATGCAAAGTCTGATGATTTGGCTTTCATATGCAGTACCTGCTGCTTTTTTTCCGATTAATATATATTTTGTAACTAGTTTCCTTTTTATCACATTTTAAAATGCTTTTACATAATCCATATATGTATAATATCCCGTATCTCTACAAATAAAGCCTTTGTAATTCAGTTTATGCTTATAAGTGCAAATTTATACAATGTCTTCCCGTTATATGCTTTTAAAGAACTTGAAAGTTAAATTCGGACTTATATTAATATTATTCAACTTTGCTATTTCATCTGTTTCTAAAGAATAAAACAATTATGCAGAATTTACATATTCCAACCTTTTTAGCATTTCTAGATTTACAATTGGTTTTTACTTTAGTTCATATATAATGCGAACATAAATTCAGATGCAGCCTCTCTTAGATAACTTTAACGTCAAATTCCTAAGTTAGTTCTTTTTATTAATACCATTACCTTTAAATTTACCCTTTTGAGTTCTTCCATACCAATAAATCACCCGTGTATCCAAAATACATTTTCAAGGTCAAAATTGATACAGTTTGTAAATCGAAATATTTTTTGACGAACAAAAAGCATTCGTTTTTATATATTCTTCTATCATATGTTTTCTATGACCTTTCTTGGGATATTTATAATACCTTGTTCTTATATTGGAGATCAAGATACGTATCTTACAGCGTAGAGATAAAAAAACATCATATCACCTTTTTTAAGTAATATTATGATGGCTTGTGTATATTGTTGACAATAATTATCCATTTACGACTTCGGCGTTTTTATAAGCTTTTTATGGTATAATTGCCTAAAAATCTGAGGATCTTGATTTATTCATATTCCCATATAAAATTCTTAAGGTTAAAGTATACAATTAAACATTTTTTATTTTATATCCCTGATTAAAAGCAGATTTGTAAATGAAGAGAAAAATATCATATCTAATGATTGCAGTTTCTATATTAAAATTTATCTGTAAGGTTATATTGAGGTCCTTAATCGAAAATCATTCTAATAATCATTTGTTGAAGTGTTGCAGCAGGATTTTATCAAAGAAAGAACATCAAATTCCCGAAATAGTTATCAACAATGAGTTTTTGGTGTTATACATTAGTTTCTTTCTCTTTTTTGTTCTTTAATCTAGAAAAACACGCAAGTATATTTTTTTAATAAGAAAAAACAAATAATAACTGTCAATATTATTTGTGATTGTTTTTTAGAAAATATTCACTGCTTCAAATACCTTTATATTATAAAATTACATGTTTTCAAGGGGGTTTTCTATATATTTTAGATTCAGACAAACATTAATCGTGCGTTTATACCTTTTAGTAAAGAATCCATTGCTTAATTTTTTACTTCTCGCTAGCATCTCTTCCAAAAAATATTTATGAATATATCCTATAAAGGCCAAATTTCCAGCCTTTTATGTTGTTTGTAATATACTTTCAAATTATATACATGATTTGTATGTCTTAAATATAGATTTATCGCTGATTTTATTATTAAAAAATATATCAATCTTTCAACATTGTTAAATCAATTTGTAGGTTCTTAAGATGGACACAATTAATTATTATAGTTCATATTTTTCTCAATATTACATTTATTTTTTTTCATATAAAAATAATATCCGTGTTTTGGCAATATATTCTTAAGTTTTTTCGTTCTTCCATTTCTTCTATTTCGCTGAACTTTTGTACCTATCCTCGTATATCGTCTATCTTATAAACATTTCCTGCTTTTTTTCTGCAGCGCTTACGCAATTTTATATAAAAATATAGTTTTTCCTTGCTTATAGTATCATTAACTCTTTTAAACATATCTATTTATTTATGATTGACAAAAAAACCTCGTTGCTCTATTGAATTTTATTAGATAAAAACAAATGAACTTTACTTCAACGCGATAAAGGTGGATGTTTGATAGCTATAGAACGTTCAATCATATTATTTATTTTAATTTTAATAGCAGAGTTTGTTGCACAATAGTTTACCTTTAGAACTATATTCTGCTATTTCCATTATTTTTTCATATTTTCTATATCTTATATCTATATTTTTTAGTATAGAAAAATTTAATGGATATTTTTTTATTTTTTAACCCATTCAATAGAAAATATAACTGTTAAAGCTAAAAATGTATGTATATATTCATTTATGAAGTTTACAAAATTTAATATATACCATATTTATTTTTAAAAACACATAGTAATATTTACGGTATAAAATGCGATGAGGTGTCTTTCTACATATCGTATTTACTACAATCGAGTTTAAATAATACTCTTATTTTTCTAAATTTATACTACGTAATACATTATTGTTTTGAATCAAGTTATTGTCAATTTCACATATTTGAAAAAAGCAATTTTATTATTTGTATAAACATTGAAATTAACTTCCGGCGTGGTATATATAAACTAACAAATTATGGTTTGTTTTAGACTATGTATTTTTGCTTCTTTACAACAATGTGAATATCGATGATTTTAAATCAATTTTTGGAATCGTAAAAATTATCTATTTACATTTTTTTCACTCATCCTTAAAAGCCTATATTAAAAATTTTTATGCATTATTCTAGTGTCTTGGTGTATGCATGCCATTTCGTTGCCCTAAGAGACACTTAAATATACAATCAATCTTTTATTTTGCTGCATGTACTATTTTTTTATTTAAATAATGTATTAATCTTATAATTTTTTTACAATCAGGGGTAGTGAATTGTAAGTAAAGCTTATTAAACTGTTCTTTGTTACGCACATTGATAGAATTTTTGAACTATTATAATATTTTTATACCTTTAAGTCATTTTCTTAACTCTTGTATAATAAATCTATTTAGCTATGCTTTAGTTTGATTTTTGGCTTTATGCTCATATTTAAAGACAATAAAACCTTTGTAAATATCAAAATGTTTTATTCAGAAAAGAAAAACTGCACAATGCCTCATATAATTTATATCAAAGCCATTTTATATTATATAATTTTGTATTATTTATCAAGAAACTTCGTTCACAAACTTCTTTAATTTTTAATTTATTAAAAATTTTTACCCACAGATTTAAAATCATTTATAATCAGAATCAACGCTTTTACCATAACTTACACCCTGAAAATGCATAATAGGCATAATAAATAACCAGAAAAGATTTTCTAGTCAAAAAAGATAGTAACTTTACTGAAGTTCATTTACTAAGCATATATTTATCCTTTTTTGAATCTAAAAATCATGATATGTCTCATAAATATAGGCGTTTTCTTATATATGCAGATGCTTCTATCAATGGAAAAATATTATTTCTGCACAAAAATGCATAGAGTTGTGACTTATAGGCTATTTCCCATATTATTACGTGGTATGTGCGCGTTTTCAAGGCGTTAGGAAATTTTTAATGTATTTATAAAAGATCGGTAAAGATCACTACCTTCTATTTTATGGGTTTTTTATTTGTATTGACACAAAAATAATCTAAAAAATATCTAAATTGTGCTAGAATACTGTTGTTGGTTCAAAAACAATATTACGGTTTTTATGTGAATTAATCAAAATTTGTATAAATTTACGGACTTAATTTTACACTATCTTTATTACTAGGTTTAAATTTACTAATCATTTGAAACGTGATGCTTTAATTCAAAAAATAGCAAAAAAAAAGTTCTAAAAATTTTTTATCCATATATTTTAAATTAACTTCTGTAAAAATATGCTAGAATATAAAGGCAAAATAAATTCTTAGCAATACAACGACATAATTATGTGGATGTAATATTTGGGTTAGTTTTAAATATAATTAAAGGCCAATAAGAAAAATGATAATCAATGAGTCAGTATGAAAATAAAAGTTGCAAACCATATTCAAATAACTTTAAATCATATTTAAACTTTCTTTTGTTTTAGATTTTCAATTTATTTATTCTTCAATGTAAAACCTTTCAAAACTTACATTTCTTTTGTGTTTTTATTATTATATTTATACAAGAATCGCTGTATTTTAGTAAAAATTCTAATATAAATATTAAATTATAATATTCATGCAATCAAAAAAAAAATCTTATTCCAGTTGGATTTATTTGTCCTATAAATAGTTGTAAGATTTTATTTCACACTTTATTAAAATTTCAGAAATGTTACTTTCAAATACTAATAAAAATACAGTGAACCGTCATGCATAAAAATCTAATTCGAATAGTTTAAATTTCACTATCACAACAATATCAAAAAATGTATAAGATCATATAAAGATAAAATTGCAAACCTTTTCTTTGATTTTCTAAGAAAAAAAGTAAACTAGCCGTCAACAAAGCAAAAACGAAATTTCTGATCCTAGACAATTCCATTTTTTAGAATTTAGAATTTGGCTTGATTACCTAGATTCCAGATTTTAGTCCACAAGTTTTATGAAATAGTGAGCCCCCCCAAACATATATATTTTTCATGGTAACTTTTAACTTTTATGATAGTTGAAATATAATTTATTCTATATGAGTTTTACTTTTTATAAAAAAACGTAACAATTTTACATTTGATGTTTTAGCTGGGCAGATTATTTTTTATAAGACTTAACGATCTTTTTATCATGCATTAAATATAACAAAGTTATATGTACTAGAATTTGAGAGTTAATTTAGATCCCCTAGATAATCGAAACATGTGATTTATAAATGATTCTTTTTATATAAGCAAGATTCTGTCATGATGCATGGAAAAATTATTTATCGATTTTACAACAAAAAAATCTTGAGGTAAAAGTTTAAATAATTATTTTTATAAATATATAAAATTATGTAGATTGCGCAATTTTTATTAAGAATGAATACAGGATATAAAATCTGAATCATAGCATTTATAAATAGTAGATTTTAAACAATTTAAAAACTATACCTAGTCAAAAATCTTAATACCAGGATCTTTTCGTGAGATATATCATGTATTTTTTTTAATTTAATATTTAAAATAATTTCCTTAAATATTTTCAGTAAATAACATCTATAATTATTATCTAAATGTGCTAGTTGAATTGATTTAATCCATAAAAAAAGTATAGATTCAATTATAATATGTTGAATAAATTAAGTTATATATCGTTTTTTCTTTTTTGAGATATCTAAAACCACCTATGTTTTCTTACGGCTTATTTTATTCCGATATATTTATTTTTTTAATTGAAATCAATGTATTCACTGTTTATTTCTAAAACTTAAAAAATATAATAAAAAGAGCGGACTAGAAAATTTCCAACGATATAAAGTTATAAATTTAGATTTAAAATTGAAAACTGTCTTTTTTCATTTAAAAAATACATTGAATTACATCAAAATAGCATCATGATATATAATTTTTTTATGGGAATTATTATTTATCTATGAGTTGAACATATACTATTTCCTAGGTGTTTTATAGCCGGTAATTTACTGAAGTTTAGACTACTGAGTAGGTATTAACATTTTGTGCAGCAATTATATTTATATATTTATCTGTAAGTTTTTTTTATTATATTAATTTATTTATCTTTATGTCATTTTTAGTATATTCACATATGTATCTGTATGTTTTTTTAATATATTCAGTTTCCTTCTTTTGTTTGTTCTTTAAAAATGTTTCGCAAACTAAAATATTAATTTGAATCCTTTTGATATCATGTGTATACCTCGATATTCATCAGATCATTTTAAAATATTTTAATTATGAAATCTTCATGTTTGCCTAAGTTTCTGCAATTATAATATACAAATCATTCATCATAAGTTGCAACTATTACAGTGTAAATTACAGAATTACATTATATTTATATAATATAAATTTTTTATTTATTATGTGTAAACAATACCCATCTTAAATAGCTCAAGATGAAAACAATGACAGCTGGCGCTTGCTATGTCAGGTTTTACCAATAGAAATATGCTTGATGGTATAAATTTTTGTGATCATTGTGTGTAATTTGTCCCAAATTCGTCCTAGACGCATAAAAATTAATTTCACAATTCAAGAACAACAATTTGATTTTCGAGTGAACATATCTATTTCGTTTGTAATATTTACATAACAAAAAATTAACCATTAAATGCAAAGTAAGTAATATAAATTAATGAAACACATAATTTTTGCTAAATCAATTTATAAATTCTAAATGATAAAACTTCTTTGGACCACAAAATATATAATCTCGATTATTCTTTGAATTTTTAATCTTATTCTAATCTTAAACTTTTGATTGGTATAATTTGTTTAAAAACATGATCTGTTAAATATTTAAAAGCATGTGCCTAAATTACTAATGGATATAATATTTTATTATTTATACCGATCTAACAATTATAATCGGCAAATGTATCAAACTTCACTATGAATTGCCCCATTTTGCCAACATTGCTTTTAACGTGCATTAATTAGAGCATTACCTTTTTAACTTTTGACAAGGATATTTCTATCCATTTATCACTTCTACCTAAACCATTTCCAAGCATAAAAAAAGCGTGGTGATGGTTATTGTAGTATTATTTGACTTTGATTCGTTAATTAACGATTGGATTTTTGAATACTATTTATTCATGGGTCATTGATAAACTATCAACAATCATTATTACCGCTATGCTGCAAGGAATACATAAAACAATATTGTTATATGCATAACCAACAAGATCAGAGCTCACACAGTACAAAAGATCTTCGAAAAAGAAAATGCAGAAATAAAAGTTGATACCCGAACTAAAACAGATATTTTAATCAAACAAAATAGACCTGATATTTTTCTATACGATAAAAAAGAAAATATGATTACGCTGATCGAAATAGGTATAACGAGCCTTGATAACTTGACCGAGTTGAGAATGAAAAATATAGGAATTATGACATCTTGGCGAATGAACTTGGTTTAATTTACAAATTCAAAACAAGAATAATACCATATGTGATGACTTGGGATGGGGTGGTCACAAAATATCATAAAAAATATGTTAAGGAGTTAAAAATAAGAGATTAAATAGAAGCATACATGCAAGCTCTCACACTCCGCAAGACACTTGAACTCATCTCATTTGAGAGAAGAAGAGCAGTTGATGAAGATAGATCAGAGGAAGGTGTCAAAAGATGCATCAAGGAGTTGTGCAATATTCCCAAAACGTCTAAATAGATAAAATCGATAAAAAGAAAATTAACCCATAAATAAATATAAATTTAGTAGGTTTTATAATGAAACGATGTAAATTAGACTAAAACAAAAAATAGCAATATAATAGTAAATAGTAAAAAGAAAATGTATTTATATCAAATGTTCTAATATATAGCCAAAATAATTTTAAGTTTAATAACGATATAAATTTTATTTTTTATAAAAAGTCATTAATATTTTATCCAACTATAATCGTTATTTTTCATCTTCACTCAATTATAAAAGCACTGTTTTTAAATCAATTTATAATAAATATATTAACTTACGCCTATTTTATGCGATTAATAATATTCACTGTCAGGTACAACTATCATATAAATAAAAAGCATAGAGTTTATTATTATTTCTTATTATCAAGTTATTTATTTATTCTAAAATATTTTTATGATTCCAAATCAGTAAAAATTTGGATTGATTAAACTGTATGCTGTATTATTGAAATCTAATTTTTTCAAAATATATTCATAACCTTTCTATATAAATTCAAAAAAAGACTCATGGTTACAATTTACTTCCGAAGTTTTAGGTTCCAGCGTTTAATGGCGTAATCGTTGTCATTTTCCACTCACTATAAATTACTCGTGGCACTTAGTGATCAGAATATATTTCGAGATGACATGAAGTTCTTCTATATCAACATCATAAAATTAGATATTCTTCATTAACAAGAAAAGCATATTTTTAGATTCATCGTTTTAATATCTTCTCAATTTCCGATAGTCTAATTCTAATTTAAAGAGCGTCATTTTATAATTAATATCGAGCATAAAATATAACCAGCCATAAAAAGGATGCATTCATTTTTTCTGCTATTTCAATGGGTTAACATAATTTGTATCAAAAAATAAAGTATTAAAATACCCTATAATGAAGAAATTCAGCCGATTATTCGTTTTAGACATCACTTGTGCATGCAGGACTTTTTTTCTAATATAACATATAGATGACAGCCTTCAATATTGCACATACCATATATTGATATGGTTTGAAAAAAATATCACATCTTTGAAATTAGTAATCTGCTTTTCAATTTCAATGGCTACTATGTAAAAAATCAAGAAATATTACTAGAAAGATTTCAAGATACATTAATAGAACATTATATCATAATATCACTTTGGATTTTCCACGAATTATGATAGTATGAAAAACACGCGATAAGAAATTTTCACAGATGATTCTAATAGTTGATAACTTTATTACTATGTATTTTATTATGTTATTTAAATTTATTTTATGCGTGAATGTCTTATTCTTGTTAAAATACAAGGCTTCTACATTTATTTGTACATTATTAAAATAATTAATTGATCAATAATTTAAATTCTAATAAAGGGATGAAAAGTATAATTGGCTGAGTTTTATAGATAATTATTGAATCTAGAAATAGCACGCAACTAAGAATTATAATGATGTAATATTAGTCTTACTGTTCCGTCACTGGTATATAAAGTACGTACAGGAATTATTTTTTTCATACATAGAATTTTAAAATACAATACTGAAATTGAATACAAATTATAATAACATTTTTCTACTGCATGTTTAACTTCAGTAATATATTATGAAAGCATTTCTCAATACAAGCAAAAATATGGAAACTGACATATTGTGATTCAAATTTGATCTTATTTAAAAAAAATGGTGATTATACTGTTTATTCTTTTCACTGGAATGAAATTATTAAATATGTTGGATCTTAATGATTAGATTACCAAAACCTAATTTTTCGTATCACCAAAACATATGAAAGCCAGTAGATATGTAAATTTAAAATGTGATTTAATAATCCATTTAAAATATAAATAAATTATTGGGTCTATTTTTTAATCTTGTAAGAAATAAGACGACGCATCTGCAATAGAAAAAATCAAGAAATTTTTTAATTCTTATTCGTGATTATGGATTTATACCGTAATTGTAATGTGTTTAGCAAGTAGAAATGAAAAAAAGTGAATAAATTGCCAAGAAAAAGAATGAACTTGAAAAATAATGCAAAGTTTCCCGAGTTTTGAAAATTTGGGATTATTTCGTAATTTGAGATTTTATCATAATCTAAAGCAAAATGTTATGAAATATATATTACATTTATATAAAGCCAATGAAATTCGAGATAAATTTAATTATTTTTGATTTAATTTATTCATATTTATCTTGATTTAAAAAAAAATTGCTTGTTACTATTAGAATCTTTCGCTTATCTGATGAACTTTCACGTGGTTCTTCTTATAAACAGTAACCAGTTTATCTGTATTTATTAGATCTTTTACCATGCATAGTCGACATAGAGGAGATATATAATTCCATCTACTTTCTTTCGCTGGTTAATTATGCTACTACCAACCTGAGAATTACCCATATACTTGCTGAACGGAGCAGGTTCATTCAATATTAGGCCTTTTTGTCGCTTCTTACACTAAACTCCAATTTTTTACGGCCCATCAGTCTTGTTGAGGTTTTAACTTCTAGTTTTGACATACTGCCTTCATGTTAGTATTCATCGTTTGGGTGATCACTCGAATTCTGTGTGCTTTGCAGTTGAAAATTAGGCCCCTTTCTAATGTTTTCTACTCCAACATCCCCACAGCAACCTTGACGAATGATAAATATAGATGAAAATATGTTTTGACTTAAATTATTAACAACATAAATCCTAATTTACATTTATTTTACTAAATAGAACTATATCTATAAATACGATAATTATCTTGGAATTTTCATCCGTGAATACTGAAAAATCATAAAAAATTCTTTATGAAAAAAGGAATATAATTTATCACTTTATAGATAGAAATACGTGTTCTAATTTTTTAGAATTATGGGGAGCATGACACGCATGTAATCAAAATGTTCTATAAATGTGCATATACTTTATTCATAAGTATAAACCTAATTTATATACAAAAATAGCAAGTTGATCTTTTATTAGAGGCGTTTTTCCATTGAATTATTCTTTTCTTATTTATTACGGCGTTTAGAATTAATCAATCGATTAACATAGTAATTAAATCAATAAGATGGCAATTTAATGC
Organism: Rhyacophila brunnea; assembly: GCF_057557595.1. Taxonomy (NCBI): domain Eukaryota; kingdom Metazoa; phylum Arthropoda; class Insecta; order Trichoptera; family Rhyacophilidae; genus Rhyacophila; species Rhyacophila brunnea. The sequence goes on from NW_028232820.1 coordinate 377,165, forward strand.
ACACACATATCAGCTTTATATAAAATATATCCTTTTTTCATGAAAACAATAAAAAAATATTTGAGTTTTGTTATGATCTAATGCTAGTTCAAAAAAGATAATCTGATTTTAATGTAGGAATAATATCAAATTTATACTTTGGCTGGTTGTAATAAAACCAAATTTTTGAATTACGAGGTTATAATATTTTTTTTCATTAGAATATAGATGCTTACACTATATTTATACCAATACTGCTTATAATAGAATTATATTTCGACGTTGTAATAATTATTTATGCGGTCACTTTATGAAGACACAGCATTACTCAATATAATATTATGGGCCTTTGTTTTCGGGTTTGTTTAAATATACTTTTGTATGAAAGCAAAAAATATGATATTATATGAGCCAACAATAAAATAAGTTGTAAAAACCATTTGCAAATACATTTGAATTATCTTTTCAAGTTTTTTAGCATAATAAATTGTCATAATCCACATTAACTCGTAAAAAAATTAAAGAAATAAAGTTTAATATGCGTTCTTATTACTTTATTTTTATTACAATTACAGTATATTAGTATTTTCTTGCATAAAAATAAGATTTTTGGATTTAAGTTTATGGATATCAATAAATACTTCGTATGAATCCTTGAATTTCTTAAAGGATGTTAGATTTTCTAGCATGAATTGAAACTTTTTCTATAGTTTAATAACAAAGATTATTAAAAATGAATGTATTTATTTGAAAATAATCAAATTCATAATTTTTAATTCGTTTATTAAAACAAATTATATAAATGTAAAACGGCTAAAATAGATGTGGTGTCAAATATTTAATTTAATGTTCATATAAAGAAAAAAATAAAATATTTTTCAATCAAGTAAAAAAAGTATCCATTAATCGAGCGAAACGGCATTTTTTTAAATTAAAAAACTTTTTAATTTTCTTATTTAGATCCCTTAATTTTGTACTTATGTTAAATGACAATAGTTTTTTCTGAGAACCTTGAAAATATAATTAGAAAAATCTTCACGTTTCGTAAATAGTCTAAAAATTTGTATGGTTTTCGTTGTGGATTTTATCTTTTGGAATGGTCGAATAGTTATTACATCAGTTTTGAATTTTATGAAAAATAGAATGATGATTGATCATAGTTTTTCGATTTCTTACACCGATTCTAATTATTTTTTAAAAAACGTTACAATTTTTTTAAAATTAATTACACTATTATTTAGAAATTTACGTATATAATTTAGAAATTAAATTTAGATCCTCTAGATGTTCATAAAATGAAATATTTATTACTACTTATATATTCAAAAAAGTTTCAGCTCGATGCAAGCTAAAATTTTCAGAAATTTTACAAAATAAAAATCAAGAGATGGATGTCAAAAAAAGCATTCTTTACTGTGTATAAACGAGATATTAAATCTATTTTTATTATGAAATTCTGAAAAAGCATAATTTACGTGCAAAATTAGAAAATCTATGTAATATATACTAGATTTAAACACTAGAAAAAACCATTTCTAGTCAGAAATCATAATATAAGAATATTGGTGTATTTTTTTTTGTTATAAATTTTTGAAAAAATTCATACAGAACAAACAAAAGAATCCTTTTATAATTTCAGCCATGAAATGTTGAATAAACGTGAAAATATCATATACATCAATTAAATATGTAAAAAAATATTGACTATTAGCTTGAGTTTATCAAAAATAGGGTCGAAAATCTTTTTGCATCTAATCATTTTATGAACTACAATTGTTTTCTTCTGGCATATTTTATTTTTTTAAAATAATCATTTTTTTGATAGCACATATGCATAATTTTCACTGTCATAAATCTATAAAATACAACTTCAAGGGTGGCAACCATAAATTCGAATTATGTAGAGCTATAACTTTCGGCTTTAGGTATAAAACAGGCTATTGCATATATGCATTGATCTACTAAGACCAGCATCAAAAATATCATAATAACTATTTTTTCATGAATAAAATGTAATATATATTTTATAATAACTTTTATATGAATTTTAGAGTCTGTATAAACTGGACTTGTATCTAGTTTTTAAGTTTATCAAATATTTTTTTAACTGCTACTTCGACTTATGTGGGTGTCTCTAGATATTTGTTGTGCAATATTATTTTTCTCTTTATTATTATAAATTTTCATATCATTCCGTTCTCTACTTTTTTATGCCATAAAAATCTTTGACACACAAGCAAATATTCAATTATCTATTTTTGATGTTTAGTGCATATTTAAATCTTGTTTCGTTGCTAATAATTTTTTCAATTTTTTAAATTTTCATTAATGCTTAGGTTTCTGTAATTAATTATCTCTTTATTTTCATGTTATGATGTAATTATTACAGTTAAAATATAAAATAGATATGTATAAATAAAATATAATGTCTATTTATCTTTGTAATATTGAATTTAAAGCCGAGAAGATGATCTAACAGCTAAAAAATTTGCTTAAAACAGAAAAAACAGTTCGCCAGGAGGGCTACGATTTTAAAAGTAGAAAAAGATAACAAGACACATCTCTCACTAATTAAATAATATCTAAAAAATAAATATCATGTTGGTATGACTGATTCCGAGACACCTGAAAAAAAGCAGCAAGAAAGTCTATTGTGTAAAATAAAAGAAAAACCATTGCACTAAAAACCTTTTGAAGCCAAGAATAATGATATGGTTGATATTATTGGATTATCAAGATGGAAAATTAACGGCAACATTAAACCAAGTATGGAAGGAGAATTCTGTTTTATTCAAGACAGAAATGTGTTTTTTGGTGAGAGGATAAAATGCCCACATTGTAACGAAGCCATGAAAAAAATTGATCACCTTGCAACAAGATGCAAAAAAATGTCTAAGCATGATTACATGCAATGACGAAATTAAATTATAAGATGTCTTTACTTCCTCCTATCAAGACGATACAACTTCAAGAAAACCAAAAAGAACGACCTCACTTGGGACAAGAGATCAGCGAAAAAAAAAACGCTAAAATAAAAGTTGATACCCGAATTAAAACGAATATTCGCATCAAACATTACAGACTTGATATTTTCTATTCGATAAAAAAGAAAATATGATTACGCTGATTAAAAAAAGTATAACTAGCCTTGTTAACCTAACCGAAGTTAAGAATGAAAACTATAGGAAGTAGGAATTTTAGCGAATGAACTTGGTTTTATCTACAAATGTAAAACAAAAAATAATATTATACCATGTGTAATGAGTTGGGATGGACAGGTTACAAAATATTATAAAAAATATGTTAAGGAGTTAAAAATCTCGGACGAAGTAGAAGCATACATGCAAGCTCTCACACACCGAAATACACTTGAAATCATCTCATTTGAGAGAAGAAGAGCAGTTGATGAAGATAGATCAGGGGAAGGTTTCAAAAGATGCATCAAGGAGTTGTGTAATATTCCCAACACGCTGACTACGCCTAAATAGATAAAATCATTAAAAATAAAATTAACCTTAAAGAAAATATTATACTTGTATTTTACTGTACTTTATACTCGCAGATTTCTTTATCATTTTTAAATTAGCTATAAAAAACCAATTTATTATTTTTGAAACGTACATTATGTTGTCAAAAAGTAAAATATTTTGAAATATAAACAAAGTTCGACGTATTTACATAATTTATTGATAAATACCTCTATTTAAAAAACTACATATATAAAAACTCAAGTTTTTGCTCATACATATAATTAATTTGTGGTCAATATGTTTATAAGAGCAGAAACAATATATAAAATATTTTTTACGTGTAGTAGATCTATATAAAAAATGAGGGAAGTTACTGATCATATAAGTTTATTTCTTTCCTATGTAATAGTTGGCTTAAAATTCTTCTCTTTTTAATTTAGTATAAACATGTATTATTTCAGAAGCTGTTTTTTAAGATTTATATGCACAATTTTGGCTTCTTTAGAAAAATTAAATGTACGCAGACCCATAATTACCGAAAAACTCGTATATATTCCAAGGGTATGTGTATATTATGTTTAGAATTGTCTTATTGTTTTTTTCCGCATATGACATAATTTCGATTATTTCGATATAAAAACCTTAAATATGTTTGTATCTACAACATAAAAAAGCGAAAAGAAATTCACAAGCTTGATTTTACCCTGATTTAAATAGGTTTTATTGTATAGAAATATAATGGATATTAAGAAATCTGATTTTTTCAAATATGTGCTAATATATTTTACTTATCCCAAAAATTTCCTTAGTGTTTTTTTTGGCATACAACGAATAGAAATACAACTGAATATATAAATGCAGTGATATAGTCATATATAAAACTTTGAAATATAAATTATACGTGACACATAACAAATTAAGTATTAAAATGAAAAATCGTAGTCGAACATGATTTTTAATTTATATATTTTATGTATCATAATGAAACTATTCGGCTCAGTAATTATTACAGTATAAAAAAATTCTAATATCTGACCAATTTTTAGAATCGTTGCTGATAAAAGGGATTTAAAACTATATAAATATAAATCTTATTAGCTGAAAATGAGGTTAAGCAATTGAAAAAATATAAAATTTAGGTTCATCTTGTCTTAATATGTATTAAGTATGAGAAAATGCATCATTTTTTAGGTAAATAGAGTTTTACGTGATTTTACATATATTTATATGGCGCCAAACCAAATAATACGAAATGAATGCTTTTGGTATATTAATGCGAAAAAATAATCCTATCAAAACAGAAGTAATTTTTGCCTTTGATCATTAATTTACTCTTATAAAAGATTTTTTTTTCACAGATAAAATAATATTTTTTCTTGAGTATCTTAGGTAGTTATAATCCTACTCTTTCTCATTTTCGAAATCTTTTTTTTTAAGAATTATAAATAAATTTCTGCAAGATGTTTCCTTGCGAAGTAAAAAAAATATTTAAGTAAAACCACAGCATATAATTATTTTCAAAATAAATTCACATGTTAGGAAAAAAAATATGATTAAATCTAAATTTACAATAGTAAACAAACATAGGCGATCAATTTTACACAAAAATAAGATAAGAATCTACCACAGAATAAATTTTGATCATTTAAATAAAAAAAACCAAAATTCTCAAAAAATATGTGCTTTGTATTGATATATTTAATGTTGGATAGCACAGAAAACAAAAATAATTCATAAGAATACGAAAACAAAGAACTATATGCAATCTTTTAGATTGAGCGGTGCGATTTAATTCTTTGAAAAATGTTTCTTAGTAGCTTAAAAGTAATATTCGAATACAAACTGTAAAGTCTATATTTTTAAACCTTGAATTATAATTCTCGAGGATTTCAAAAATATGAATACCATGATAAATCTAAAACTATAGTAAATGCATCTGTATATTAGAAAAGAAGATAAGCTTAAGAATAATTAAGGATTTATAAGCAAACAGCTTAAAATACAGTGAAAACTTATATTAATTGTATCGATGATTCTTTTCAAAACAAAAGTAATTATATTAATAGATACATCCCATAATTGCTTAAATTATAAATTAAATATTATGACGAAAAGTACATCTAAAATTTATAGGACACAAAAGATAGGAAAAGCTACGAATGTAGATAGTTTGAATGCATTATTTTTTATTGATAGAAAATCTTGCTATATAGAGACAATAAATAAATAATAATATAACGATCAATATATTTAGTATATGCAAGAATATTTTATTTTAAATGTATAGACTTTCTTGGTTATTTAAAATAAATGATTCAAACTTCAATACCAGAAATATTCAAATTGAAAGAAAATTTGATTCATACATGAAAAAATTATAATTTTTATGATTAGAATGTATACAAAAAAGAGACAAAATATATCTAAAAGTTGTTTTTTGAATATCTATAAAATTTATTTTTGAAGCAACATGCGAAAAACAATACATATTAAATGATATGTTTATTTATATTTTTGAGAAACAATACATACAAGTATAGAATTTTAGCTAATATAAAAATTGCGAACGTAGCAATAAATAACAAGTTGCATACGCACATAATTTTGTACCGCACAAAAACAGATTGCAGATTACTGGTCGATAATTATTTGAAAAAAAATGTTTTTATAATACTTAGTTTGCTTTATAAGTTACATTTGATTTTAATTATATATATGGCTATTGAATAATACCAATTATATACTTATCTATGATGCTATCTTCAAAATACGATTTATGTAGCCTGAAAATACATGCAATTTATTTTTATAATAGGTTATAAATAATATAAAAGCCAATTTAAACCGATCTGCAAATTCATATTTTTGACGCTGTAAAACTTTTATTATCACCACTGCTATGTTTTATTTTATGGTCTAAAGTTGTGGTTATGTCTTTAGTTTTTGTTTTAAGGCTCAACTTGCTTAATTTCACGTACACACAGCGTATTTCTACTTATGGATATCTCCTCTTCTCAAAAATTCTAATCGATACCTCACCTCTTTCGGGTGAACCTAGTGATTTAAATGTTATATTCAATCTCGGGATTGTTAATATGCCTAGTTCTGATGTGTGACCTGGTGTTTCTTCTGGTTACATATAGGATACAGAATCAGTACCGAGTACATAGTTGAATCATATACAAAACAGTTTTTTTCGACATATATATAGATCACAAAGGATGCTAGTAAAGCATTTCTCACCATTTTTTTGTTCCCATTATCTTTATAATGCATATACTGATCACTCCAGTTTTGATCAGGGTGATTAAATTCCACTTTTTCTAAAATACATTATTTTGGTATTTCATTCAATATTTTATGGTCTATTTTTATTTGTTATATCTACTTTAATCTCCACGGTTTCGTTTTCATAATTTCTGCACAGAGAGTCGATTGTATCTTGTTTTTTTTTGAAAATGTATTTTATATCTAAAAATAGTAAATATATCTCTTTATTTATCTTTTTCTTCTTGTATAATTATGTAATAACATTTTTACTCAATTCTTGCGAAGATATCTACATTTCTAAGCGTCTTTACAGTGCAAAATCTTGATTGTCTCGCTATGACTTGTTTATGACTAAATAGAGATAAACTAACATCTTTAAATTATATTAAGTTCTATATAGAAGCCACTTTGAGGATCCATGTATTTTAAGCCTTGAATTCTTATGCACATTGAGGATTTTGATGACGTGCTGTAGAATTTATTTTATACAATAAAATCTTTATTGTTTATTTTCAAGGACTTGAAGATCTGGTTTATCGAAAATGAATTTTATTTCAAAATAATTTATCAAGGCCCAGGTGATCTACACTTCCCATGTAAATATTAGTATTGATGCTTTTCTAAGGGATTGTACTTAATAAATTTAATTTATATAAAAAAATGTTACAAAATTTCAGCTTTATATTTAAATAAATATGGTGTTTCATTAGCTATGATGATTATAATTGTATTTTAAATATTCTATCAATAAGCTGGCTCACATATATTTACGGCTAATTTGATCTTAGCTATACAAAATATCCAATGAAATGTTTGGATTGATCCTTTATCGGTAGTCCCACATTTTTTCTTTCTTCATTATCATCCTTATTTTTCTTTTCGATCTACATGTTCTTTCAAGATATTGGTTTAACGTTTATATAATCCTATTCTTTGTACGTCGGTTTTAGCATCTGCTAATATTTCTTACGTTGATGCGTTGAATTTATATTTTTTTATTTTACAACATAAAACATATTCAGATGAAATCATCTTGATTGTCTATATTCGCTTACTTATTGTTATCTTATTGCTTCATGCCTAAATCACAATTTCATACAGTTTTTAGATTAAAAATTATAATTTATATATAAAAAGTAAATTTTTTATTTATTATGCGTAACACAAACCTATGTAATTTAATTGATGCAAAGTACATTGTTTATTATTATCAACAATGTTTTTTTTAACGAACACGTTTTCTTATTTTTATGATTAATAGACCTAGTGTAAATCATCCAATAAATATGGTTTCGATAAATTAAATTATTTCGAATCTCTGATGATATTGCAATTTATATTTATATGTATATCTTTTAAGTATAGTTTTCAAATGAAACTTTAACTTAATTTGATAAATGTTACTATGTTTAGAATATCTAAAATAAACTTACATATAAGTATAAACAACTTGTTGAAACGTATATAAACTCATATGATCGATTAGTATTTTGGGATGTGTATGTATTAAAGTATGCATCATTAGATATATATAATACTATTTACATTTCTATCGTCAATATGTGCTATATATAGTTCAATATATTCAATTTATTGAGTTGGTGATTAGTTTTAAATTTTGCTTATAATTTTATATGAAGAATGTTTATGACATTCTCAGATATGTTAAGGAGTTAAAAGTCCGGGCGAAGTAGAAGCATACATGCAAGCTCTCACACTCCGCAAGACACTTGAACTCATCTCATTTGAGAGAAGAAGAGCAGTTGATGAAGATAGATCAGGGGAAGGTGTCAAAAGATGCATCAAGGAGTTGTGCAATATTCCCAACACGCTGAACACGTCTAAATAGATAAAAATGATAAAAAGAAAATTGACCCATAAATAAATAAAAATTATGGCATTCTCAGTGATTATGAAAACAAAACAATTTTCGATAATTTACGGCTAAGTCATAGCATTTGCAAATAAAAGCACTAAAATGGTTATGTAAATCCATGATTTTCTCTTTTCTATCACCGTGATGACATAGATATCTTATAAATCGATTTAAAGTTAACCGATAAGTTCAATTTTCAGCAAATATTTTTTGTAAGAAATAACTGGGGGTAACATAATGTCTTTAATGCACATAATAATATTCATGTAGAAACATCACATCGAAAATTAAAATCACGAGTCTCTATGCAATCTTTTTTAAAAAAAATTAATTATGTCGATAAAATATATGAAAATCATATTTATTTGGTTAGATTTTTTGTATTATATTCGTTATTAAACAAAAACATTTAATTTTTGAAAAAATTCAGAATACATATTCGTTCAATTTACTCTAATTGATTGCTAAAATGTATAGAAACCTGTAAAAATAAATATTATGAACAAATTTTAAATTTCCTTAACCATGAATTAAATTCAAACGACACGGATTTTTTATAATAGATAAATTTTATAATATACTCACTAATATAAAATAAAAAAGATATAGTTGTAGATAAGCACTTGATAAATTATTGCGTATTTTATTCAAAAAAAATTGGTATATATATATCATTATTACTTACAATGCAAAAAAATAAATATGATATTATGCTACTAGATAGTGCGTACATTGACTAAATACAAAGTTAAATAATAGGTAATAAGGAAGTTTTATTTATTTAATATTTTATTTTTCTGTTAAAATTTTAGTGGATATTTAAACCTTTGTGACTGATATGCATTAAGTAATAATTAATTTCTTTTAAGATTATCGCCAATAATACACATTTCTTTTGAACATAATATATATATTTTGCAATGAAATTACTATACTATACTAATATTTGCTGTTTCGATTAATATGCATACTATTTTTGCAGACGTAGAACATGTTTTTAACAAAAAAAGTTTTCTAAAAATTTCCTAAGCTGTTTTTTTTATTGTAATACTATTTTTTTCAAATATAGTTACTAATTTATATTATTTAAAATTTAATATGTTTAAAGCTATTTTAATAACAGTCTCATAAATTTTTTTTAAATAATAAAATAAATTATCTATAGAAGATACAGTGCATTCATAGACAATAATAAATTCTGTGCCTTGTAAACATCTATTTTTCGTTCCTCCAGATTGAGAGCCGATTTCTAATAATCAATTCTATTATATGCTGTTTTTCTTGAATATATTATATTAAACGATATGGAAACACTAATTTCTTATAAACTCATTATGCTTTATTTTGTACATCTTAACGGCTGATCGAATTCAAATCGCGCACTTATGATGATCAAGATTTTGTAGCTTTTTTATTTTTCTTTATAAGTAAAGCAAGTAATTTTTTATTTATACGTTTCAAAAAAAAAATTTAAAATTTATTCAATCTAAACAAGTTCTAAATTAAATTTAACTATTTCATGTCATTTTTTTTACCATAAATTTTATTTATGTATCAATTATTTTTTAAACTGAGGAAAGAACATCAGAAAAAAATTTATTTACAATAGAAAAGCTTTTTAAAAAATATAAGAGAGATAATAAAAGAAGCGTTATTAAAAAATAATTTGCTTTCAACCGGGTAGAATCAAGATTATCTTAATACCACTGTGCTCTTTTATCTGTAAAACGAAGCGAAACGTATATTAAAATAAAAATTCGTTTTTAACATGATAAAAGACGGAAAGATATAATAAATTCTTTAATTTATGGGTTTTTATTTTTCCATTTTGTAATCATTTTTTAAATAATTCCTCAAAAAATTCATTGGATTAGAATACTTTATTATAAAGGCAAGTTTAAATATTTTCTTATTTACAAGATACCGCGATTTTTCTAAAAAAGGTAGTGCTATATATTACATAAATAATATAAAGCGCATAACTATATATATAAATAAATGATTTTGAAGAAATAAAAGATCATATAAAATTCTAACCCATACAAATTTTCTTTTAAATCTGTATATTATACATTGTTTAGGCTACTTTAGACTATATGGAAAATTTTTAATATCTTTTGAAAATTATATAATAACCAATTCGTGACATTACATAATATACTGTTTGTCATCACAAGAATAGACTATTTTTACACATAAAAACGGAATTCTGCATCTAATGTCTATTTTAAACTTTTACTGGATATAAATTAATGTGAAATATATATTTTTCACTTCAAATTACGAACTTTACCTGTGAAAAATATTTTTATTAGGAAACTTAGAATAATAAATTCACATTGTTTTTATAACAATAATTCTGGACATAGTCTCTGTGTTTTTTCTAAATAATAAGTAAATTTTATCATTTTAAAACAGTTTATTTGTGATATATTACTTTAAAAAAACCACCTGTCGTCTTTTATCATTTTAAAAACTAAAAAACAGGAAAATTTTTTATTCTTGCAGAAAAATTATGCTGTTTAATGCTATTTTATATACTGTATTATATTTAGATCTTCTATCAACAATTGCTATGAGATTTTGGAAAGACTCGAAAGTCAAATTTTGTTAACTTGTTATATTTGATCTTTCAAGATTATATAATATTAAAATCTTCTTAGTATTGCATTCAAAATATCATGTTTCTCATTACACCGTAAAATCACAAAGAACATAATCCAAACTAAATCAAAAGTGATTTCTTAAGCAAAGTTTTTTCAAAGTAAACTTTTGTGATTGTAAAAATATAATTTTTAAATCAATTTAATTTTTTTATGATTATAGCTTGTAAATCGAAGAAAACGAAAGTTTTTGTTTTTTTTTGCATTTTTTTTATTGTTTCCGTATGCAAATTGTGCTCAGAAAGATCTATAAAAACAGAATAACAGAAAAATAGAAATTCTACATATACAGAGTCTATATAAAAATAATTTTCTCTGGGTAAAAGGTTCATTAGATGGTAAATGTAGATTTATTTGGAAATCTGGAATTTGGATGATAAATATATAATTTTTTGTTCTTACTTGAAAAGAATCAATGTACATTAGAAAACCTATAGACTGAACAAAAAAAAATTTTCATTAACAGTAACAGTTTCTAAAAAAAATTATAAATTATTTTTAAATAGAGAGCAAGAAAAATATACATTATACATCAGAATTATTAGGACAGAAGAATACTATTATGCAAAGAATTTTTAATTAATATTATAAATAATTGATAAAGACGTTTTGATGTTATATTTTTTATCTAAAGCTGTTGAAATATTATTTATAATCAAAAAAATACATAATAAAACAATATGAATTTTTTATAAAAAGTATTTTATGATATCTATACAATTTATAACATACATTATGGCTTTTTCCATTTTTCGCACACAAAAAATACAAAAAACTTGATTCCACGGTTTAGAACTTTTAATGATATTTATAAGATTTCAAAGAGTTTTACATATATATTTTTCTTTCAGAACTATAAATATGTACTTTTTGAAGATATGTATAAAATTGTGATTAAGTCTACTATAAACGATACATATGAAATAACGCTGAAAAGAGATTTGGTAATATAAATTCGTAATATAAAGATATAAAAAAGCTATGGTTCTGCAAAATATATCGTAAATATGATTTAAAGTTCTTACAGCTTATAAAAAAGCATCTATTTTGTATTGAACAATACACAAACACATACAAATTTAAAATCCGCACGCAAAAAATTAAAATTATTATGATTAAATAAAACTTAACAAATTTCTAACATTTTTTTTCTATAATAAATGCCTATTTTGCATATTAAAATTACAATAGAGTATACGCGCAAAAAAAGATTCAGTTTATAAGTTTTCAAAAAACATAAATTATATAATTTGCTTAGAAATGACCCCTGTGCGATTTTCGGGATATATTTGCACATGAAAATACTATTTTGAGCTGGAAGTATCTATTTATGTAAAAAGTTTTTATTGTGCATGAAAATGACTTATGCAATATTTTTGCAATCTAGATCTGGTATTTTATATATCATGTGAATTTAATTTACATTTTTATTCTTCTAGAATAAAAAAAAATCAAATGATAAGATTTTATTTTTTATAAATCTTTTGCGAGCTATATCTAATATATCTCTTTTGTCGAACATTTTATCAAAATACATCTTTAATTATACACATGTAATATAAAACTTTTACCACGTATTTCATTTTGCATTACTGAACTTTATTTCGCTTGTAAAATCCGTTTTTGAATCATGATTTAAAATATGAACAGAATATATTGAATCAATGTGCTTTTATATTTGGACTAAAAATGTTTTTATGTGTTTTACGCAACTTTAATGTCTATTATATTACTGTTTTAACAAAAAATTTGCCACATTTAGCGAATTATTATACCCTATGTTTTTATATTATTAAAAAACATTAAAATTAGTGTGTTTTTTTTCCTTTGTATTTTCGTATATTATATCTAAAAATCATATTCAAATGAATATTGTTGCCCTATGTTTTGATTTAATTACTTTCGGTGCAACTATTTGAATATGTTATATTTATGTTTCTGTATAGGCACAAGTTAACATCATTATGCATGTTTTTAAAATTTTTTTTGAATCCAGGAATAATAAATTATTAGTTTTAATCTTATTTTTTTTGCAGCTAAATGAAAATAGATATCTACTTTATACACAAAATTTATTATAACCAACATGTTAGGCGCATCTTTCAAAAAAAATTTTAAGCCATATTTTTAAATTTGAATAACTTTTGTAACAAATCTCTAGCTAAGAATGCATACATTATATACGATTATATTGTATTTTTATGAATCTCGATACCTCTTATATCATTCATCATTAAAAAAAACTGCCATCATATATACATTTAATGTATAGTAACTACGAAATTGTGCAGTTTTTCTTTTGGAGAAAAAGCAAATTAGACATAATTATAATGCAAAATAAAGTTTCTAAATAGATTGTACATGCTTTTGTGCTATGTTTAGGTTGAACCCAAGCATATTAAATTCAATATAATCAACAAGAAATTCTAATATATTTAATATCAAAAATGCTAGTAAAACCAGATATATTGACTTTTTTTATCTTGAAACTGTATAAATTCATGATAAGCACGCGATTTGTTTACTATCTCGAGAAATTAGTAATTGGGAAATTACAAGAATTTTATAAAAACACATTATGAATTATTTTAAATGGGTACAATACAATCAAAAAAAATTAAATTAATTTGCAAAATTAAAATCCAGAAATCACTAATTTTACTTTAAGGGCATTAAATAATTTTTGACAACTTGAAATGCACATATACGCGTAGTTAAATTCATAAAACTTATTTTTACGCTGCACACTATTTTTCTTAAAAGGTTATAAAATATTATAGTTTTTTACGCATTAGAATTGAAAATAACCTAAAATTTTAGAGATAATGTAAAATTATGCGAATTATTTTTCGTATTACATATTTCATCAAATATCATGTAAAATTTCATCAAACATATAACTTTAAAACCCAAATAAAACAATTTTTTCTGTTTTATAATATTTAGGATCATTTTTAGGGTAGACAGTGCACATTTATCCTTTTATACTTTTAGAGATGTCCAGGATGTCACTTTAGAAGATGAATTTTCATAAGTTATACTTTTAAAGACTTGAAATAAAGACTTATGATTTATGAAAATGTAATGATTTAGTAAAATTCTGCTTTCGCTCACTAGAAGCATTTACGCTATTTTTTGATGTTTAATACATCGACGCTCGTAGTGATATTTAAAACAATCTTTTTATGTGTACAAAAAAAGAAATAAGAACGATTACATCATTTTGATTTCGAAGATTTGGATTTGATATATACCAATTTCTATCAGATTCATTGTGGCTGTATCAATTTTAATATGATAAAATCATATAAAACGAAAATAATCAACTTAATGACGAAGACTGACTGGAAATTTGACAATGATCTTATATGTTTTTAAGATTGATAGTTCTGTAAAAATATTATGAATTAATGATAAAAATATAGTTACTTTATTTAAAAAAAGATCATTATATTTCACAGATATATAGATTTCAGGAAATTTCTCTGATACAAAGAGCGTCTAAATTTGTACAATTTATCTATCTATCAACAATTTCGCACGAAATTTTAGAAAATATATACGAAATGCTTACTTGGCTCACAAGAACTAAAATTTAAAGGTAATTTATTGCAGAAAATAATTTATCTATCATATATTATGTTTTCTTATTTGATGCTACTTTTTTTTGGATTTAAATGTCTGGATCAAAAATATGCTTCCCTGTAAAATTTCCTTTATAAATATAGATGGTATAACAAAAAATATTTAACCAGAATATTGCAATGATATAATATCAAATACGTTTTGTAAAAAGCTTTGAATAACATTTAGTAACTTAAATTTTACAAATATAATATGTGTAATTACAAGAAATATAAGCAATCTTATTAAATCTTGATTGTTTTTTTGGATATTTAACCTTAGTGATATCGATTATCGATTCTTAATTTGAAATCAACATATGAATTCGTATATAGCGTTGAATCTACATGAAAAGTTTTAACGGATAAAAAATTTTATCGCAATTATATATAAAAGAGGGGGGAAAATAAAAGTCCTTATTCTATTTCAGTAGATAAATCATGGGATTAAATAAAATGATTTTAAAAACGTTGTAGCAATAGAATTATAATTATAAAATTTGGAATTTATGTTTGATCCATTGGATTATCATTATGTGGTTTTTTACTAAATGTTTGATTTGCACATTTTATAAGAGTATATATAGTGTCAAACTTAACAGATTTCGAATTTGATGAAAAAGTAAGGCTGATTGCTAATATAAAAAGTTGTTTGCATACATAAGTCGTATAATTAATTTATAAAAAGTATCGATTATCACAAATACATATATCAAATTATATTTTACGTCAGTTTGTTCTATAAAAATAGGAGAAATTTTTTTTCTGGACAAATATGTTATGTCGTATATTAAACTTCACATATGCTAAATGAATTTAGATAAATTACGTAAATAATTGATTTTTGCGTGTTAGTTCATAAATACGTTGCATAAATTATTCAATATATTGTGGAGACATGAAGAATAATAAGGAGAAAAAATTGGGAATAATATGACGGGTCAAAGGAGCAAAAAAACTGGTCCTTTAAAACTTTCAATAACAAAGAACATTCAAATAAATTGATTGCTACATATATTGATATACAAAAAAGATTTGACTCAATAGAATATAATTACCAGTAAGAATATATTTTCGTATTGATCTTGCCTGGATGAACTACGAGTTTCTACTAAAAATGATAAAAAAAGTATCTCACATAAATTTGTTACTGTAAGAATTAGAAATCTATGAAAAATTACGGAATTGCCGTAAGAAGATAGCCTGTATTCTATTTATTTATTTCGTTCTATGTATGCATTCATTATGTAAAAAATTGAAGATACACACGTCATAGAATTAAATTAGTGTAGAAAGAAATTCTTGCATAATAAATTCTGTTTCGTTTATTGTTTACACCAAACTACATCAATTTCTGTATAAACACTTAACCATATGGCATAATAATAATAAAATTAACTAATGCAGAGAACTCACAATAAACACAATATAAAGTAATCCACTAAGAATTCTACATGTGCAGACGGAAAAAAAATTGGTGTGATCTTTTTCGCTATTAAATTTCTACGTCCGACAAAGAATAAAAAATAGATGTTAAGCTAAAAACTTAAGCTTAATTACAAATTAAATTCAAAAAAAAAATTTAAATTAACGTAACACTAAACAAAATGCAAGAAATCTACTCAAAGCAGTATTAACATACATAATCCATCATAAATTACACTATAGACGATATTGATATATACCGGAATAAATTTAAATCGATAAAAAGATCGTTTTGTTTTAAAAGTATATTCTAAAACCTTCAGCAGGTAATAAACAAAGATTACACATAACGAGAAATGATCAGCGGCAATGTAATATTCAATTTATAAGCCAAGAAGACGATCCAACAGCAGGGAAACCTGCTTGAAAATAGTAAAAACAGTTTGCCGAGAAGGGACACAATATTAAAAGCTATAAAAAATTAAAAGCACATCTATTAAAAATTAAAATTATCATAAGAAAAAATTCATGATGAAATAGTCATAAATAGTAGAAAAAGGAAAAAATCAACAAGAAAGTTTATTGGGCATGAAAATTAAGAAATATTAGACCAAAATTTTTTATTGCTTGGATCAGGATCTATTTGATGTCTTTAAATTGCCAAGGTGGTAAAAAGACAATAATATCAAACCAAGTGAAGAAGGTAATTTCTTTTCTAATCAAGACTGAAATCTGCTCTTCAGCGAGAAGATATATTGTCTGATTGTAACGTAGCTATGAAAAAGATGGATGGTTTGGCAAATAGACGCAATATATTTTTATGTCATAATTACATGGTAAGGCTCAATGAAATTGTAAAACTTATATACTTTTATTTATTAAGACTCTACAGCTCAAAAAATCTAAAAAGATTAGAATGCTCTCAGTATAAGAGATAAGCATTTATGAACATGCGGAATAAATCTAGATACCGGAAAAGAAAAAATTTTACATAAACTAAAGAACCCGAATTTTTCATATAAAAGAAAAATAATTTTTTTACTTGATTGAATTGGTGTGATTTTCTTTGACAAATCTACTAAAGTTGAGACCGTTAAAATAGGAAGTATACATTCTTCAGTTTATATTGTCTAATTTACAAATTTAAAACACAAATAATACCTTATGTGATGACTTGCGTTATGTTAGTTGCAAATTATATAAAAAATATGTTTACTTGTTATGAATCACGGATGAATCAGAAACATACATGCAAGCTCTTACACTTCGCAAGACATTTGAACACATATTATTTGGCAAAAAAATAGCTGTTGACATATATAGCAGGTAAAGATATCAAAAGATGTATTAAGGAACAGTAATAAATTTCTAATGAGCTGGTTAATCATCTTATTAAATTAATTTGCGTTACTAAGATACTTAATCAATAAATGAAAAATCTTATCAAATAATTACAATACAAAATATAACATATAAGATATATAAAAGAACTAATGTAATAAATAAAAAATGTAAAATTATTAGATTTTATTTAGTTTATACCATCGAGATCTAATATAAGAAGATAATACAATATAATATTGTTATATAAAAATAATAAATAAATTATAGTTAAAGCATAAAATGATATAGTTTTTATAGGTTAAACTTAAAAAAATGATTTTAAATGGCCCTTTTGGTCGCACAAAGAATATGATTTAAAGGATAACAACTTGGATTAATATTTTATAATGTAAATTAAACACATAAAGATTATTTTTTGGTTAAAAGAATTCATAAAAGAGCATATTTTTTTAAAGATATTTGATAAAATAATTAAATCGTAAGTTTAACAACATAAAATACATAAATACAGGCAAAATACTCCTTATACATTTATTTAGGCAGGATGCATCTTTATTCTCTATTTGCACGTTTTTTTTTGAAAAAATATTAAGTATGTTTTTAGATGATTTATTTCCTATTCTAATAAGTTATTTTCTTCTTCTAATTATATTTTAAATCAAGTTAAACCATGATTAATTAAACATAGCACAAAAAATTATATTATTATATATTAATTTTTCCAAACTTAATAAACATGAAAAAACATCTTTAATGAAATAAAAAGGATAAAAAGAAAACATGTAAGTATAGGTTCAAGCTAATTTTTCTAGCGTAAAATACTGTAGATTATATTGATTTTAACGAAAAAAATTGTGCTTATTTCTATAAGCACTCTTTATAATCATCAATTCCTACTTTTAAAGAAGGTTTTATAAGAAATCAAGTATAGATCCATCAAATTTCTATCCAATCTAATTACAAAACAACACCTAACATTATCGGAAATATTATCTATATGCTTATTAGAATAGCTGATAAATATAAAAGAAAAGAGTCTATTTATACAACCAAAGCTTTTTTAACAATCACATCATATGATCAGTAGATATATTTGTAAAGTATACCGATTATTTTTACAAACTTTTATATAATCAAATTATTTTAAAGGCTTATAGTTGAGTCCTCAATGAATTCTGAAACTTATTGAAAAAAGTATATATTATACAGGAAAGAATCATAAACTTATTTTATTAAATTTATAAAAAAATGAAATTAATGACCAAAAGTAACATAAAAGTTCCAAATCATATTTGATGAAAGAATGTGGTGTAATTTTACGCTAATAATCATTGATCAAATTGCTAAATCATGATAATGGCTTTCAAAGTAAAAATTTCTGAATTTAAGATGTGTTATCTGAAAATTATATATTCATACTTATAACATCAGAAACAAAATCCATAGCTATAGCTATTCTTCGTTAAGAAATTTATTTAAAGCTCTGTTGTCAATCTGATGATAGAACATTTTGTGAAAAGTAAATGTTATGGGAACCGAAAAAAAAAGTATGAATATTGAACATGACAATTCTATTATTTTTATAATAAGAAAAATTATAAAAAGAAAGTTTGAATAAACATTTTTTTCAAATGTAGTTGAGTTATATCACTTGCATAAACAGGCTTATATTTAAGTACAGAATAAAAAAAAATATTTTGGCGTTTAAATTTTACAAATATAAAAAACCCAAAAGTATTAATTCGTATTTTTTATGTAAAGGCAAAAAACCGATATCGAGATCTTTATTCTTATTGTCTGAAGTTAAAGTTAATAGACTCGTGTAGATAATTTAAATAGTAAATAATATATTAAATTAATAATTTCTTACAAAGTAAAGAATATTTAGTTCTTTTCATCAACTCCTTCGTTAAATATTATCAAGAGGATATTGATAGTTATACATTTAAAACCATTCACTTTATAATATTTTTTGCCGTCAAATTGTTAATACAAGCGCAAACGCAGTTATACGCATAAAACTTTTAATTTAGATAATGAATGTGATAAAATAAAAGATAAACTTGCGCTGCTGATTCTCTGTATAAAATATAAAAAAGCCGGATCCGAGAACAATTTTCAGATGACGGTAGGAATATCCGACAAATGCTGGCATATTGTATAAAACGTAGCTCATTATCTAAATTTTTTGATTTCTAAATCGTTTTAGTGTTAAATGACGGACAATAGAACACAGTACAACTAAAAAGGGTGCTGATTAATATAAATATCGGATATCAAATATTGTCATTTTAAGAAGTACTTAAAATATTAAATTAAACTTTATTCCAATCCATAAAAAATGCTGAATAAAGCAATTGTTGCAAGTATATAATATCTTTGTTTCATTAAAAAAAAATATTGAAAACTCTTCTTGGAGATGAATTAAAGGCTTTTTAATATGTTGATACCATTGTGGCGTACTTAGAAACTTCATCTGTGTATTTTTTAATTTTTTGAAGAAGAATTACAGTTCAAGAAAATCATGTCTTTTTGTTTATAGAAAGACATACATTTTTATACCGTTTTTATCGAGTTTTATAGATGTATTAAAGTGCAGGAAATACATAAAATCCAATAGAATAGCGTAATCATACACAATGTATTTAAATTTAATATAAAATTTAAATAATCACGACAAGATGACACTAGAAGAAATTATATTTTTTTAGAACAGAAGAAAAATTGCTTTAAGTATGGAAATACAAAATATCATTACAATTTTTAAAAGAGTATTTCTAATTATATTGTATATTTATTTTAAAAAAACGGAGAATACACAACTATGTTTTGAAAATAAACATAAACGAAATAAATCCACATACTGTGTCATGTGTTTGCAGCACTTTTTCATATTATAAATCGTTTCAAACTCAACTATTTTTGGATTCTGTCAAAGGAATTTATAATGAGTTTTTTTGGTTGACAATTTAGCATTATGTATTAAGATGATAAATAATAAAGCAAGAGTGTCTGAAATAGAAGTAGAATTCATAAATTTCGAATTAGATAAATATAAATTCTAAAGAAGATGCAAAAACGCCTTTCAGTTGAACTCTATGAATTTAATGTCACGCTATTACAATATACAGCGTTTTTGGATTGAAATAATAAAAAATTTACAGAAGAAACATTATTATTTCTCTTTAAATTCTTATAAATCGTCAAAGATGACATTTTATGTATACATCAAGCAAGGAGATTAATACGGACAGGGATGATATAAAGAAAGCGAATTTGCGCACTTGGAATATATCGTTAATATAAAATTTGTAGATTTTTAAATATAAAATTTCTTTTGGGTATTATATTATTTTTTATTCTATACAGATATACAAAAAAAAACTTTATTTTCATGTACTTTATGAAGCTTATGAAAAAAAAAATTGAGGAAAAATTGAGGCCCAAAAAACAACTATACCATTATAAAAGGTTTTTTAAAATCCTATGATTTCGTTTTCAATATTTTTAACCAGTATATTTTGGGTATATTTATATATAATAAAAAATGATTTTTGTGTAACAAAAAACGATATTAAAGACGCAAAAAAAATATAATAAAAGAAATTCAATCATGGAAACATAGTTTTACTAAAACAACAGAAAATGTTCATGTATATCTTCTGTATCTTTTGATATTTGTTTGGCTAAATAGAATGTACAATAGTTAAGTTATTATATTTATCGCCAGTTAGTTAGAAAGATATTTGAATTCGAGTTAAATTATCTTTCTCTATTCCTCTACATTTATATTGCACAAAAGTTTCAGAATTTTGTATAGGCTTAACTTTTGACGCCTCACAAAAAATATCATGTATGCTATAATATAATTTATTGATGTTTTCTTTGATTTAAGAACTATATAAAGCAATTTATGTCAAAACTACCCTATTCATATGCATAAAAATACCAAATATCCGACTAAACAATAAAAGCTGAAGATAGACACAGTAAAAGGCATGTGATCTTTTTATTTTGCCTTAAAACCTTTATTTTACAAATACAAATTATATTGTCTTGACTCTAGATTAAATTTAATTTAAAGATAAAAAAAATTGTCGCATATTTTTGTTTAAAAATGCTAAATACAACCAGATTCATAGAAGCTCGATCAAAAGATTTTTTTCTTATTTGCCAATAATCTTCAATAAAACATAATTTGAATTTTAGAAAGGTATTAGAAAGTATGAAAGAAAATATATCAGTTAAATCCAAAGATTTGTGAATCAAAGAAGTGCCAGATATATATCGCTTTAAATGATAATAAAATAATTTAAATATAAACAATACTGTACAACCTAATACAAATTTTGCTAATAAGATATTAAAAAAATCTTATCAGTGTTTTTAAAGCAGGTCATCGAATATCGATAAAACAAAGTTAAAGGCATTATCATATTAGATTTTTACCTTCGAATTTGACATAATTTTTTTAAAAAAGATGTTCATGGATTTTAATTCCAATATCAATACATTCAAAATTTATAGGGAATTACTTATATTTGCTTCCAGAAAAAATGTTTGAAAACTTGAAATTTAATAAAATAAAAGAAGGCCTCATAAAATAAAGATACTCTAGAAATATGCTTAGACACCATTATAAAATTTGTTACCACCCATAAATATAATTTAAAACAAAAGTTGTACACAAGAAAAAAGAAGCATTGGAAGAAAGATTGCTAGTTACTGCATGTGTTTAAAACGATGAGAGATCATTCTCAATTAAATACATATAAGATTTTATCCTATTTAAGTATTGTGTAAATAGCAAAGAAATTAAATTATGACGTGGAAAAACATAAATCCGAATGAGTGTCGATTTAGTTTATCAAAATACGAACCTATGAAAAAATTATGGATTTTTATCGGAATTGCTTAATGTGTGATTCATACAAATTTAATTATGATATAATGAAAGATCGCCATAAATTCCTATATGAAATGTGAATTGTTGGTTTAAAACTCAACTATATAAAAATAATGATCTAAAGTTGCGTAATTTCACATAAACCAAATTTTTTATATCTACATAAACTTCATAAAGCATAAATTTTATTTTATTTTTTTCTAATTATAAAATGATATTTTTAATTTATCGATATAGGATTAGTTGGCATGTTAGATTTGATATGAATTTATATGTGTATATGCCGTAAACAAAAATATTAAAATACACTATGTGTTTATCATTATTTTTATGTTTTAAAATGGCTACAATGGTGCGGATTTGAGTTAATTTTGTAAAATAAAGTTGATTTCAGCTCACAAAAAGTCGTAAACAGTATATATTTTTTACTTTTAGCTATAACAAAAAGAACTTAAATCATTATTATATGAATTATAGACAGATTTTTTTGTTATGTTCATCTGATTCATTTGGTTGTGATAGATCTAGTGATTATAAAACTACAGAAATATTTTTCATATGAAGCTTCTAATTTTAAGCCATTTTCGAGAATACTAGATCAGATGATTGTCTAATTTTTATAAATTCTGCATTTGTCTTTTTATACTATATAATGTTATTATTTTTATTTTATTTATATAATGGCGAAGGACTACTTTAAATGTTATAAACACTGTGTTAACATAGTATTTTTTTCTTCGACGTAATTTAATTTGTTATAAACTTACTATAATAAACTATTTTACTTTAAATTTCTAATGCATGAAAAAAACGGATTTATTAAAGTGAATATTTTTATAAGCTGTATGTAATCTTGTATGATAAACAGGTGGACTCTATTTATTCGTTTGTTTTCGTCTTTTACTAATAAATTGATGCGAAGTTCAAAATTACAATCTATTTTAGCATAAGTAATAAATATTAAAATATATAAAACATTTATTTTAATTTACAAATATAATCAATTTGATTTTAAATATAAGAGGTGGTTGTCGGTTTATTTATAATAACCATTTCATTTAATTATAACATTTTGTATTAATTTTCGAAAAATAAAATCACGAACCAGGTTGAGGCATATATTCAAACCTTGGGATTGAGAAAAACCCTTGAATTAATAGGTCTCGAAAGAAGGAGGGATATTGAAGAAGAATATGGAGAGGAGAAGATAGACGAAAGTATAAATACGCTGTGTGTACAGACAATCAAGCGTGCTGTGCCTGAGAACAAAAACCAAAATTACGACTAATAATATAGCGCTTAAATAAAAAATACTATAATTAATTTTCGAAAAATAAAATATATTGAAAAAATTACCTAAATAATTTTAATTACATGTGAAAAAGTATATATTAATTATACCTTCTTTTTAAAGAAGGTAAAATATCACTTTTTTGACCGTTAAATATCTTAAAGAAATATATTGAAATACCGGAAATCAAATATAACAAATGATTTGAGATGATTAACTACACTTTAAGAATGATATACAAATGCGTGTAAATAAAAAAAAAGGAAAGCCAGAATATTCTATAAGTATATGCTGTCAAAAATTTATAGTCCTATAACTTGAAGATATTTAGAAGCTATGTTCAAAAAAGAAAAAATGAATTTTATAAAATGTAATTTTAATATTATCGAAGTTGTTTTTTACTTCTTACAAATTACATATATATTTGTCTAAAAGAAAAACGTTTTAATATATATTGGCGATGATTAGAATTTAGTCGTCGTTGCTTGTAAAATATAACGTAAAATTCAGGAGATCTTGTTATTATATTGAATTAATGTTTTTTTATCTGAATCATAAGCATCAATCCACAAGAAAGCAAGAACTCCCGTATATTTTTTTATATAACCTTACGATTTAAATTAATAGGTGTAAATCGTATAATGTTTACATGTAAACCATATCATACTCATAATGTGTTTGATTACTTGCACTTTTTCCTTTGAATATATTCAAATTGTTTCTGCCTCACATTCTTGTAATGTACAAAGGCGATAGCAATTAATAAATATAAGTAAGCCTTTAGTTTCGAGATTTGTGGATCTATTGCAGATAGATGGCATTTTTTTTTGCTTGGACATCTAACAACAATTTTTATCCATGAGGAGGATTCAAACCAAAAATTATTTAAAATGAAGTTCTAATTCTTATATTTACACCATTGTACATCACAACGCCCGTGCATATAAGAAAATCTATATAAAATACACATCAATTAAAATATGGGTGAGTATTCAACCTTAGTACGGGTTGTAAAAATATGAAATGATGCAAACAATATTTAGATATTTATTTATGGGTTATTTTTCTTTTTATCTATTTAGACGTAGTCAGAGTGTTGGGAATATTGCACAACTCCTTGATGTATCTTTTGACACCTTCCCATGATCTATCTTCATCAACTGCTCTTCTTCTCTCAAATGAGATTAGTTCAAGTGTATTGCGGAGTGTGAGAGGTTGCATGTATGCCTTTACTTATTCTTGGATTTCATAATCTCTTTTTTTATAAAAATTTTTATCCCTTTAACTTTAGATCCAATTTAATCGTTAAAATAACATACAATTACTTCAATACTTGTTGAACTCGAAGAAAGAACCAGATCTAGGCAGATATACAAACCGTGGGATTTAGAAAAAGTCTCGTCAGTGTGTGAGATAGTGAAAAAGACTTCGGATAGAAGAAGCAACTTGAAAGTAAGAATACTTTGTGCGCATGAGGCATCAAGAAAGTTGTGATCGAGAACAAAAGGCAAATACGTTACTATGAATTATATCCCTTAAAAAATCCAGCAATTCACATTATCTTTAAAATGTAAAAAACGTGGTATAGTATTGATTAACAGAGTGAAAGGGCGTTATTATACGTATTGTGAATGGTTTGTAATTTTATTGGATTTAAAAATCATTCGCCGATCTTTATATTGTTCTCTAATGTCTATGGATTAAAATCTTAGCACATTATCATTAAAAACATTTGCTGTATAATATTTTTTTGTGATTGATGCTTTTTATTTTTTTCATTATTATATACATGGTATATTTCAATTTACTATCTATTTCTGGTTAAATTTTTTCAAACTAATTAAAGTAATTTTACTAGTTAATTTATGATTGATTTGCTTTTTGATGCCATATTCATTTTTTTCAAGAACTTATTTGGAAAATGTTGAAATATTACAAAACTCTTCATGGCATTCTGTTACATATTTTCACTTTAATTCTGATATACTTCTCTCCTCACATAGCATATAGTTATAAGTCTCTTATAAGGCATAAATAAGATATAAAGGTATTCTTTCTATCTATACACATTAGCTTTTTAATGACTTAATTAATCAAATTATTGTCTAAATAAATTTTTTATTTATAATAATTATTAAAAAATATATGGGCATATCGAATATTTTATTTTTGCTTTTATGATTAAATTATACCTTTCATCTTTTTATTCCTTTCTTGCAAACGTAATATATTTTGGTAAATTGCTATCATGTAGATATAAAGTGAATTTGATTTTTAACACATGAATAGCTTCAAACTTTAAACCCTAGACTAAATAAAAAATTGAAATTTTAAGAAAAATAAAGATAGTAAATTGCTCATCGATTATGTAATTCAAATATTATTCAAAAAAAGAAATATTTCTTGAATTTTTATGACTAGTTTTATCCTAAGAGCACATTTGCTTGTGCCAAAACCCCTATGAAGTTCAAAAAATTAGTCGGCAGCATTTAACGTTATGAGAAGAGAAATACAGCTATGCTAATTAAAATATTTTTTTTCAATTAAAACGATTTAATATGGTGCTTTTAGATATTATATTCAGTGATTTTTTACGCATCATTTTTTTATCTGTTATATTTACATTCAAGTAGTTCACTATTTTTAGAAAACATTAGTAAAATGTATTATGGGTGTTATAACATAGTCGAATATAGAGTTTTTTCAAATGGCTGCATATAAATAGAAAATATTGCTCAGTTATTTTTACATTAATTATACGATTAATTACTTCATGCCAAGTGTTTATTTCCATTTTTTCGCCTCTATATAGGCGTTTATTAGTATAATTTGTATCATATTATCAATTATCATAAATAAATATTCAATCGGTTTTTATACTGTTTTGTATATAAGAAATAGCTTTCCAGATAAGTTCAAAATTCTTTGATATCGCTAATTTTATTGCACAAATTCGTTAACCTGAAATACTGTTAAAATTATCCATCGTTAAATAGATAGATTAACCTAAAATATTTTTTTGGACCATTATATAACACAATAAATACATCGTAAGATTATTGCTTTTTACAAAATTGAGAATTATAAACACCATTATAGTATGGATGCTTTAAATAATATCTATTCTAATAAATCTAAAATATGCCTCATAACAATTTAAGATCTTTCTAGAAGCATTAATTATAATTAAAAATTTAATTATTTGTTATTGTATGCCCAAAACGTTTCTATTGAAAATTATATAAATATTTTTATTTTTTGCAACTATTCTATGAATCATTCTATAAAAGCAGCGTACTAAAAAAACATGCATATTTAGCTTAAAACGTCAAAAATTTACGACAAATGTATTCACACACCATGATTCTTGTAAAAAGCAATGTGTTTATTTCAATATTTGATTCTATATAAAAATATACTCCTATTATATCCAAATACTGCTGTGTCCGTTTGCTAAAAATACGCTAAAAAAGCGGGCTGTGTTACAACCACAACGCATCTACAAATACGAGTTATACATGTCAAATGATAAATACTAGCATGTGGCCGTCTGTTGAAACTAGAAATTATAACATGGCAAAAATAAAAATCTATGGATATATAAGAATGTAGCTGCGTAAGATTTCGTAAAGTTCCCGAAATTATATTTCATATTCTATTTATCAAAGATATGGCCAAGTCTATAGTGGATCTCGGACATAACTAACCAGCCAAAAAAAAAGTAGATGGAATTATGATCAAACCTTACATTAACTTCAACCTGGATGAACAGGCCTAAACCAGGTGATAAAATTGGCTACAGGAAACGTGAAGCACCACGCGCGGGGGTCCATCAGATAGCCAAAAGCCCTAAAGTCATATTAGAACTTCTTTACCAGACATATATACGGGTAAATATATATCAATTACTATCTCATACCTTTAACTTTTTAAATTTCTTATTTATCAAAAAATGAAGTAAACAACAAAAATATTATAGATAGAAAATTCCACCTATAAATTTATTGATTTTAGAATTAACTATAGCTAAAGCAAAAAAATATAAAGTACACAAATTATATACTATTCCTTTCATCTTAAATATAAAATCGTTTTGATGCACTATTCGATAACTTTAATCACAGCAATTTTATTAATTTCAAGCAAAAAAAAATTATGAATATAACCTAAGCACCATTATTAACCCGATATTTATGATATTTTAAGTTTAAAGGGTTTACCTAAATATATTTGAATAGTTTAATTATATCTCATTTTATTCCTAATTATCAATAACGAACATTTTATTATCTTTAAATTTAAATGTTGAAATGTAGTCACATAATTTTTTTATAGTTCTTAAAAATTTTATTTGGTTCTTTGAGCATCTGTAAACATTTTTTATACACATGATAGTGTGTTTGATCCAATACCATTTTTTGTTTCTAATTTGATGTATAAAAATAGTATTTGTCGCATGCTTTGTTTATTTAATTAAACATGCCTATTTAATTTATGAGATATTGGTTTATTATATTTTTATTGTTTTTAATTTAGCGATAAACAGTACATTCAAGTGTTTTTAGATTTTCAATTTTATTAATATTTGATATGTAACTTGATTTTTACGTATCAATCAGCTTTTTTTATTATTATCAGACTGTCTTAAGTTCATTTATTGGAATATTTTATTATTTTTATGGTTGTGTCTTTGTAGAATATTTATTTTTTATTTTTTATCTTCAATGAAACATCATTAAACGCATCAAACAATATTTTTTGTCGGAAGAATGCAAAATCCAAAAAACATATTAATTTTACAACATCCAACATGAAAGAACTAAATTTATTATATTTCAAATTTGCAAATTCTATATGAGTATTAGTATTGCATTAGATTTTATATTTTATTGTATATAAGTGATTCCCTATTATAATAAATAATGTAAATTACATTATAAAATTATAAATAAAATAATTTTCGGATTTTTTAAAAGGCATTCTACCATATAATTATTATCCGTTGAATATGCTTTGATGCATTAATTTTATATAAATAATATTTTGCGAATATTTAAAAAAATGCCTATGCATATGCACATTTAAAGGCTACTTTTTTAAAAGAAAACAAACAATTTTTTTTTACTGAATCAATTTTTTTCATTTTATATAATTAACTATTCTTCTATGTTTTTGATTTGCGGTTTAATTTCGGTTTATAGTTTTATATTTTTTCTTGAAGCTTTATGTGATAAATTTCTTATGTATGTAAATCTTCTTACCCTTGACCGTATCCTCTCCTATTACATCTTCTTCGATACCTCTCATATTTAAAAGGCTTATTATTGCTGATTTTAATACACTTCTATAATTCTAATATATGAATTGATTTTATTTGTGACTTTTAGCTCTATAATTTACCTTACATGATATTGTGCTACCACTCCATCCCATGTTACGACATATGGTATAATTTGTTATGGCACAATATGGAGTTAAAATAAAAACTAAACAAAGACTAGTTGATTATAGTATGATAATAAAAATAGATACATGAATTTTATTTTTCTTGACATTAGTATAGGTTATATTATTCATGTTAGTAACCATTGGTTTTCTCATCGAGTTTCAATAGTAGAAAAAATCTCTTTGTCTTGAAAACATTTTCGTGAATTAGTTTATTTGTGTGTTATATTATATTCTGTAAAAGCCTTCAGAAAAAATAAATGCGTAAATTGTGTTTTTTATTAGATACCTAATCAATTTTATTATCATATCTTTAGTAGAAATTTCTATGTAGTCAAAGCAATATTTATAACAAACATAGCAAAATTACAGGCTTTGACATTTATAACATCAGTGCCACACCAATTTTTCATAGATCTGTCATCAATGTTTTTTTAAAATATCTTTACTATTGTAAGCGAACCGTGTTTTGGATGAGCACTCTTCATATCAACTAAATATTTGCACGATTTCCGATTTCAGGATAATCTGATATTTTCAAACTTCATTCTTGGGTGTGATAACAGGCAGTAAAACAACCTAAACACCTTTTAAATACAGCGGCTAAAAAAAATCAATTACATTCGATATTTAAAGAATGAACATGGTGGTATTATATATTAAATTTCAATTTCAATAGAATAAACAAGTATACAAATAAAAAATAGGGCCGATGAAAAAATATAGACGGACAAAAAATTGAAATAGATTAATTTTCCCTTTTTATGGGTATAAATTTAAATTATTGTATAAGTATGCATAAATTAAATTTTGATCTATATTCTAACCTTAATCGAGGCCCTGTCGTTATAACTTTTATTTGTGAAAAATTAGATATTAATGAAACTATAATTAGTTAAAAAGTATAGAATGCATTTAAAATTACATTTTATATCAATTATACAATCTTTTTTTACAAAACATTAACATAATTCAGTTGAGTTTTTTTATGGATCTTTTTTCGCGACAAAAATTTAATCTAATATGAAGACAACTACTATTAACATGCAAAAAGAAATTTTTTAAACACCAAAATAAAATCGTACTTCGTAATTGTATCAAAGATTCAAAATGTGAAATAGTCGAATAATATAATCAATCAATATAGTTATCTTAACAGGGTTGGTTGATAAATGAATTATCGTTTGAAATATAAGATGATATTATGAGATTTTTATGAATTTACTTTGATACTATCATATAAGAATGTGCAAATATGGCTGTATGGTTAGTATCTGAAAAGTAGAAATTCAAAAAATGAATTTGATAGAAAAAATTATGCTTATAAAACTAAACGATATCCAATTATTCTATATGTTTTAATTTAAAAATAGATAAATCACAAATAAAATAATGAGTACTATTAGCATGCAATAAATTTTTTAAATCTTTTCATTTCTTTATAAAGATTAATATTTTCTGTTATCATGTAATCGTATCCCCAAAGCAAAAATTACACTCTATATAAAAAATTGGATTATTACAATCATTTTAAATTTTCAATCGGTTTGGTTTCATTGTTATATTGTTCAATTGTGGTTTTCTGTGCCTTAAAGGCAATTTCAGACTTACTTGTGATACAAATCTCGACAATAGGGTAAAATGATAGATAAAAAATATTTTTCCGTACTTAATTTCGTTCTTAGATGTTTACCAGGATCTTAAAAATCTTATTCTGAAAAAATATTCAAATTTTTTTACTTAAATTTATTTTTTTTGTTAGAAGTGAATTTAAGTCAATAAATTGTATCTAATTGTAAGATTGCTCATAAATTTTTCCGTATTATTGTTTGTCTTCATTGTGTTTCGTCTATATGTCACAGAAAAAATCAGATTTCTTTAATGTAGCAAACAATACATTTGATACATTGGTGTTTATAAAAAATCGATTTTAAAAAGTCAAATTCAATTGTGACTATCGATTTTTTTTGCTTAGTAGATAATCATCAAATAATTATGTGTAAAATTATTAAAAATTGTGTATTATTTTACATGTATGAAATTATTGTAAAATTTTTATTGTTTTTTAGTTTTTAAAAAATTTTTATTCAAATTCTATATTGAGCTCATAACTTTTTTGTGAAATTTATTAAATAATATCTAAAATATTAAACCATAAAAATTTCCAAAAACCAACCTTTACACTTAATCAAAGTAAAATTATATTATTATTTAGCAATTAATTTTAAGTCATTTTTACTATGATATAAAAAATAATTATCATATTATAGCCACAAAGTTTTTTTAAATACTATAATAAATATATTCCTGTTTAGGGATATCTTCAAGCTCAATTCAGCGTTATAAATTAACACTGAAATATTTTATAAATTAGACAAAAATACAATTTAATATCCCGAAAAGCATATAAAAAAATTTAAGGCTCTTTAAAGTCGGAATAATATCTAGCTAGTGTTTTTAATCTTTCAATTATAAACTCAGTTGCATAAACGTATTTTATAAATCCTTTTAACTTACTTTTTGTGATTTAAATTTTTTTCGCAACCAATATTCTAATATATAATCGATAATTCTTGATTCTAAAGTTATATAGTGATATTTACCTAGTAAGTTCTGTATTCATGTTTTCATATGTAGTTTTTATTGAAATAAAAACAGTATTTATTTTTTAAATGAAGAAATTTTGTTTGCGTTCTTTATTTAGATTATACGTATTAATGCTGCAAACTACATAACATTTATTTAATAAATGAGTAATATCAAATAAAAAATTTTGTTAGATAATAACAATATTAAAGTTGCTTATATATGCCATAAGATCTTCAACTGGATGGGGAGAATATATAGAATATACAGCAACACATCTTTAAAGTCTTTACACAAATTGAATTGTTCATTTTGTAATTTTTTTATTATAAATTACATCTATCTTATAGTTTAAAAAATGTTTAGAGTAACTGACATTATGTATTTAAGAAATATTGTAAAGTTTAGTTTTTCCATATAAAAAAAATATTAAAAAAAGTCGTAATGTGAGTCGGAACTTTATAAAACAGAGGATAAGTACAATGAAATCAGAATTTCAATGTTTTTTTATATACATATGATATATTTATACATAATTTTTATAACTTTGTAACTATGATATTAGAATGTGTTTTTTTATTCAAATATATATTCGAGGCTAGTTTATCATCTACAAGATTAATAAGCAGATTAATATATCTTATAAAATTATATATCTATTTGGACCATAAAGAATATCCATAAGATTTTATAACAACAAAAGAATATTTAAAACTACATTTTGCATCCATTAACTTGTGTTATAAATGCATATTTTCTGAAAGTACTATTTTTAGAGACATAAAAGCATTTTCTATTTTCAAAGGATATTAAACAGAATATTAGAAACAAAAAAATACATTTAATCAAATAAATTTGAGATTATAGTCTGATTAAGAGCAAAAAACATTATAAATAATCAACTTTACTTTTTAACTTAGAAAAATTGCATATATTAAATCTTGAAGCATGCGAAACAATTTAAATATTAAATACAGATAAAAAATAATGTTTTGCTATAGAAAAACCAATTATTTATTATATCTGCGAGTATATTAAATTAAAAACTTGAATATACGAAACTGTTATTTAAAGAAACGATAATTCGCTTTGAAACCTAACCTTTTTGTGATTGTTAAATATATAAAATCAACAATAAAAAGGCTCTTATTGACTATAATCAGCTAGAAGTAAATTTTATATAAAGCCTTTAATTTTTCCTTTTTATCGTACAGTTTATGATTTAACAAAACTGAAAATTACGACAGTTGCAAGGATAAGATAACAATAAAATTTCTTCTGTGTTTTTTATAAAAGAACTTACGGAAATAATATTTCAATCTCGTAAAATTAAGAAATAACTATCACAATAAAAAATATAAAAGAAAAAAAGTAATTGTAATAATAAAATATATAATGGATTATATTCTAAGTGCCGATTAGAAATTTATTAATATGTATAATTTCAGTTATTAACATTGAAAATCAGTTTATATTGTGTTGTATTGCTAAATACACAACAAACTATAACCTCGATATCACGACATTCGTATATAAAAAATTACATAAATATAAAAATTCTATATAGTGCATCATTATGTCCAAAGCTGCAAAATATTAAAATTTTGGTAGATCTGATCTAAATACAATAAACATACTGGATAAAATGAAAGATGTACTTTTTCATGCGTTATAACATCGTATATCATTATAATTCAAACCATACATCTGGTTCTTTAGTTGCGAAGATGCTTTTGAATATATGTGCATATCTTTTGTTTGTAAAAAATATATTAAAATATTTTTAGGTTTAGAATTTGTCAAAATAAATGTAAAATTTTTCAATCAAAAATTTTAATATTTGTTATAAAAAGCTATCAGATTTGATTTTTATTGTTATGCAATGTATACATATGTGATTATAATACCGAACATGTTTTTTTATTCATGGAATCACATAAATTTAATTAGTTTATCTGATGTTGTTTTGTATTGATAATTTAAAAAATAAATTGTGTGTTTCGATATCGAACATTTGAAAACAACATATAGCATTTAAAATATATTATATAGCCTATTTGAATGTCATATTTGTATTTTATTTTTTATTCCGAAAACTACCTAGTCAAGAAAAAAGGTATTTTTGCAAACAAAAAACCTTTATTTGCTTTGTCTAAATTCTAATAATATACAATTCCATAAATGCAATTGAAACTAATTTTATAAGTTTTATATGATCTTTTATTTTTTTAAATATAACAAAGCTTTATTCTAATCTTCTTAAATAATAGAAATGCAGTTTATATGTCTTTTTAATCTTTTTGGTGCATATATTTCATTTTTGTCTATTTATAATGAATATTTTTGCACTTGCATAGTAATAATTCATATTTTTTTGGTCGCTAAACGGCTAAAATATTTATTGTATGTACGGTTTTAAAAATCCGATCATATTTAGCATTTCATTACGCTGTATATCACATTTTTCGATAATATAAATATAAGTAGGTGTTAAATACTTTTCACTATAGTATTACTAACTTCAGTTTACACACAGAAAATATGTGATTCGAAAATTATTAGTCGATGTAGCGTAATTTTTTCGGTATATTTTTTTGTTATTAATCTTTTGAAATATGATTTTTTCTTGTAATTATGAAGGCTTTAGCCAATAAAATTATTTATGAATAAGAATGAAAAAAAAAGCATTCATTTTTTTTAGATTACAATTAGAATTTATTTGTAATGTATAAAATTTTTATTCTGTTCTTTGAAAAACAATTCATCTTTTTTTATTTTATTTGTTTCTATTTTATTTGTTATTAAAGTATAGATGATTGATAATTCATTAGTTTGTCCGATTTCATGCAAAGGTTAGTCATAAAAAATGTTAAAATAAGATTATAATCCATATTTTGCGGGTATTTATGTGTGGACTTATGCGGAGTCACCGGAAAACATAATAAATGTATAACTGAATGTGAGTAAAAATCTATAATTTAAGTTCTTCCACCAATGTGAATGTTTTTATATTTAGAAAAATTCTTGTTTTTTATAAATAATAATTGTATTATTACAGCTATTTCAGCAGAAACTAATTTACATAAGTCTCTATAAGCCTTTTTTAACTATTTTAAAACTTCTGATGTAATTTGTACTACATTTTACTGGCTAAAAAATGCAAACTTCGATTATAAATATTGCTTAGCCAGAAATAAAAAAAAAATAGGCATATTAACTCACAATTAAAAAAAAATTCGTAATAAGATATAAAAATATAATTTTGATTTTGATTTTTGTAATAAAATTATAAATTAAATTTATATATGTAAATCTTTTTTAGTTCGAACTCTAGTTTTACCACAATAGAATATAATAAAAAGGATTTAAAAAATTTACATGTAATTTTTAATTTTATTTAATAAATCTATGATTCGAAAAAAATATATGTTTGAAAATTTGTGCTTAAATTTTTTTCTTATCATAAATGAATCCAATTAGCGTGTTTTGCATACGCTTAGAAAATCAAAAATTACTTTCATCTTTAAAAAATGTTTTTTATATACTGACTATATTTTTCTTTAGTTTGATGTGTTTTTTGTATATTTATCTATTCAAAAAATATCTAAAATAGCAAATAGAGCAATAATTACAAAAGGGGAATAATATTAATTTATAAAATTACATTCCATACATCTACTTGTTATGCGTAAGAAACACAAAAAGTTTATCTTGAAATGAATTTTCTAAATGTTATGATGTTCAATATCATTACTATATCGTTTTTAGACATTATTTCTTATTCCTAAAAAATATGTTTAAAAATATATATCAAAACAAACTGGTTCCAACTTCTTTTTTTAAATTCTATTTAAAAATTAAAGCTCTTTTTATGTATAGAATTTTTTAAAATATACTACTACATTCATTCTACGAAAAAGGGATTTTTTATGATGGCTTGGTTTGTTTATTAAAAAAAATTTCTTAGATATAAATTATCCATTTAGAAAAATTATAAACTTATCAGATTTTTACATATGGATATATCTATCTTATTATAGTTTTCATTAGAAAATCAGCATAAGCAATTGAATAAATGGATTGCACATACATTACGAGCTCAACCAGATTAAATAATACAAAGATAGGTTTTTTAGGCATTAAAATGGTGATGAATTTGAAATAAACATTAAGAAAGCGTATTTTTTTATTTGTAATGCAGTGATTAAGAAATTAATTATGTAATAAATATCTTAAAATTGTGCATTCACAATACAGAATGATTTCTAAGAAGAAAAGATACGTTTAAAAAAAATCGAATGTATCACACTTTCTTTGCAACAAATAAACTATGCCACAAAATATTTAATCTTAGGTAATCTAATAAAGTTTTAAAAATATTTAATTACAAATGATCGTAAATACGCGTTTTATTCTATATAAATGGATTCTATAGACATTAACATTAATATATTTCTTTTACATCGTAAAAGTATCATATAAAGACAAACATATACCAAATTTTGCGAAAACATGTTTTAAGCTTCCATAAAATATTTTTCTGATCATAAATAACATGTATACAAAAATTAATGAAACTCATTATATTATACCATGGATGATAACTAACTTTAAATTCACTATCATTGAGGTCAATTTTCAATGTTATTATCAAATCAATATGACACTTAACATAATTAAATATTCATTACATAAAAGTTCTATTAACAAATGAAAACGACATATCTTATATAAAAGATAAGGAAATATGGTAAACTACCATAAAAAACGTTTTATACAGCTAATTACACATTTAAAGAGGTACAGAGCCTTTTCAACATAAAAATTCATGTATAACGAATTTTATTGGATTTTTAAGTATATTACATATAGTATAATTATGCATGCAATGTATTCAATAAGAAATCTCAACACTTTATTATGATTAAATGTTTTATGCGTGCGAAAAAAATATAACCTTTGTACTGTATACATATAATATCCAATGCCAGATATTTATAGAAATTTTAAAAAATAATATACCTTTAAAAGAATATGTGCATATGAAAAATTTATTGATTTTATTTTCTAAAAATAGATAAACTAGTGATTTTAATAAAACATAATAATTTGAAAAAAAACACCATAGCTTGAATGTATGAATCTGAAAGAATCGTATTTACAATATATTAAATATAAAAATGACCAAAAAGAACTTTGTAATTGATTTTTCCAAATTGCGATCGTGCACTTCTGTTTTAACGAAATATCGTCCTAAAGAGCAACGAAACAACTAGAATTTCATAAATGCAAAAAAATTTTCTTTTAAATCAATTCGTACCCATTAACGTAATTATTCAATTCTTCACATCTTCAATTAAATGCGCCTTTAAAAAAAATTATAAATTAAAATATGATATTTGGCATTTTTAATACATAATGTTGACGATATACTTTAAATTTTAATACAGAGCTTAAAATTACGAAATTATCCATTATATTATATTCATTAAATAAATTTTATAGTCTATTAATTTCGCGAAATAATTTATTACTGCTGATTTTAAATTATAAACTATAATAGAAATATCTAAGATGGAATTTTATGTTTGGTTAATATATAAATATTAAAGTTTGTTTCTTGTTATTTCAACTTTTTCTTTGCTTTATTTATTCATATGGATTTTTATTATTTTAACTCTTCATAATTTGATTTGGTTTATACAATCGCATAAGAACTTCGTATTTTATCAATAGAAATATTCTTAGCTTTTCATCTGAGTATTACTTTATGATACAAGCACAAACAATTCTAAATGACTTATCAAAATCAATTGTAACATATATAAGAATTTATAAAATTAATTATCTTCGCAGTATGATTTTAGTTACATTTACTATACATCTGACAATACCATTGATGAAACGACCTGCAAAATATTGCATACAAATGGCAAATTAAATAATAAATTGCAACCGCCTATTTTAACTTACCTTTTAATCTATATAAAATATAATAATTTATAACACATTAACAAACTCGTTAGAATTATTCTATCTGCTGCGTATTGATCTCGAAATTTGGTATTAATGGAAGTTTACCCGCGAACTATACATTAAATTATTACCGTAAAACTATTTCACCGTATTATTAGCCCGTTAAAATAAATCAAGAAAAAATAGCATTTCTCTTATATTTAGTTTTGCCTGATTGTCGTATTGCCGATATAAATATTACGAATAGTTTATGTCTTAAAATTTGGAGGAAAAACCAATGAGAAACGAAATGATAATGGAAATTAAAATTTAAAATTACAATAAACGTTGGATATTCTAAAAATGCTCGATTGTTGAAATATTCAAGATTTTTAATTCAAATTACATTTTCTTTTTGCACAATATACCATAAGGATGATTAATACCATTTTAAAATGTTCTAACCATTTTATAAAAATACAAGAATCTGAAATAACAGATAGAAAACTCAAAAAGCCAATATGATCTGAAAATTTGCTACTTATTATGGTTGGAAACATCAAGAAGGATGCTTGTAGTTTAGATTTACGTAAATTTCTATTGTAAAATGTTGAAAATTTCAGGAAGTGCCAAAACAATGTTTTCTATGTTATCAAATCACGAGCTAAATCTTACAATAAATGGATAAAAATGTAAATATAGCCACTAATAAACGTCTACATTCTGATGCCATAATATATAAACCTAAAGAAGATATAATATAGAAAAATATTATATATAGTTTTTTTACTTGTAAGAAAAACGAATCTAATCAAAAAAGAAATCAAGGATTTTATTAAAAATAATAAAAAGCAGCTATTATAACACTCTATATATAGATTTACATAGTTTATATCACCGAAAAAATATTTGCGTAATCATTATAAAATATTTTGTGTTTAATAAAAAAATATATCTATAGAAAGCATATAAAAAATTTTTTTTTACACTGGTATACACACATCTTGATTTTATAATGAGCATGTAAATTCTTTAATATAGGAAATATTTGCTGGTTTTTATGAACATATACACACCTAATATTCAGAACAGAACATTAAAACAACTCGACACGTATTTTAAGTCCATTATTGCCTTGGTAAAGATATTATTAGTACAAAGAAATTACATAAAACACAAAAATTTCTTATTATGTAATTTTGGTCAGATGAAAAATATATATAATTGGCAATTTAAAATATAAGTATGCATTAGTTACTTAGAACACAAAAATTATCTTGCATTTAAAACAAATTAAAATGTTTAAATTAAAGATAATAGCTTTAGATAACATATTACAATATTTAAATTGATGCTATCTGTGTTAATTCCTATCTTTATCTTCATATCAATAATTTTTAGAACTGTTTAACAAGTGTATTTTATGTACTTAATGGTTTAAAGAAAACGAAATTTATATATTACAAATATGAAAAAATTTTGTGCAGCTACAGCAAAATTTTTATAATGCAAACCATAGACACATTATTATACAATAAAATAAAAACGTCGTTTTAGTAATATGTGACCACATTGGTAATGTATAAAAAGAAATCAATATAAGTGGATTCTATAAAATTTTGGCAATGATTATTTGAACATCTATTAATCAATTTTCCCTCTAAAGCTTTTTAGAATATTCTACTATCATGTTTTTATTTGATATTTTTTATAAAAGATCAATTTATGTATATTTAATCTTTAAATAAAATAAAAAGGCATATCTACGATGTTACCATGATCATAATCCCCAGAATAATATAAGCATAAGTAAAATTATTCATTTTTAGGATTTTTTACATTTTTGTAAATTTTTACTTTTATAAGCTTTATATTTAAAGATAAGTTTATCCATATAAAATATATCCAGATATCATATAAGCTGCAGTCCTATTCCGTTTCTACTTATACAATATTTTATTGGAGAAATTAGAAAGGTGTATAGATAAATAAAATCTGTAAATGGATTTAAATTTAATAAGTCATTTTTTAACATATATTTAAAATTTTGCGTAAAAATTATTTTATGGACATTCATAGATATGAAAACCTAGATATTGTAAGATGAAATGATATTTAAAATTTGTTATATATTTTCTTTAAATACTTATTCACAATTGAATGAAATTCCAATTAAATCTTTTGATTTGTATATAGCAAGTTATAAGTATAAATTATTTTGTTGATTTCATGAGTTCGGTATGCAGATTACATGTATGATAATCTATGGGATCCATTTTAAGGCATTTGGTAAAAAAGGTGATTAATAAATCCTTAAACACCTTATAAGCACTAATTAATCTTTGCATAAAAATTAACAAAACAGTTTCTAATTTTAACACGAATATTGCTTTATTGGTTTGAAATCTATAAAATATTGCAATGCAGTATGCAATATTTATTTATCAGACAATATTTAAAATATTATTTGAACATCGGTCAAATCCCTATTAACTATATGTA
Organism: Rhyacophila brunnea; assembly: GCF_057557595.1. Taxonomy (NCBI): domain Eukaryota; kingdom Metazoa; phylum Arthropoda; class Insecta; order Trichoptera; family Rhyacophilidae; genus Rhyacophila; species Rhyacophila brunnea. The sequence continues at coordinate 417,500 of NW_028232820.1, forward strand.
TTGTAAAAAGTAAATATCGCAAAGATAAATATTTTCAATAAATCAATTCAATATGATTTCTATGTTGCTTTAATCGATATATATTATAGACAATATTTATTTTTTATAACTTAAAAAGTTGATATGTGATATTAAAGTGTAATAGTTATCGATATCCTTATATATATAAAGCCCACAATAATAATTTGGAACGGATAGATTCCAACGTCTTTTTTTGTTTCACATATACAAGATTTTTATTTATTATAACTTAATCTAACAACCAGATCAGAAAATGAAAGTGAAAATAGAGATCTATAATATATTTTCCATCGTATAAAAGGAGAGATTTTACTTTATACAAAGATTTTCATATATTTTGTAACCACAATCATTGTTAAAAGCGCACATAAAATCCGAAAACAGGTTTTGGCATGGGTTTCATCATATCATAAACATTGAAGAACGTCTAATTTCCTTTTTTTTCATGATAGTACAAAAGTTCTTGATATTCGAACAAAATCGTATAATAAACAATTCAAATAAGCACATGACCATTTCTTGTGTTAAAACTAATGAATAAAGCCAATAGTTGAGTGGCTTCTACTTTTATATTTGATATGTTACAAAATATTTTTCACCATATTTGATTTTTAAATTAAATAAATTTATGAGATCTGCAGTATCACCAATGAAATTCTTGTAATTATCTCATTAAAAAAATTTGTTAGGAAAAAAAACTAGTAATAAACTTCTTGATTGAAATTCAGTACTTTATATGTCTTTTTTTTTCTTTATTTTTTTTCCAATATATGATTTATTTTGATTACACAAATTTAACTATTCTTCTCTGGTTCATGCATGTTTATTATCTATTGTAAGATGGAATATATATTATTTATCCCGGTAGAAGGATCTATTTATTTGAATCACAGTTAAAAATCCCATAGCAATTCATTACTAGTTAGACGTTTATAAATATTGTATTTTATAAAATTTTAACTAGTTTCTATATTTTTAGAAAAAAACCATAGATAAAATTTCAGTCATAAATTTAAATCAATAAATGTATGTATACTTTACTTTCATTGGCTAAAATTAACATTAAAAAGGATGTTTTTTTTAGAAATTATATAAGAAATACTGATCAAACAAGATAGAAAAGATATTTTTTTGCACATTTAAAACAACTATTATTATGTTGATTAAAATAGGTATAATAAGCCTTATAGCATCTAATGAACTTATTCATTGAAATAAAGGTGTATAAAATCACGAAAAATACAATAAGTTCTATATCTATTCAAAAAATATATGTAATGACCCGTCCAAAAATTGGTTAAAAAATTACATGTACAATATTTAACTGAGTAAAGAATCTCAGATGAAGAAGAAAAACACATGCAAACTCTCATACTATACATGAAACTTGAACCGATATAATTTTGTTGAAGAAAGAGAGCTGACTAATATTATCAGGGGAAGGTGTTAAAAGATTCATTAAAGAGCTGTAAAATAAATTAAGGGGTGTACACAATGCAGTAGATAGGGTTCAAAAAAAGAAGAAACACAGCAAATAAATAAAAGAATATATTTACTTTCAAAAAAATCAAGCATACCTCACTCAATCTAGCTAGGATTATACCGACTATTTTTATGTTATGATAATAATAAATCATTTTTATAGGAATAGAATGAATCCATACATTTTCATTGTTTGAATATTTGTTCTGAAAGTTTAATTATGGTTAAATTTTGAAGAACAGCTTGGTAATTTTTCTCCAAGCTTAACTTGATTAATTTACCGCGGGCAGATCATATCTATACTTCTAATATGTTTTCTTTCATCTTCTTCCTTAATTCTCTACTTATTAGGGCCTATTAACTTAGGATATATCTCGATGCTAATTCTTATATATGCTTCAGTTTAGTTTGTGAGTTTCGAGTTCTTATGGGTACATTTTATTCATTTAGTTGCAACATAACTAATAATAAAATATAACTTGAATGATAGCGTATTTTGCAAAGAAACAAATAATTTTTCTTAAAATCGGATTTATAATTTATAAACTTTATAAAGCATTAGAATAATTATTTTTTTAGACGAGCCTTGAAGCTAATTTCAAAAAATGACGGAAGAGTATGGATTTACATATTTCACTAGGAAAATGGTTTTTTCGGATTCTAATAGCTCCAGCTTATTTTTTTTACGCAGAAAGACCAGAATTTTTACATTTCTTAAAATTATAGTTGCCCAAATACAAAATCTCACAAAAAAAATATTACTAAACGATTCAATAAATTAGATGATTATAATTTATATGTTTCAACAAAAATTATAATATTTATAAGGTACGTTCATGATATTTTTTTCGTAATGTAATCCTTTTTTTTAATTTAACAGACTTAAATGCATAAAAATATAGATAAAAAGATAAAACAAATATTTTCATTTTATTACATCTAGAATTATTGATAATATTTATGTACAACTTTTCCTTCTTTTAAAATTTAAGTTTCTTGGATGCATTTCAATGGTAAATTGGTATGGATGTTCATTTTATACAAGATCTGATAATGTGATTTAAAAACCACAGTTTTTTTCTAGATATAGACCAAAAAATATTTAAATTTTCAATTAGAATGAAAATAAAACACAAAAAACGAAATTAAATTGCTTATTCACAAAGTAAAACTTGCGAAAAAGATATATCTACGATTTCTTATAACAAAGTACTTTATACACGTGAAGAAGTATAATCTTACCTCATATTATACCCCTGTCGCCCACACTCGAATTATTTATTATAGATTATTATACAAGTTTTTTATCTAGATTGAAAAGGTTGAAATACTTTCACTTATTTAAAAGTAATATTTTATTGTATATTACTTATTTGTCTAACTGAAGAATGATCGACCAATAAAAAGCTTCTTTATACAATGTTGATACCAAAAAAAAATAACAGAAAATTTTACTTGCTGATGACTGTAAAATAAAGAAAGAGTAGGATTCAACTATGGAATGTATGAACACGTAAACATTGTCTTAAAAAACCTAAAAATAAATTCCGTTACATATGATATTTTATTCAAGCATCGTTAAACCACCGATACCTCCAATTGATATAATGCTTACAAAAACATCAAATTTGAATCCCTTTTAAACTTCAAATCATCGTTAATGAATTTATGTCTAAAAATATTCTTTTTAAATCAAGAATATCACACCTTTAAATTTAAATAAAATATATATGCTAATTAATATATCATCGTTTGAGCTGAACTTGTTTATTTTATTTGGATATTGTAATTAGACCAAATAGATGCACAATTTGATTGAATTTTAAATGGTAATATTATATTTATATAGAGTTTATTTTAACATTGTAAGCTTATAACTTTATTATCCCAACACCAGGCTTATCATGCCCACCAGTATTTACAGTAGCCACAAAATCACGTAACATTCAACTAAATAGTTCTGGATTAACTACAGGAGAAACAAATTCTTTTCCATTATAAACAATAATACGATTACAAACCATATAACGTGCATATATCTTAACAATTCTTGGGTTTATATTATTTATTCTCACATGTTTGTTTACTCAATAGGCATTTCTTGATTAATGTAACTCCTGGTGAAAGACCACGCTTAATATGTCGTCTTCATATTGATAGAAGAAGATCTGCAAATTATATTATTGTATCTCTACAAGATCGATTCCTCAGTAACTGTATTTTCTAAATACCAGGCGTTGTTTATTCAAATTATTTGACATTTTGGTTTGGGCTATATAAAATAAAGAGTCTAGATTTGAATATCAAAATAAATTAACAAATATTTTAGTGATTAAACGACCAGATATTACAGGTTATGCGTTTCATTTCCATATAAAACGTATGCTTAAATATTAAGCACGGACAACCCGTTTTAATTTTGGTTGTTATCTGAAGTATTATTAATAAGTGTTGAGATGTAATTTATATTTTGAACACTGAGGATTTTAATTTAATCACAAGAAATCAATACAAAATTATATAATACACAACGAATAATCAGAGCGTTAAATATAATCATGGAAAACATGGGCGATATTAAATATTAATCTTCGAAAAAAAGTAATTAAAACATTCAAGGAAATAACCTTATATTCATATAATTTAAAGATAGAACAGATGTATTAGAACATGATCATGTAAATATTAATGTAGTTTTTACAAAAAAAGTTGTAAAAAACCCAAAAGAAACTATCTTTCCACATATACGATGTATTATATGGTAAATCTATTTAATATAACGACAGAAAATACAGTTAAAATCATATAATATAACATAAATATAGTGGTAAAAAAATTTTATGCTAAGTTTTCTATTTATTGGATATAAATATATTCTTCGACCCATTAAAAGTCAAGTATTCGCCTAATAGAAATTACATGAATTGGATCTCATAATCTATCGCAATTTACATATTAAAATAGCAGAAGATCAAAAATTGTTGTGTTTAAAATATATGCTACTTAAAATCACATAAAAAAATATTACTGCCATCAGAAGATATAACTGTTTATGACAGAAAGTGATAACATCAAAAAAAGATTAAAACTGTATTTAACTTGCAAGAAGCTATCTATCTACATGTAATTTTCGACATATTTATAATCCAGAAAAGATAAAACATTAGATTAGACACCAAGACGTAAGATAATATAGAATCTATAATAAAGAAGTATTTTAAGTTGATAGCCGAGATATATTCAAATCATAAATTTGCAAAATATATTTATCGATTTTATGCTAGGTTATATTTATCAGGGGCTAAACATTTTAAAAACGTTTATAACATTAAAAGAGGCTTATACTGTACTTACTATTCATTCAAATCCATAAAATATTTTTATGCATCATGATTTACATAAAATATTCTTCAAGTGTTGTAATTTATTTCACTTTTAATATACATTTTGTTTCTACAGGTTCTACCTAATCATATAAATTTTTACTTGCGCTTAACTTTCATTATAAATCTGAGGCTTATATTAAATTTGTATTTGTGTATCTACGAAATTTTTCTCGTAGATTTGAAAAATCAACTATAAGTAGAAAAAAAGCAATTTCTATGGCCTATGTTAAAATTTTGAATAACAATATCTTATATTTTTACATATATATTTTATAGATATTTATCTTTATCGATTTAAACAGTTAGAAAAATAATCACCGTAAAACGAATCTCAAAGTATTCACTGAAATCAAGATTCACAATAAAAATAATTCGAAATATTTATACACAAAGCCATATAATGAACAAAACACTATAAAATGTGATTTTTTTGTCGTGATTTGCTATAGGTCGTATATTAAGAATCTAAGAAGTAATAAAAAGTACACAATGAGAATAAAATCGAATAAAGGACTTGAATCGATGACTCTTGAAAGAATATACATTGGATGATCTTAACAGAGATTTAAATAGGGTGTATATGGCTATTTCTGTGATTATAAATAAATCAATAGTTTTGCTGAACAAAATTTATATCACAAAATAACATTGACATATGAATAGAAATTAGCATTGCATGCCATATTTAATAATAGATTTAGCAATAAATGTGAATATTTAATACACATAAATTATGCTATATCAAATAATTATATATATATGAATGTTTTTTTAAGCCAATATTAACATTGTTTCACTGTTTTTAAATATATGAATTATATCATAAAAATATTCTGGCCATAATAAAGATAATTTATTTTTTCAAAGCATAAAAAGTTAAGTTTATAAATATCTAGAGAAAATTTACATATGTAAAAATTATAATAAAATTATATAAAAAAGTGATTTATAGAAATTTAGGAGCGTTTTTACGTTTTAAGGCTCCCAGGAGGGCAGAAAAGTTGAAAACTTACAATCAGGGAAGCCTTTCTTAATCTAGTACCAAGATGTGCCGCACCTATCATGAATTTCTGCTTTTATAACTGAGCTGTAGAAAGTTTTATTTACATAAAAAAAGAGGGGTTAAAGAATGAACTACAAAACAGAAACTTCCAAATATATGATATAAACAGTATTTTATATAACATTGATATTTTTTATGTTCTTTTACACTTATATAAAAGCATAAAAACGAAAATATTTCATATATCTGCTGTGATTTTGTGCATAAAGTTGACCTTTTAGCCTTTAAAATATTCATTATCTAAGTTCGTAAAATCACTATTTACAGAGTTATAATCAAGTTTTAAATATTATTTACACAAAAAAACATTTAATTTACTGCTAAAATTGATTTTTAGTCTTTTTAAATATTTCAGTAGAATTTAAGTTTTCAATCAAACCACCAAACCAAGTATAATTAAAAAAACCTTTATCAGTAAATTTTCGAGGGCATAAAAATATTATGTTCCTTTGTTTGCATTATACTCCTCTATATTCATCTTAATTTTCTGTAACACAAGCCCGTGAACCTCTTGTGGACCCAGTATCCCAATATCTTTTGTTAAAGTGTAGAAACTTATAGGCTGGTTAAAATCTAATATTATTCGGTAAATTTGCATTACTCAAATCCGACTCGTATTTTACATCCATTAGGAGATAGCTGTACATATATGTTATTTTATTGCCATAATTTATATCCGAAGGTTTTGGCACAACTTTAGAAATCATCGTTAGATCATCATAGAAGTTTTGAATTTTTTCATTAAATATTTAAAATATACAAAATAAAATAAAAGCTTAGAAATTACTTAAAGAAAATTATATTAGCATCTAAAATACCTCGTTAATATAAATAAAGTTGAAATCTTACATTAAATGATTCTTGGTGTATTTATTATTTTAAAATACAAAAAAAAACTTTGAAATACAATTTTTACGTAGTAACATAAATACATTCTTGCACACGAATAAACCAAAAAAAACTTTCAAGAATAGTAAAAAAATTATGATAAATAATTCTCTTTATCCTCAAATCCCCATTCACATTCTCAAATCTGTGTTAACTTACGTTTCAAAACAATCCTGGGGATTCGGGACTTGCTTATAATTGTATATTTTTAGACAAATAAAATAGTATATAAACATAAACTAAAAAATAATACTGCTTAAAACATAGTGAACGTGTATATATTCTAATATAGTGATATTAAAAGATTTAAGAATATCAGAAAAAATTTCAATAAGTTTTAAGATGCCTATTAACTTATCTTATTTTAAAACAAATCATTTAATTAATAACAACACTTCGATTGTATATTTTGAAATTATAAAAAATTTATTAAGATGAAAAAGTGGAAAATAAAAGTGTGCACATTGAAAATCTGCTTTAGAATCAAATTTATTTTTATTGGATTTGATTTCTATCCTTTTAAATATATTTTTTTATTTATATCCCTCAAAATGCTTATTGCTATTACAAATCACCATAGTCGAATTATAGGAATCTGATTTTTATATAATATCACAAAATTTGACTTTTCCATCCTTTTCTACACAAATTACCCGGTAAAAATATGCAGTTTTATGATTTTTAAACAGAAAGAATTAATCGTATAGTAACGTTTGGATAGATATATATTCATATATGCAATATAGTGACGCAGTTGGTTTAGAAACGCTTATATCAAAACTTGTGATCTAACTGCAAAGGATCATGGATTCATATAAATTTACTCAAAACGAGAAACAGCCGCGAGAATCCGGTCTATCAAAACTAGAAGGTACACCCTTAAAACGACTGATAACCAATAATAAATTGAAGATTGTTGTGCAAGACACCGAAAACTAGCAATTATTTAAATGAAAACCACTACTTTCAGCAAAGAACATGGATAAGTATAGAGTGGTGGTGGTATCGTAATCAAACTATAACGTAAAGTAAGTAGAACACCCGTTCCCTTCCAAAATAAAACACCATAGTAAATAGATCTAATATATGGAGAATTTATGGCACTGGTAAATGTGAAGAACTACATGTTGGTTAATTAGATAATCAAAAATTTCTAAAAGTCATAAATGAAATCCTAAAATCAAGACATGCACGAGTAAATAATAAATAAAGTGAATTCGTCAGGAATTTCAAAATATAGGATTTTGGAATACTTCTAAGTATTGGATTACGCACTATCAAGAACTATAAAGACATTTGAAACAATAAATATCGAGATAGAAGATGAATTGAAAAAGAAGGTGAATATGAAGTATTAGAATTAAGTATCAGCCAAGTCTATTCCAATGAGCATTCTAAAGTTTTCTCCGGACACCATTAAAAAGCAAAATTAAATCTACCTATAAATTTCAATTTGTTTTATATCATCCATATCTGAAATATTTCGGGATTTTTCTCTGATTCACAAATAAAATTTATATAGCGACATTTCAAAAGATTTCAGTCGGGTGTCTTTGATTATTATCACCTATAAACATATTAATTTGTGCTTCCTAATATCCCCATTTTTTTTATTTTTTCTTTTCATTGACATATAAACAGCTTGAATTCTGGAACGCAAAAAGTTTTTTTATTATGAATCTATATGTTCATTCTTTCCAATTTATAGATTTATTATAAAATAAAACGCTTTTTTTTTGGATTTAAATATTATTCTGATCACATAATTCTAAAAAATTATAGGTTTATCAATCTTGAGTACAACAAAGATCTTTACTTTTTGTCTATATCAAAAATAGACTAGCATGGTTTTTGTTTATACTACTTATAACAATTATATTTAATTTAAGAATTTATTATTTTCACAGCATCCATAAATTACCCTAGTAAAATCTGAATAGCTGATGATATCGTTTCTTCATGTTTTGCCTTAATATAATTAATTCTTTTTGAATCAATAAAAAGTAAAGCGAAGCGATTCTATCCTTTAAGAAGGATATTTATGCATGGTTACCACAGATATCACATAAATATTTTTTTAAAATAATTATATTTATCGGAAAATCCAATTCTAAAAACATAAAGCGACACGTTTAAAAGAAAATTTTTCTTGATGTAAAAAACAAAATCTAATTCCTCTATTTTTTATATTGATGCAAATATAAAACCTTTACTTTACATATTATCGGTAATTATAGTCTTATATTATAATTAATGTTTTAAAGAAGAGAATTAACGTAGGTCAAATGATAATATAGAAAATTGTCAAATAGTTTTAGAAACTCAACTAAGCAAAATATAGCAGAAAAAAACCAAAACAGATGTTTAAAAAAGAAAAATACTACATATATAGCAAAATTATTTACTGTAATCATAGATAGTACTTAAATTTTTTATAGCTGTGTAGATATATACGTATCAAAAAACTGTGCAACACTTTATCCAATGATTGAATGTTCATAAAAAAATATTTAGAAACAATTAAGAAACTATGGCTCTGAGAATTTAACTTAAAGGCTTTTTTCTTCATGTGTGGTATAATTTTTTTAGGTGCATTTTTTAAAATCAAAACTAGTGTATTTGAATTTTTTTTTGCATAATAGAATATATGTTCAAGTTTATAGCCATTTCTAAATCATTATAAGAAAGAATGTGGTTTGAGTCAGTTGATTATATTTCACACTATTTAATATAATTATTTAACTTCCTTATAGTTTTCCATAATAGCATATTTAAATATATGTTAAGAGAATAAATATATTGAGCTTACGATAGTAGTAGATGTATTCTGTTTTATACAACTCTTTTATAATTTTAAATTAGTAATTGCTTGTGCTCTAAAAAATTTGATAATTCTGAAAGATTATGTCAATTGTGAATACTTATTTTATATGATACGATGTGAATCTATTTTCAAATTATTATTTTAATTGATTCATATTCGTTTACAAAAAAAATTGACATGATTTTTTTACACATTTAGATAATTTAAATTGTATTTTTTTATATATTTGATCATATGCAGTTTCTCCTTTTAAATACATATAACTTAATATTATATTTTTAAATATTCAATATTTCTGCTATTTTATTTCGCAAAACACAGCAAACAAGCAATTTCATAGAAAATATGATTTTTTATATTATATTTGACTCATTATATTTAAAATTTGCTTTTTTAAATAAAAATAATCAATAGTTATCAGCAAAATTAAACAACATAAAAAATGACATGTCTACAAATAAGTAAATATATCAGATTTACATATTGAATTTTGTATTTTTCTTATTTAACCTGTTCTATAATTTTTGTAAATTCAAGGATTTAATTTTAGCAAATCGCTTCTTTCGAAATTTACCATAGAATATTATTTACTTTCTAAACACAAAGTTATATAAAGATATAAATAATACTACTTATTCTATAAATTATTCGAATTTTAGACACTAAAGCTTTCTAATATCGCAAAAATCAAATTTACACTAAGATATGTATAGAAACACTTTTTCGAATGTAATCTATTTATTTTTTATTTGAGAAAAGCAATTATTTAGAATATGCATATTTTTATGTGAATAAATTTTACCTCGAAATAGATTCTGAACTGAATTCATATAATTAGCATGATTGGTAATTATGATCCATAAGAAATTTTGAATAAACCTGGTTTGGAGAAACATGAATTTGAATAAAAAGTAAAGGGAAAAAACTTATATTTTTTTAAAAATAATTTACTAAGATTGTAGTAAATTCGTTCGTATAATTATTGGATCTATCACAAATATATATTTACTGTAAAGCCAAATTAAAATACCGATACCTGTCTATAAAAAATTAAATGTATATATCATCTAAGTCAAGTTTTTGATCGTAAAGACATAATTTATATTTTTCTTAAGTTTGGCGCATTTTCATAATAGAAATATTAATAGGTGTTTTTTTTCTTTTAAATGTTTTACTAAATTACAAAACGATTATATGCAATCATAGTAACAATAAGAGAATTTTATTATAAAACACAAAACTAGCTTGTTCGTTGTGTTTTTAAACCAAACATAAATGCACAGAAGATGGAAAAGTAATTAAATATCTTAGATCTAACTATAAATATAATATGTTTAATAAAATAAAAAAGGCTCAATGGCAAAATTATTATTTTAAAAATTACATATACCATTATATTTTATATTTAAAATAATAAATTTAGCTGTCTAATTACAAAAACGTAATAAATAATGTCGTTAAAATACTAATCAAGTCTTTAAGTATTTGTGAAGCCCCTGAAAATAGTATGTTTCAATTTTGTTCTTCGCAAAAACAATAAAATTGAAATAAGTATGTTCGAGTTTTTTTGGTTGCTGAAATATTAAAATTTTCAAAAAAAATACGCTGAGTTATGTCGAAAATAATAATATTTATATTATCAAAAAAACAAAATGATAAAAATGATGTTTTGTAACATTTGTAATTGCCTTTACCTTATATATATTGAAAAAATCTGTTAAAGGTATCACATCTATAAACATAATAGTACTTAACTAATTTGTTAATATTTTTTGTTTCTTTATGCATTTTATAAATAGAGAATTTAGAATTGTGCGACAGTTATGGTTCAAAGAAATTTTTTTTTTATAAATTTAATAGTTTGATATTAAATCTAACACCATTAGAATCTTATCTATCATATCATTCAAAAAAAATTTGGACAGGAAATTATTAATGATTTTTGTTTTTATAATGCTATGATCATCTATTGTGCAGGTGTAATATGCAACAAAGTATATACACACCATGATTAAGAATTTAAATTTTCTAACTATATTACGCAAGTAAATGAAAAAAAAGTGGATTTTATAATATTGCTATACATTAATTAGCATTTAAAAAGAAAAATAAAGAATCAAATGTATTAACGAAGGATATATATTAAGAAATTTTTTACATATTTTTATCAGATCTCGTGTAACAATTAAAACCTTAGTATTTTTTTTAAGATTCAATCTTACCATTGCTAGAAAACAAAGCCAGATTTTTCTTTGAAAATAGCATAGATGTAAAATGATTTACTGCAAATCTTTTTTGCTGCTTGAGTAATTGAAAACAAAGTTTAATGTGAAACATTCAGAGAATAGCGGCTGTTTAGTTATGTTTCAAATCGCAGCGTATTTTTATATTCGCGAATGAAAATTATTTTTTTGATCTCCGTCACACAATGAATTTTTGAATATATTAAGTGTATTCTCATATAACTATAATCACACGAATCTGATTTTAGGTTTTGAAACCCCAAAGTATACAAATACAACAATATTTTTTTTATCAACCAATTCCTTTCGTACTTTCAATCATATATAGTTTCGCACTGTAGACAAATTTATTTTTGGAGGATACAAAAGATCATTTTAAAATATTTTGTTCGCAGTAGGATATTACAAAAATATATTTCACAGAAATTATAAATATTTATGATGTGAAAACATTTTATACAAAATTCAAAAGGCTTATTGAAAAATGAATTATAATTCTTGTCGTATAGTGTTCAATTTATAATTTTATGAAGTAAAACATGCGCCCGTTCTGTAATGATCCCTTTTTTACAAAAAAAAATAAAATCAATTCTATTTATATGTAAAAATAGTAAGAGTGGGATACAAGATTGAAAAATTGATACAATAATATATTAGAATCACAATTGGCATGACACAGGTATGTAGCATACATTAATAATATAATAAAATTTATTTTTTATTTCTACCAAAATTCTTGTCACAATCAAAACTTGTATTTATCACTTCTGATATTTTATTTTTGTAGTATATATATCACAAAAGTTGTTTTAGTATTTTAAATATGTCAATTGATATATATAAGTAATATATATATTAAAATACAATAACAAGTTGCAATTCTAGAAAATGCTTGATTTACTATCTTATGGATGTTAATATATTTTTAAAGCTAAAATTTTATTTTATATGCATTATTTTAACACCATAGAAACAATTTATAACATTGTGTGCATGATAGCTATATAAATAGAAATAAATCTATTCCATATTATATCTTATAAAAAAAAATTTAAAGGGAGAATCCTTTTTATCTTAATCACAGCTTTTTTTATTTGCAGCTAGGTTCTATCTTCAACGGATTTAAAAAATTTATAAATTCATCATATAAAAGATAAGCAAATGCTTATTTTTACACGTACAGCATGCTGTTTCTAACTGTTTTAGGTTTTTAATTTTTAAAATAGAATAAATATTACCTAATTTTTGCCTATATTGATTTTTGTTTGCATCTAAAGTAACACATTTACATTAATTAATATACATTTATATATAATTGGTGATTTGTATTGTATAGAGTATGTTTTTTTTTATGATCTTATTTTTATACTGTTTTTAGCAGTTTATTAACTAATTTGTCTGTTTAAGTGAAGTCTAAATCTGATATGTCTTTTTTATAATCACCAAACCCAGATTTTATAAATATATAAATGTTTTTATATAGCATTAAATGCGAAAAATAGGTATTCATTACGTAAAATTTATTTTTTATCATATAAGTTATTTTTAAGGTGTTTAATTATAGATTTACGCATTAAACTGTTATTATAAAAGTAACAAAAAAGATGAAAAAACTTTACCTTAAACTGTTATAGAATGTTATTTTTTCTAATGCGTTAGGTTAAAAAAGACAGTATAATATATACGCATACATATAATATATTAAACCGTAGCAAAGGATTTTTCTTCCCTCTATCAATTTATTATTAGCAATATTGTATAACGATAAAATTATCTTCATGAGAATAAATTGCGATTTTCATGTTTTAAAAAATATTTTCTGCCATTCTATGTGTAAATGAGCACTAGAATTTATTAAAACTGTTTCAAAACACAGTCGGAATCAAACTGAATAATACAGATTGCGATTTTCTGTTATCTTTAAAATAATTTTAAAAAAATCGACAAAGATTAACCGACTAAAATTAAGATAGTCATACTTTGAAATTAAAAAATTTATATAAAAAATGTTTAGATGTAATATATAAATAAAAGTAATTCCTATGGTGTAAAGAATAAAATATATCAAACCCCGTACAATTTGCAAATAAATCACATTTAAATTTTCCAAATTTATTTTTACCAATAAAAAAAATTTGTAATTAGTATTTGAACATCATAGGGGATATATCTATAAAAATATATATTTAGCTCCAATAAATCATTCTGGTAAGAATTTTACTTGACTGGAAATGTAATGAGATTCTAAAAATTATTTATTTAAGTTTTTTTTTTATAAGAATTATATTTCTATAAAAACTTTGTATTTTAGCATGAATTATGTATTTGCAACTTAGATATAATAATTTATGAATGCTTACAATATAAATTAAAATATTATTTTTTTCATATACAAGTGCAAAAATAAATTTTTATTTTATGGTGAAGTCGGACATATATATAAACATTTATACAGTAGAATTTTTGCACATGACAATAAGTTCGCGAATTTAAAATCAAAATACATGAAATACGCTTTTATTTAAATATAAATATAACCTAAAAAGAATACAAGTTAGATGATACACTGATATAACGATTTTATTCTGGTAAACCTAAAAAATACTAATCATAAAAAGTTGATACATATATGGGCTAGCATAAAATACTTATCTACATGTATCGTTCTAAGTGATTTATCGCGTAAAATATTAATGAAAATCATTTGTATTCAATGCGGTTTTAGTCTGACAATACAGATTAGATAAATTATTTCGATATATCACGATACAAAATAAATATTTATTGACACTGAATCATCTTGTAAAAACAGAAAATAAACCTTAAAATGTGAAGGCTACCCTTATACCGAAAGAATGGTATTGACTTCACTAATATACAAATCGATAATTTTTGAAATTTGTAAAGCGCTGCCGATAAATGGGGTTACCAAAATTTCAATAGGTAAACTATGTTAACTAAAAATGATTGAATCTGTGTAAAATGTATAAAATATAAGCAAAAAAAGCTTATTTGATCTAAATTGGCAGTAATGGTAACATTTTAAAGGTGGAAATAAATTTTATGACGACTTTATGAATTTCGGAGCTAATAGAAAACAGTTCTTTATAAAATAAAGGATTTTGCGTTTTTATATGCTGTATGAACATATATTTTAGGGATTTTTTATAAAAATATTTTTTTATCTACTCTAATATTTTCTTTTAAAAATATTATTATGTGTGTTTTTAAGAGTATAAGAATGCTTTAACTTAAAAACTGTTAAAGCATTTTCGATTTTTTTTTGATCCTATAATTAAATCATATAAACGGTCCTTACCTTGCTAACATTAAAAAATTATTGAAGAAAAACCAGAGCATGTAAACCTTTTTAAAATTTTTTTAATGTTTTTAAAATGATAAAATATAACATTATCTAATATACAGTGGTAATCGAACTAGGATTTTTATTCCATATAAAAATCTGTCTAAGAAAGAAGTTCGACTATTTATAACTATATAAAAAACGATCTGTAAAAGTAATTTTTATTTATGGGCTATATTTATAGACACAATTATAGTTTTTGTACTAGGCACAGCTTGCTTGATTGTCTGTACGCACAGCGTATTTATACTTTCGACTATCTTTTCCTCTTCAAAGTCTTCTTCAATATCCCATCTTCTTTAGAGACCTATTAATTCAAGGGTTTTTCTCAATCCCAAGGTTTGAATATGAGCCTCAACCTGGTTCGTGACATCTAGACTCACAGGTAACTTCTATGATATCGTGTCATCACACCTTCCCACGTTATAAAATATTTGATAATTAGAGTCTTGCTGTTCAAGGATAAATACTTTTTATTTATATTAAAGTATTAAATATCTGGTTTAAAATAGAATAAAATTAATATGAATTCGAAGTATTATATGTTAATTTTATGTTGGCAATGCAATTCACAAAATTCAACTATGATAAACAATTTAAAGGGATTATTCGCATATTAACAAAAAATATATAGATTTTTTGCCACAAATTACGTTGCTCGAAAACCTAACAAATTGGAGTTCATTCTTCTAGAAATTTAGGAACTTTGGTGTTTATTGCAAAAAGAGAAAAGTTATGATTGTCCGATGATTTTTTAAAAATAGGATAGATTAGAAGATAAAATACATATTAAAATGATTTAAATTATTTCTAAATATGTATACATTTTTTAATTAATTTTAACTATAGAATCTCATAGAATTATATATAAAGTATTCTGATGAAAAAGAACCAAAATTTATTTCGCGTTTCATTAATACAGAAATAGCATTGAATTTTGTAAATTTATTGAATACTTCTATTTTATTGTCGAAAATAAGTTGATATATATAGGCCTAAAAATAATAATGCAACAAAATGTATTGAGGCATTAAAAGAATGTTTTTTGGATTAAAAAAAGGATTTCTGGTTACAAGAATTTCTCGATTTATTAGTTTGTCAGGACGAATTTACTTTTTAATAATTTATATTTGGCTCAGGAATTTTTGAATAGCAACTACAATGATTGAATTGATATAAATACCAAAAAAAAATTCAAAATTTGTTTTTTTATTGATGAATTATCCATTAGGCTCAAACAGACCCTATAAAAAACTCGGTAGTTACTATATAATATTTATATATTTATTATCGGAAAGTGCCCTTTGAAGTAACGGATAATTGTTTTATCAAAAAAGCAATAATATGAAATATACAAGCATAAAATTATATAGTGTACAAGAACTGGTGTAATTATTATAATAATATCTACGCTTTCAGATAATTTTGCACTAGATATTTGTTTTAGTTGATTTGTGGTATTGAAACTATGTAAAAATTAACGATTTTATAACTAACAAATAAAACAATCCTACAGTTTATTTTATGATTAAAGCATAATATACTATTCTTCAATTGCCTGTGAGGATATAATTTAAAATTTATTTATATTGAATTGCAAACGAATCAAGAGCTCTAAGCTAATCTAATATTCTATCTCGTTTTTGTTCTGCAAA
The DNA here is from genome assembly GCF_057557595.1 of Rhyacophila brunnea. Classification (NCBI taxonomy): domain Eukaryota; kingdom Metazoa; phylum Arthropoda; class Insecta; order Trichoptera; family Rhyacophilidae; genus Rhyacophila; species Rhyacophila brunnea. Next base: position 434,426 of record NW_028232820.1, read on the forward strand.
CTTAAACTTAAATTAAAATGTATAAAATATAGTTATTAATTTACTTTATGATAAAAAATATATGAAATTTCTGAATTTCATGTTAAAGCAAAAATAATGTTCTATTGACCGAAATGAATAAATTGATATTCTGTAAATTATATAAATAAGGTGAATTATATTTTTTGCTTTATTTCCTTTTATTTATATAAAAGAATCCAGTGAAATATACAGACATAATCCATAGACTAAGAGATCATCAATTTTATCAGACACATCATATTTGTGTCTTAATCAATTATATGTTCAATCAAGATATTTATTTAATTTTTCTCGTAATCCTGTTGTTTTTAGTTTGGTATTAGCTTCGGCTGGGATTTTTTGAATTTATTCTTATTATTTGTATTTATTATACCTTAGATATTCAACATTTCACCTTATAATCTCCTTGATTGTCTATGTTCCCTTCATTGTTGTTATATCATTAATTCGTTGCGATAATAAAATTTTTATACAGTTTTTAAGATTAAACTCGTATACAGAATATATAAAACAAAAACTATTATTTATTATGCGCAACCTAGTCACGTAAATTTACCATACTCCATAAATATTGTTTAACCATATCACAAACAATATTTTTTCTATACACACATTTTCATATTACTTTCCTATTCATAGGCGTAGTGTATATTATTTAAAAAAATATGTTTGCTATTAAACAATTTATTATAATTGCCGATCTAATGCAATTTTATGTGTTTATATGTATATCTTAAACCAATAGTTTTCAATAAAAACATTTATATGGTTGATAAATGTTGAAATGTTTCTCATATATTAAAAAACTTACACATAAGCATAATAAAGCTTTTTACGTAATTATTTTATTTTAAATTGTTTATTATCTTGGGAGTGCATACATTGAAATACCTATCATTATAGTTATAGTATCTATTTACATTTCTTCTTGGCCATTATTGATTAAATAGAACGTATAATTAATATCAAAAGCTGGTGATTGTTTCTAATCTTATATTAAGAATTTTTATGAAATTTTTAGTCACGAAATAAACACAATCCTATGTAACATTTTAGAGCTAAATGAAGTGTTTGTAAATTTCAGCAAGTTTTCTTTTATTTAACTATGGATTTTCTCTTTTCTTTCACCCTATTGCCATAGATATTTTATATATTAAATTTAAGATAATCGATACGTTTAATTTTCACCTAAGATAATTTAAGCTATATACCACTCGATAGTCAGATGATGATTTTAATACACATTTCAAGATTCAATTGTAAACTTTTTTATAATTGATATGATCAAATGGGGCTTCAAGCAATATAAAATTTAATTCTATTATTCAAAATGGTCAAAATTTTATTCATATGTTTTCCTTTTTTTTATATAATAAAATAATTAAATGCATTCTATCGATTTATTTTATTTTATTTGATTAAAAATGTTTTAAAGATAATAATAATATTCGCTTCAAATATTTTTTCAATTAAATATTAATGTCTGATTAACCGCAAATAAAATAATTACATAAATGTTCTAAATATACTTAAGTATGATAAAAAGCAAAGCACAGTGAATTCAATTATCTGATAGTTTTTGTTATGTTTAACAATAAAAACCTTACTAATATAAGATATACTGATAAAATGAACTTGAAAACATGTAGTATAATAGTTAATTTTTAACTTTTATTCGTTAATCTTTTTCCTGGTTAGAATACATAAAATATTTGAGAGTGTAGACACCTAGGTTGTGTTTAAGAATTTATACACATATAGGGAACAACATGATGTTTTATGAGGTTATTATATTATATTTGTATGTTAAGTATAAGTTAAGTTTACATGCAATAATATTTCATTGATTTACAATAAGTTTTTTAAAATTTTTTATAAATAATAATAAAATAAATAAAAATATTTGAACTAGATAAAATAATATCTATACTACTCGAACAAATTTATATTTGGTTTTTCACTATCATGCATATGTTATGCACGGATATAGAACATGTTTTAAGCACAAAAGATAATTTTATAATTTTTCTAGATTGTAATGTTTATATTATAATCTTTTTATCAATTTTTATTTAACAAATTCAATTTATGTTTTAAAAAATTATTCGGAATAAAATATCCAGATTACGGATACGTACGTATTTTTTTCTGCCATAAAATAAAATTTGAATTGAATTAATATCATTCGTTGTCAATAATACATTACATGTCCAGCTTTCATTTTTTTTTACAATCCAAATTAAAAGCGAGTCTTTGTTTTACACGTCTAATATATGTTAATTCCCTTGAATACATATTTGCACAATATGAGATAATAATTTTTGTAAAATTTCATAGTTTCTATATATTATGGTCTTATATAAAGTTTTTTTTCAGAATTATTCATACATTAAAATCAAGATTCGTTCACATTATTGATGGTCTTTGATATCTAATAACAGTCGATTTTACAATTCTACATATAATATAAAGAAAATTTGTAAATATTACTGAAATATGGCCGAATGATAATCGTTATTGATATTTTTCTTGCCAATTTTTCTGTTCTTTTACTATAAATTCTTATGGATTACAATAACAATTATAGATAATAAGTGAGCAGATTCGCTGCACAGAATCACTTGCCTTATATAATAATGTTTTACTACCAAAAAAAAGTTCCAAAAACCGCTGCCGTTATAAAGTTTTCCTTTTAAAAGGATCGCATTTATATTATATAATCTAGATTATCTGCAAATCCCTGTGTTTATAGTCTGAATGTAGTATCATAAAAAAACTACAAAAATTCATTTTATATATCATAATTATGATATATGGATATAAATCGTTCAAAACATTATATCAACATTTATTGATATCAATTTAAATACAAACAAATCTTTGGACATAGCAAATATTGATATGCGACTAAATACTAAATAGGAAGAAAATAAATCGAGAAAGCTTCGCACATTATGCAGGTAATTTTGAACTATAAATCATATTATATCATACTAAGATTTTTTGTGATACGATTTTGCTACATTTTTTTTAAAATAATTTTAGCCAATCTTTGAATTTTATTTATTTATGGGTTAATTTTCTTTTTATCGATTTTATCTATTTAGACGTGTTCAGCATGTTGGAAATATTGCACAACTCCTTGATGCATCTTTTGACACCTTCCTCTGATCTATCTTCATCAACTGCTCTTCTTCTCTCAAATGAGATATGTTCAAGTGTCTTACGCAGTGTGATAGCTTCCATGTATGCTTCTACAAAGTCCGGGATTTTTAACTCCTTAACATATTTTTTATGAATTTTGTGACCACCCCATCCCAAGTCATCACATATGGTATTATTCTTGTTGCACATAATTAAATTAAACCGAGTTCATTCGCCAAGATGTCATTTTTCCTAAATTTTTCATACTCAACTTCAGTCAAGTTATCAAAGCTAGTTATACCTATATCAATCAGCGTAATCATATTTTCTTTTTTATCGTATAGAAAAATATCAGGTCTATTTTGTTTGATTAAAATATCCGTTTTAATTCGGGTATCAACTTTTATTTCTGCATTTTCGTTTTCGCAGATCTCTTGTACTGAGTGAGTTCTGATATTTTTGGTTTTCTTGAAGTCGTATCGTCTTGGTAGGAGATAATGAAGACATCTTACATTTTAAACCTGTATTCGCGTGTAAAAAAGCCCTAACTTTTTCTTGCATCTTGTTGAAAGGTGAATAATTGTTTTCATGGCTTCGTTACAATGTGGGCATTTTATCCTCTCATCAAAAAACACATTTCTTTCTTGAATTAAACAAAATTTTACTATTTCACTTGGTTTAATTTTGCCGCCTTTTATCCTACTTGATGTTTCTACAATATCAACCACATCATTATTTTTGGCTCCAAAAAGTTGTTGGTGTAATGGTTTTTCTTTTATTTTACACAATATACTTTCTTGCTGCTTTTTCTTTAGTGTCTCTGAATCGCTGATATAAACATGAAATTTATTTTTAAGATATTCTTCAATTAGTGAGAGATGTGTCTTGTTATCTTTTTCTACTTTTAAGATCGCGGCCCTCCTCGGTGAGCTATTTTTACTGTTTTCAAGCAGATTTTATAGCTGGTAGATCATCTTCTCATATTTAAATTCAATATTACATAGCGAGGCATATTTATAAAATTTATTAATATATAAGATTGTAATGTTTTTTTAGTTGACCTGTATAAAGGCAGTAAAAAAGGATGGAACCGGTAAATATTTATAAAGATTAGTATCTTTGTATTCCAGTAATGACCTTTATTGTATGGCAGTAAGCATATAATCACTATTTCGTTATTTTTTAAGATCATTTTATATCTGCTACGCTTTCATGATTTTATTAATTCAATAATATTAGTTGCTAATATTTTTAAAGCTTGTGCTGTATCTTATATATTAGATATTCAAGATATTTGTAGCAATAAAAAACACTTTATTTAGATTTGACCACACAGCTACATCTTTTTAATTGTAAATTATGACACATGACTAATCCGGCATATCTTATTTCCACCTTTAATTTCACTATATTGCCTAGTACTGTATAGATCAATTAAAAGTAAAGTTTTACACTTCTTTTTTTCAAAACAAGCGCTATTCAATAGCAATATAATATATTAAAATAAATAAATATACATATTTCGACATAGACTTTATGTCACTATATTTAATTATGTGTGATTGGAAACCTTCTTTGAGAAGAAGTTTATTATTTTCCCAAATAATAAAAAAATTTTCTTCTAATATAAATTACTGAGATATATTATTATATTTTGATATAATATCGGTTTTCGCGTTTACTTTATGTAGAAATTCATGCTTTCACCAAGAAGGCTGATCGATTTTCTAATAATATTTTAAAGCAATAAAAATTTTTTAGAATACGATAAAAAAATACACAATTTTAGGAGAAAATACAATACGTTAAATTATTTTAAAACCAAATCACGGGTAAATTTTTTTTTTATATCATTATTGATACAAACTATTTATAAAAAATATAAAAAACGTAGTTTAGATCACAACAAAAATATATTTACTCGCATCTTTTTATTTTTAAAAATAAAAGATATCAAATTCATCATGAAACCATGCTTCTAAGAAATGTGATAAATAAAAATCAAAAAATCGAGAATTTATTTGGTGCGTCCGAAAGGGGTTAAAATCAAATTTGGTAAATTTCAAAACGATAATTAAAATATAAAAAATCTTTTATATAAAAATTAAACATCTATATTCACAATTTTTAATTAAAAGACTTTATTGTGATTTTTTGAATATAATATATTGCTTAATTATTTCCAAATGAAGATAAAACGTAAATTTGATGAATTTTTAAAAATTTATTTTAATTCACACGTTTCTTCATTTAAAGTAAAAAATAATTAATTATAATAGATCAAAAGCATTTTGATTTTGCAAAATAAAATAACAAGTTTCTTTTTTAATTTTGATATGGGTTTATATGGCTTTAAAGGTAGATGATTAACATTTAATTACAATTTAAAAATTTATTACCGAAAAAAATCCTTCATTTTATAATCGCAAATAATGGTTTTTTTTAAGTTTTTTAAATGGTTTAATTTAAATATTAGCTTTTTTTAGTTTTTCAAGCGAAAATTTACATTGCCCTAAAAAATTATTTGCTGCGTGCTTTCCACCTCACCATCTATAAAATGATCAACAATAATCTTCTTAATCCCAAGATTTTTGGTCGCATGTCTTCCTAAATCTTATTTTTTATTCGTATGCTTCCGCTTCGGTCGCCATTCTTAACTCTTTAATATACGATTTATCGTATTTTGTAACAAATTCATCTCAAGTGATGAAGTATGTTGAGTTTTTTTATATCTATAGTTTATATTTTTTTGTTTAGTATATTCTAATATACATTTAAGATTATATTTTGCATTAAAGCAGCTAATAGTGACTGATACACGGTCAATGTAAAATTTTAACATTTGTAATTTAATATTTTTAGCGTTTAAAAACTATTAATGCATTTTTTTCTTTTTGAGATAAATCCACAAAAAAGTTATAATTTATTCTAGATGATTTCTACAAGAAAAAAACGATAATATATGCAATTAAAACTAAGTATATGAGTATTTATTTTTAGGTACCGTGATTTCGGTAACTTAAATGTCTAAATATATTATATGAAACTAAAATCCAGTTAAAAGACGTAAAATCTTAATAATCCGACACCATTACGATTATGATGCCAAATTGGAAAATTTATTGAAATAAATAGAAAAAAGAATAGGATAGCTTCATATTCAAGTACTGATGCTGCACAATATAAAGAACATATAAAAACCATCATTAAATATTGACAGCTTAGTATTATGACGATTAAGATCTTCGAAAAAAAATAAAAATTTACTCGAAAATCAGAGATACTTAGAACAGAAAGTGGAAACATAAACAATAATACCGATATAAAAAAGCGCATTTATATTTTACCAGCATCCATAAAATCTTGAGTATAGATCTAGAACTAAACGCCAAATTTACAGATAAAAAACATTTAGAATTTTAATGTTATATGACAAATGATCATAACTTTTTTGTTTATTATTGGACTTCTTAGATTTATAAAACATTAAAATATTTAATGTAAAATCTAAGATATTATCTTCACGTCTTTAATATACAAAAGACTTATCAGAAGCTATTAGATATATAATTTTAATACTAAGATTAATTAATAATACTTAATAGATTACTTACATTCATATACTTTTTGCTCTCATTTACACGAAATTAAATAAAATTATCGGCAAAAACAAAAAAATTTAAGTAAGATAAGAAAAAATTCATATTTTTAAACGAAATAATTATATACATCTAAAAATATTAAGTACTCTAGTCCTATGAGATCATATCTTCCTTTTTTCTTGAAACTACAAAATTTAAATAAAAAAATATATCGCGTGTTGTATAGATATTAGATTGTATATTTTATATGTGAGTATGTTTTTATGCCTTTTTTTATGCAAAAAACGTAGAAACAAATACAAAATATTTTCTCTGTGTTTTTGTTAAGTTTTAGCTTCATTTAGTCTATTTTTACACATAGAATCAATAAAATTTTTATATTATCGCCAAATATGTTCAATTTATTGCCTTATCTTACTATACATAATTGTAAATTTTCAGTTTTATATAACTAAAAAATAATAAAACTGCCAAAAAGACGAACGCAAAATATTTCGCGTCTGATAAAGTATTGTAAAATGCGCTTAAAATCGATATTTTTGTTTCTAAGGTTCTGCTTTTCATCAAGATCACTTTTATCCTTTTTTATAATCTGAAAATTACAAAAAATATATTCTGATTTATAAAAAAGCACCTTTACTGATAAATTCAATACAAAGTAAAATTATGGGTTCTATTGAAAAGTTGAAGATATTTTTCGATTCTAACTTGTAACTAATAAATAATAAAAAATACATGATGCATTATATGGTTAGTTAAACGCATATTATTTTCATTTATAAAAGAATAGACGTAAAGAAATGTTTAATACTGATAGCTATGGATTTGATGTTCTATATGCTATATAAAGATCAATAGTATTATACCCTCAATGCAAAAAATGATAAGTAGAAATCATCCTTGATTTAGATTACTAATTCTTGCTACCGTGTAATAAAGAGAAGTCGTGACCATGATGTGCTTGCCTTAAATAAATCTGAGAAGAAACATATTTGACATCAAAAAAAGAGCTCTGCATATGTTATTTTGGCGTATTAAAAGCATTTTGGTGTATCAAATTATACTAGCAATTAAGATAATAACAGAAGATACGGAAAATTAGCTTGTTTTTTGTGATACATCTATGATTTTACTCCAAATTATTTATATAAATATTCTTACTATAGATCTGCTGCAATTTACTTCTTTTAAGTATTTTTTTGTATATATAGAAAATATATAATGCAATGATATATTATTTATGTATATTTTTGTTGGTTGTTATTATCATGATTGCTTTTATCTTTAATTATATCCGACAAAATGGTCTTTGAGATATATTATAAGATGTCAACATGCAATTGATCAAATTACTCAGTTTTTATTTTAAATTCGAGACTTACCGTGACTATTGAGGAAATCGAAAATTGCACGTTTGAAATTTGCAAACATACTTAAGATCGTCAAATTGTTAAATCCTTTTTATTTTGTGCATTTTAAATTAAATTAGTATCGAGTCGCAAGTTATGATAGTTGTTCGCATATATGAATATTTTATTTTATGGTTGACACAAATTTTTTAGAAAATCAACTCTAATAATGGTATATTTCATATATTTTTTATATAGAAATTGTTTAAAAGATAGTCTAAGATGCTTAAAAATTTAGGTGAAAACAACCATAGTTAATGAAAAAAATTATTTTGCAAAAATTACACATTTATGATGCCTTCTTTGATAAATTAGAAAAATGTACTTTTTAAAATAAATTATGTATTTTTTTATTATTTTAAAATGGAGTGATGACGCATAACTAACCTTTTAGAAGTATAAATAATGATAATTGTTATTTTTATATTTTTTTTAAATATATAGTTTATAAAATGGTTCTTTAGACGGTTTTTATGTATTGATATTACAGAATATTTGTATTCTTAAGATATATTATCATTTTTCAATGGTTAAGTAGTTATATTTTCAACCTAGGTTCTTTATATAAATATTTAGAGATCTGAATCATTAATATGTAAATCATTAAAAAAATTTTTAACGAGTAAAATATTTCATATATCTGCAAGAGAGTCGAAAAACACTGTTTTGCCGGCTTACAGTACGTATGTGCCCTCAGCTTAAAACATACAGTTGAATGATGCGCTCAAATAAATAGTTGATTTATAAATACGTACGCAAGTAATAAAAGCTATATTGGTATGATGGTGATTTTTTCACGCAGCTGTGATCTAATTAGCATGGTAAAATATTTATCAATCGATTATATTCTGAAACATCTGTTTTTAGTTTGGGTATTCTTATTTATGTAATAATACCTTTTTTACATTTTAACAACTGTTATTTTTAATAGATCGATATATGTAATTTTTTGTATTGTTTAAGATGAGTCTTATTTATATAAAATGATGATCTGAAGATACAAACTAAACATATTTATATCTTTCAATATTTTTAATAATTGTTATTTTGGTTTTTCTGCTATTTCAACATATTTTTGGAATATATAAATGAAAAAAGCTATATTCATGGTTTAATTTTTTTTCATTTGTGATTTAAGATTCTTATAATTTTAAAACTGTGTATGTCTTTGTAAAAAAAGTAAGTATATTTGATGATGATAAATGAGGAAAAGGATCTACATATATTACGAGCATGCAAAATTTGAACTAGAGCAAAAAAAAGTAAGTTTAATATATTTAGTCTTCCTGAACGTATTTCTTTTATTATATTGGCTGCCTTTAGTTAAGTCTATGTATTACTTATATCGATAATAGATAAATATCCAAACTTATTAATTATGTGACATTAAAGGGATATGATTACCGTAATTTCTATATAATAAATTCATAAATCGGTGACTTTATTTGTTTTAGCATTTATTTCGTTCTGTCCGATAATACGCAAAATTTATTCGTTTCGTTTCTAAAAAAATTTTAAAAGGCTTTATTTTTTTCCCAATGCACAATAAACTGATTTTTGAGACCTATTGGTTTTTTAACGCATCTAATTATAAATTGTGGATTTTATGCGATTCAATTACCATATATGTTTACTGTTAAATATTTTCTTAGATGTGCTAATTTTATACATTTTATATGCAGTTTTTTTTGAGACATTTGAATAAAGCAAAATATAATAATATACATCATTTTTTTATATGACTGAAGCGTAAAATAATAGATGGCTAGCATGAAATTCCGCTCAAAATATATTTAAAGCAGAAAACGGACAATTATTGGATATATTGCTACATACATCACATTATCAAAATATTATAAATCGATAATATGTACCACATTATATCTTTTGTATCTTTTTTTGTGAGAAAAATAAACGCAGCCCATTTTTGCTTAGTATAAATTTTTAACGATTCTATATAATAAAAATGTAATTCTGTGATCTCGCTGTATTTTATTATTCGGGCTCTTATTTGTATTTATTAAAGTAATATCAAAATAATAGGAAAAATATTCATTTCTAAAATAAAGGTACTATTAAAAGTAAATAAAGATAATATAAATCAATTTAAAATAATTCTTGCACACAACATACATGCTTAGTGTTTATTTACTAAAGTATACAAAAACCGAATTTTGTTTTATATAATTATCAAGTGATTTTTATAAATACATTATATAATAAAAACACATAATTTTGGTTTTTTATGATACTATAATATCAAATAACATACATAGAAAATAAAACGTCGATTAACCTTAATAAAGAATATCTCAGTTAAATATAACGGGAAAAAATTAAACAGAAAAGAAAAATTTGTATATGTTATATATGTATAATATGATTTTTTGGGTTTTGAAAATAATGAAGCACAGGGCTTTAAATGTCTAAAAATTAATTATCGGTGACAATTATGCAACGACTGTGGTATGGATTCTAAAAAGACATACTCAGGTTGCAAAACACATGAATGGTTAACTATATAAACACATGTACATGAATGGTTTATAATAATAATAATTGTAGTTTTTTTTCAGCTGACTCTCGTGTACTTTGGAAATAGATCTAAATATCAACAAAAATAGATAGGATAGTTGTGCATTAAAAAATTTAATGTACAAAATTTTGTGAATAGTTATTTTACATTTCTTCTATTTTTTTCTATAAAAATATTTCAATCTAACTACAGAAAGATTTTGATAAATAAATGCTAGAAAATAAATATTCAGTGTTTTCTTAGATTGATTTTTTGTTTTTTTTTCATGTAAAATAATATTATAAATTCTTTTAAGCCTAAGATGTATTGTGCACATTACATAATTTCGGTAATTGAATATTAGAACAATTATTATGTCATATAAGAGAATATAAATATATAGTTCTAGAAAACTACAAATTTTTGATTGAAGATTTATTTGATCTGATTTAAAAACAGATCATCCCAAAGTAAATTAAATTACATAAAAATTTTTCATACTTTTATAATTCTTATTAGAATGGATTATGCAGCCTCTTCCTATTTATACAAATTAAATTACTCCACTATTATTCGCTACAAAAGAGAAATTTTAAAATAGGTATTTATCTAGCAAGGTAAAATTTCTTGCCAGTAGACTACGAGGCGATATCAGAATGAAGATATAGGATGAAATTTCTTTGGTCGTGAATATAATTGGCGAATATATCATAACTTTTGATTTTATCATCTTTATAATGAAAGTTGCTTGTAATAAAAATAATTTATATTTGGAATATTATAATAATATGTAGGTTTTATTATATGATTATTTCGTTGAGAATAATAAGTAATTTGCTTTTATAAGTATGCATCAACCTCTAAGTATCATTTTTTCCCTATATTAAACCAACTCCATTACCCCGAAGTTGAAATTATTATGTTTGATGCTTATTTAAGCTCAAAACAACCATATTTATATAAAATGGTACTATTTGATGTGATTATTGTCATATAAATTTTAGATTTACCGGCAATGATAATTAATAATTCCGTAAAAAGCATCATGAATGTAATTAGATGATTATATATACACTTTCGATATGATCAACTACGCTGAATACCTATTTAAAATATTTCTACCTCAAAGATTCAAACACGCATCATAGCTCAAAAAGCGATTATCACGAAATATTAGATCTTATAACCTAAATTATAATAAATTAAAATCAACAGAGCATATTCAAACCAGAACTATTTATAGATAAATAAACTTATTCGAACATTTTAGATTGAATAGCGCTAGAAAAAAATTTAGGATAATACATTCTATTTATACTCGTAAATCAATATATAAATTTCACATTTGATCTCTCGAATATAGTAATTTAAGACTTCATACTTTGAACAATTGATTACAATATATAAAGATAGAACCATTCGTCTTCATTTAATATGTAGATTAATTGTGTGAAGAATCAAAGGTTGCTTATAAAGCTGCAATATTAAAAATTCACTGAATAACTTAAAAAAATATATTTTGGATTTTTTCAATAATAACTTCGAACTTTTTACCATTAGATATTTTCGACATAAGTTCTTTTTAGAGACCATATAGCTTCCGATTGTATATTTATCAAGCCATAAAAATACCATGTATTTGATATTAATAATTCATGAAGGAAAGAGGAAAAAAATTAATTCAAGGGCGATAGCTTCATACATAGGATTAGAATACAAAAATATTTCTCCGGATTTATATTAAATTCAAATACGGGTATTGATAGAAAATACAAATTTAAATAAATGCCACTTTTTAAGTAATTACTAAAAATACCTTTTTAATTTAATGATTAAAAGATTCTTACTTATATAAATATGTATGGTTCAAAATTGAGCTGTAATATTATTTAAGATCCCTTACTTTTTGCTTTATTGATAAAATACAAACTTGGTACATACGTTACTGTATATTTATCTTTTTATCGGAACGATGTACAAGCGAAAAAATGATTGTTCAGCAGAAACTTAGTAAATATGACAAATAAATAACATAAAATTTATGGTTTACATAACTAAAAAACATTACAAATTGAATTTTTCACTTTTTAGGAAAGCATTATTGCTTGTATTTGATTTGTTGTTCTTTTGTAACTATGTTATACAAATTTTAACTGCTGAAACAAGATTTTTTTACTTGTCTGTGATTGCCATACAATGCAATTAAATAATTTATCTAGTATTAAATCATATAGCACTATCTATTTTCTCGTTACAATATGCTTTTTTTATAATTTAACAGTAAAATAATTAAGAAAAAATTTAAATAATCTATATAATCTTTTCTCGCTGAATGCATACTTTAATTTCACGAAACTATATTGTTTATTGTATTTATCTGTTTAAATAGAAAATTCTAGAAATTGACCATAGAAATCTTATTTAATATTAAATTTTTAATAGGTATAAAAAAATGTATATATAATTCTTCGATTAATGCAATTCTTTTCTTAAAAAACCCAATATAGTATTTATAAATTAGAAATGTGGTTAAATCTAAAAAAAGAGAAATGCAATATATACGAAGTTATATATAATAGTTACGAAAAGATATTTTATTTTACATCTGGTTAAAAAATACATTGAAATTATACAAAATCCACGGAACGAAAGTGAATATATATGTTAGGTTATTTTAGTGTAACTTCTTTAATTGTATTCTGCAATAAATGTACAAATTTGAACAGATGAAATTATTATTTTTTGCATCTTACATTGTATTTATGTATTATATTATAGTTTCGCATGAGCATTAGTTTATGAAAATACACAAAAAAACCGAATGATGTTTTATAATGTAACTTTTCAGAAGAAATCAATCATATAATAAGAATATATTAGATGATATGAAAGAAATACGTGATTTATTCTAAAGTATGATGTTTATATCGACAAAAGATTGGTATTATTTATTATTGGAAAAGTTATGTAAATGTATGTTTTTGAAATTAAAGGAAACAATGCACGACGTAAAGATTCATTAAATCACGAAAAATGAATTATTGGATCACGTGGCTTATTTACATTAATTATGGCAAAAAAAAATATGTAAAAGTTCAAGAAAAGACACAGTTTTTTATTTTAGCTTGAGCTTTAAGTAATACTAATATCTGGTATTCTGTACATATTTCTATTTAAAGAATTACTTATATTTTAATTTGCTTATTATATACTAATTTAATCTTGGTTTGCATAAAATTAAATTAGTAAAGTCGTAAAAAAATTGGTTTGTTTTGAGTTGAAATATTTAGGTATGGTTTCTGGTCAAAAATCAACCAATATCATACGCTAAACATACTATTAGTTTTTTAAATGATGTTTAGTGTGTTTCTTATTGTTAATTTTTTTATATGTTGATGTTTTTTATTTTCAATTTATTATTTTTATTGTATGTATGATTTTACGATTTTACAGATTATAACATTGTATCGCTCTTATTTGCTTTTTACCAATCTAAATTAATTATTTGATAAAATATACATATGATAAATATAATAATAACAAATTATAATAAAAAATGCATATGATTATGCAAAAATAATGAAAATATGAAAAAATATGTTAAGTTCAATTAATAAACATATATCACAATTTTTTTGGTGATTAAATATATGAAGATCTAAAACTGGCGAATATACTAAAATAAATTCAATTTATCCAAAATAAAAGAAATTAAATTTTGTTTGTGTTATAAACATGATATAATGGATCGATAATAAAAGGCTTAAATACATGTTAATATTATATAAAAAAATTATATGGATGGCAAAAAAATAAAACAAGTTATACAAAATACGTGTATATATTACAATCGGATAAGTTTGTACATTATAGTGTAAAAATATAGCTGTTGAGATTTGATATAGTAATTTTTTGCGTTTTTAAAATCAAAAACATAATCAAGAAATCTTCATTATAAATACAAAAAAAAGTCTAAATATAATTAAGGCGTTAAAAATCAAATTCTTTTGCTTTTATTTATTTGTTATTGCAAAATTAATAAAGAAATATAAGTATTTGTTTTTTTACACACCAATGTTGTTGAAAAACACGTATTAATTGTACAATTAAAATGCATTGCAAAACGTCATGTAATAATTAATTTTTTAATTAGAAATATATCTTATATTATGTTGTTGGGTAAATCTCACAAATATGTATGCATAAATTTATTTTATTATCGCCCTCATAACAAGTGACGACGTTTACATTAGGTAAATAATATTCGACCTATAATCTCGAATATAATTGAATCTACAAAATATCACATACAACGCCATGTTTAGAACTTTGAAACAGATAGTTAAAACAAAGCAATTACAAGAACTATTGAACACTGACAGGCTGACGCGAGTAAAATAAGGCTTCCGGTTAGTAACATACACTTGTTTTTGGTGCATCTAATATTTTTGAAGGATCATAAACACTAGTAAAAAAATCAAATATTTTATACGTAAAGAGATGTTTCTACATGACAGCAACCCAATCGACGTGGTTGAATTAGAACCTTAAATTTTGTTTTTGATGGGTTTCCAACTGAAAACGCATTTTTTAATATTTTTATAAATATTGAACTAGTATTTTGTTTTAGTGGCACGTGGTGTCTCAAAATTTTTACTGCTGATTGTGTTAGTAGAAATATGGTTTTTTTTACAACCCGAAGCTAGTGATCCTTTTTTCACCGTCTAGAACAAATGAATTGTTTTTTACTTTTTAATTTCTCATAGAATGCATAGTCATTTTAAATAAATATATATAAATTGAAAATATTTATCATACTTTGCGAGAAAAAATTGTTGATAAAATTGTATACATTCAAATAATTTTGTAAATATAGATATCGGCGTATTTGCAGTATCCCAACAACTTTTGGAAAAATAAAAGAATAGGAATGTTTACCAAGTATATGTTCTACAGTATTAAGTAAGCTGTCTACAATTTTTAAATAATTGCAGTGGTGTGGATGAATATTTAGTGTCGGGTCGAAGCACCCACCCAGTTGATTTATTTATTTGTGTGAACGAATCTGATATCAGATAAGGCTGAAAATAACGTATAACTCAACAAGCTTATAATGCAAATACGTGAAGATATAAATCTTTATATGTAGAATGCCGAATTTAGCATCTATTTTTAATAAATTTAGCATGTAATTTTATCTTTTTTTACAATATCCATTCTGTTTAAGGAACTAATAAACTAGAAAGAAATATTAATTATATATTTTTATTTCACATATCTTATATTGTTATATATTTTAAATGGCTGTTTATGCCTTTTAAATTCTGTTCCTAAGAAAAACAAAGAATCTCTAATTAAATCATTTTTTTCCTTTATAATTGTTTTCGTTTTTTATTTATTTGATAATTATACGATCCCTGAATGATAATAAACTATTTTAAATAGTAGAAATCTTTGTGCTTTAATAATTCATATTCCCTAGGATAACATATCAAAAATATCATATTAAGTTGATTTATATTTAGCATATTTTATAGGTCTATATTTTCGCGGTTTTCTTATCAGAATTCACTATGAAAAGCCATTGTGATAGAAAAATTAAGATCTAATTTGTAATATCAAGAATGCATTAAATTTAAAATAATATTTATCCATTATTATTTTGTATATTCACATGCTATGATTAAAAATAATTACAAATCAATAAAATTATCATGTCCGTATACCTTATTATTTTATTCACTATTTTTAAACTTAGTTAAGGTTAAAAATTTTGATTTAATTTCTACAAATCTAGGTCAACGCAAATTCTTTGGAAGAATATGTAAGGTACAATACAACACATAACGTCTATCTATTATACAGAAAAATAGGTATAATTAAAACCTTTCTAGAATAAAATATATTGAGTATTTTAAAAGGATCTAACACTTTTTAAACTCTTATCATATCATAAACATTTGTTTTATGTAAAATCTTTTACAAATATATAAAATAGTAACTGAATGTTTATGATTTAAATTATTGCAAAATATATCTATGGGTGAATTTTCTTTTTATCGATCTGATCTATTTAGACGTGGTCAGAGTGTTGGGAATAATTCACAACTCCTTGATGCATCTTTTGACACCTCCACTGATCTATCTTCATCAACTGCTCTTCTTCTCTCGAATTAGATGAGTTCAAGTATCTTGCTTAAATTATTTCAAAATATATTTATATAAAAAACCACAGTTCATTATCAACAGTGTAGAAAAATTGCTATGATTTTTGATTTAATCTTAGATTACTAGTCAGCCCTTACTAATTATAATTTTTTTCATAATTTTTATTCTATAAACATATTACTAACTGATTTTTTTTAATGTTCTACAACAAAAATCACTGCTATCTTGATGAAAACTAGCAACAACGCCAGGAAAAATTTTTTCAATTATTTTTTTATGATCTAAGTATATATTATGCAAAAATAAAATAAATAAATTGATTCATAAAATACTAAAATATAAGACCTGAATTATAGATATCATTCTGCATTTCTATTTGCATGCAATCTTATAAACTGATAATTACCTATAATATTTTTACCATGTCTTTTTAAGCCTATAAAACTTTTTATTGTTACGTAGTCTAGATGTTTTTATGTGAGAATGTTGTAAATTGTAAATATATAAGCTAAGGTGAAGACCTCTATTTTTTATTATACGCAAACTAAAATATAACTTTTTTATATTGAAATCTACTTAAAAAATTATTATTAGCACCTTTTTTATCCTTTAAATAATGACTAAATTATATACTTATGTAATTTTTAAACAATATGATATTTTTTGTATTTATATATATAGTTTTGAGGGTATATAGATCACGCAATTTCGTAATTTACTAATGGCAGGTCCCAAAGCCGCACTTTGCTCTATATAAACAAAATCATTTGCTATTTAAAAAAAATATGTTTTATTTTGTATAGTTTTAGCAGACTAGATAATTAATCGTATTTGTAGTTCAGCATTTATAATATGTATTAAATTATTCGGCTGATTGATAATGAGTAAAAAAAAATTATGGTTAAATGTATTATAAATCTCGTCTGCAGCGCTTTTTTTCTTAAACCTATATCTTTGCATAATTTTTTTTTAGGTTTTTATATATTTAATTGGGTTTATACGCAGATACCGTCTTTTTAGAAGATGCGATATATTCTTTAAAATATGAGTTCTACATGTTCTGCTGGTACAAATATGTTTTGCCCGACATTATCAGTCATTTACATACAATTCTTACTTACTACATTTCAATAATATATTTTGCATACAATATATTAATCATTAAGTAAAACGTGATGCACAAAGAAGATTATCGTATCCAAAGTAAGAACATAAACGAAAAATACGAAAAACATGATATATTATGTGGTATTATATTAAAAATTTGATAATTATGGCTACACTTATTTTAATAATTTAAAAAAAAGAAATCACGTTAACATGAACAAGATTTTATTCAAGTAATTAAATTGTGCTATTTTTTTTTATTTCAAGACTTAGATTATTCATCTTTTATGATATATTTATGTATTCTATAGTGTTGATAAAATAAAAA
The DNA here is from genome assembly GCF_057557595.1 of Rhyacophila brunnea. Lineage (NCBI taxonomy): Eukaryota > Metazoa > Arthropoda > Insecta > Trichoptera > Rhyacophilidae > Rhyacophila > Rhyacophila brunnea. The sequence continues at coordinate 452,720 of NW_028232820.1, forward strand.
CAGTTATTTTGATAACTTTAAGTTTTAACAAATTACCATACATAAAATGCTTCGTTATGCCACAAACCCTTTTATTTTAACTAAAATTCTTGTGAGTCAAATAAACTTTTAGAAGTCTAACCATAAGCTCTAGATCTTATTTTTTTTCGAACCCCAATATCTATACGTCTTTTTGTCCCCTTCTTCTTTTTTTTAAAATTTTAGATTGTTTTCTTCGCTATTCATATATTCCTTACTGGAAAATTTATCTTCTTTTTTTCTTTCATTGTACTTTTTCTACTATACCATCTTTTTTATTTTAAAAGCAATTTTATACTCTTTACTATATGCTTTCATAGTGATTATCTTACCAATGTATGTAACTTTTTATTGTACCTATCGATCAAATGTTTCTAATTTTATTTTAAGCTATACCTGTTGTTTTTTTTTGCAGTAATTCGCTTAATGTTCTGATAAGTCTTATTAACCTTCCATTGATCTGGTGAGATTTACTAAAGTGAAATATGATCGATTATCTTTTATACTAAAGAAGTTATCTAATCAAAGTGTACAAACTCTTTAACATAACTTTTATTAATATTTATGATATATATTGCAAAGTATTCTATATAGTTTGAATAATTACTAATTTTATACCTTTGACGACCGTAGTGATATCTGAATTTTTTTCATTATATATTCAAATCAATATGGGCTTTCTTTTTACTTTTAATAAACAGAAAAACTTTAATTTATTAAATTTTTTAATGATAAGAAAAAAACAATATCTTTATTTGATATTTTACACACTTCGCATCTTTTTATATTCTTTTATTATCCATTTCTACGCTGAAATATTAATAATATTATCTTCTTTATATTATTAAATACTTGCTTCGTGGTTATAATATAATTTTTATCCAACGCAAGATTTCTATTTCTAGCACTTCTGTGCGTATTTTTTATGCGATGATTGCATTTTATTATCTTTTTTTCAGTCCTTTATATATTCACATTGCAATCGTACATTCTAGAATTAATTTTAAAGCGATGTATCATCCATCCTCATATTAATATATTCTTTATGATGGATAAGAAATGTAGCGACCTATTGTAATTATTAGATATTAATATATCATATGGCGAAAAAAATCTTGAATCTTGCAGATACACTATTTCTATTCTCAAAAAACGGGTTCATCGTTATATGCTTAAATGCTCATGATATGTTTTTAACATATATCTTATTCCTCTTAATACATACTTATATTTTTTAATTGTAAAAAATCCGTGAATATTTATTTTCCTGTGATTTAATCTCTTTCGTAGTGTGTTTAGAAGATTTACTTTATGTTCGAGCTGATTTTAATCATATCAAAGGGCTTGTTATTGAACTATACCTATTTTGGTGACGATAAATATGTTTTTATAGAAAATATTTCGTTTCGTATCTTGCAAATAAAAACACTTAACAAAATTACTTGCTGCTATGAGTTAGAAACCCCACCGTTGATGGCATCACCACCCACTTATGTTACTATTCTACCGACTATTGTCAAATACCTTCATTTCATATAAAAATCCACAATAAATCTTCTAAACAAATCTGTACTATAGAAATTTCTGTACCATTTTTATGCCTTTTGGTGTTTGATATTCCGATATATTTTCTATGACATCTACGTTACTTTCAAATTATATTTTATATCGTAACTTATAAAAGTTTAAATTCAGTTAATGCTAACAGAAACTGTTTAATGTGGACGTTTAAATTTTATTTTATTACAATTCTAAGGCACTTTGAATCATGCGTAGAATTTTTTATGGTTTTCTGATTCCAAATCATAAAGTGTGGATATATCTCGGCATCTTTTTCTTTTTTTATTGTAATAATTGTATAAAATATATTTTGCATTATCAGTGAAAAATTATGCAAATATATTACCATAGAGTTCCACACATGCACGCTGTTATTGAATTTAAATAACATATTATATATATGCAATTATTAATTATATATGATCTAATACTCTTTTTAAATATAGCAGAGTAAACATTTTTTATACTTCTTTTACTTGATTAATATTTTATGGTTTTTAATATATATGCATATTAATCAAAGAGATCATAAAGTGTAATAAATTAATTAACATTCTTATTTATCAATTTGATATTTAATAGCTCTAATAAAATTTCATAAACTATTCATGCTCTTTGTATTACTTTCGTTTTCTAAGTTTTGAATTTATTTCTCCTTTACGTTCCATTGGGAATCTGTGTTATTCTGTACTTTTTAATTTACAATAACGCCTTCTCTCTTTGTTGTTTATGGATTTTAAAGCTTAAAAAACCAAAATTCACAAGCTTATACCACGTTATCTTTCTATTTTCCGTATTAATTTCAAATAATTACAATATATTTTCTTAACTTCCTCTTTGCTGAATACTGCAATATGACCCGTGTTTTTACACATATAAGATTTTTTTTCTTCTTCGTTCCATCTTCTTTTACTTTAATCACCACGTTCTATCAACTTAAGAAGTTTGTTCATGATACAAGTTTCTTAATTAATTATCAACGTTTTGCTCATACTAACCGGTCTATAATTTTATTCTTAACCATTACTAAATCTCCTTTGATGTTATAATTCCTTCATCTTTACTTATTCGACGCTATTAATATTTAAAGGGCATACGGTATTGAAATATTATCGGTTGTACTTAGAAAACGACTAAATATCTTAGTTCTATTGTTTTTCAGTGATTTCACTCCGGAGATTCTCGTGTTCATAATATTCTTCTGATGTTCCCATGTGATATTATAATAAAATTATATTTGGGGTATTACACCATATTATACATGATAAGCATGGAAATATCAAATTCTTAATCAGCAAATTCCAAGATGAAAAAACAGAGTTCTCTCCGTAAATATTATTTTAATTTCAATTCAAGTGTAATATACTACTAAGATAATTTACGATAAGTATAAGAAAGCTAATTTACTATCTAGTTTTATTTTGGTCTTTTTTTGTATTTTTATCCATGTTTGTTTTTATGTATCTAAGAGGATTTTCATAAGATGCAATAAAGTTAAAATTCTTAATATAGTTTGATTTTTTTTTGCTTATAGTAATTTGACCAATCTTAAGTTTGAATTCTATTCATAATTTTCATTTTTATTTTACACATTTTTGCGAATATTGGTATTATTTAAATTATCTCTCAGTTGACGTGTTATTAAACAACAAGACAAGTATGCAGTTTAAAGATAGGCTACAGAAAAATACAAGGCGTCATATTTTCATTGCCATTATATTTAATATTTATAAAACTGCTGGCATAGCTATAGAATTATGACTATTATCTCGAAATGTATATGATACATCATAATTTTTTTTATCAAACTACAGATATATAGTTGCAATAAAAACTAATATTTATGCTAGATTATACAATGTTCAATAATCTTCAAATATAGGGTAATTTTTATATATGGGCTATATTTATAGTCGTAATTTTAGTTTTTGTTCTCAGGCACAGCTTGCTTGATACTCTGTACACACAGTGTATTTATACTTTCGGCTATCTTCTCCTCTCCACAGTCTTCTTCAATACCCCTCCTTCTTTCGAGACCTATTAATTCAAGGGTTTTTCTCAATCCCAATGCTTGAATATATGCCTCAACCTGGTTCGTGACATCTAGTTCCTTCGGGTACCTTCTATGATTCAAATGAAATATATATTTTAAATCTTATTTAGCCAATAGATAAATATCGAAAAACATAATGTATCACATAAGCCATGTCTATAAATCATAATTATAAATGAAGCTACTCTTCTAATATTAAGTTAATTGATGGTCCAGCGAAGTTATTAAATTAATATTTTTCAATGTTTACTATATTTTTCTATGATAGCTTTGCATCAATCAATCATTTTCTATGCTGTGAGGATATTATTAAATTTCAAAAACAATCATATGTGTTTAGATTCATACGTATTCGTATTAAAAAAACATCATAATTTTTTAAAATTACTTTTTTGTGGGCAAGATTCTATATATACTAGATTATGTAATTTTCGCTATCAATAAAATTATAAAGGATTTATTTAGGAGAATATTTCTTTTTGTATTTTGGAAATAGAGATGTAAACGATTTTATTTATATTATGAATTTATTGTCCGTAAGTGATGAATACAGAGTCACTATGCACAAATTTTAATATAAATATTAATAAATGAAAAATAATTTAATTAGTATTAATGCATCGGTTTACCTGGGTTTTAGTTCTTTTTCATAGATATAAATGGTTTTCAATTCAGTTTTTGAATATTTAGATATTTTATGTTTACTAGAGACAAAATATTAAAAATCATAACTTTTGTATTTTAATGGTATTATTGTGTCGAAATCTAGACATTTGGTATTAAATCGTAAAATATGCATATGGGTACATTAAATCGAAATTAAAAATTTAAATCCCACCATTAGAAAGTAGAAAGAGTCGAAACTTGATGATCAAAATAAAACATGATTTTTATTAATCTATTTTTATAAAAGCAACTTACATTCACTGCGATCATACAACCCAATGACATTTTTCTAGTGTGTTATATAGTGTAAAAAACTTATTTACATTGTAAAATTTATGTTTTTATGTATAAATTATATATTAAAAAACTAATCTATTTTTATTAGCATATAACTTGCGATTTTGCTGTATATAAGATTTTTAAGTCTGTCTTAATTCTAATTTTTATACACATCTCTTTTCTAAGATATTTTTCACTTTATAGGCAGTGAAAAAATCTTATTGTATATTTCAACAACTTAATTATGTATTTATGTTTAGTTTTTATATAAAAAAATATAAAATAATAGAAGAAATTTACTTTTATTATAATCACAGAATTATTTGTATTTAATATGTTAAATTTTTCTTTTGACATGGATTTATTGGCATTTATAATATTTTTTTTTGATGTAATTTACCAATGAAAATTCTTTTTTTATTATAAGATTAAAATTGTTATATACATTTTTCTTAACATGCACTATATTTCATAAAATAAAAGATCTTAAGCCCCGAAATAAAGTATTTTCGTTAAATCAATTTTAAGATTTGTTAAGATAAGGTTTAAACTAGCGTTTTCTTTTGTTTTTATAGGTAGATAACCCCATTCAAATTTTATTTTTTATTAATATCCTGTTAATATGGGGAAGATTTCTTATTTGGAATTGGTTATATGAGATATATATCTACAACGTATCAAAACATTAAGATTATATAACTATGATTCGAAGCATTTTCATGCATAAAATATTACACAATATGTCAGACATAAGTAACTTCTATATATATTTTCTTACGACGAACTTAATCTAAGTAATAAAGCCATACAATTTAGTTTATTCTATAATAAAATTATAAATTGTGCAAGTTTAATATTACAGACAATAAAAAATCTGAATATTGATAATAAAATTTACGATTCCGCATACATATAATGATTTTTTTTGCTACGTCTACATTAAACAGTTTAACCAGGAAAATAATTATTACATTTGAAATTTTAAAACAAGAATTAAATGCACTTATAAAAAAAAGGACAAAACATTTATTAGATATGACAAATTTTGCTGTTCTATATTAGATAAATATATATTTTTCGCACATGTATGCTAATTTGTGAACAAAATGTATATTTATTGTCTGTATCAGTTTTAAAAATACTAAATACACGTGAATAGGGTTTAATTTTGATGCCATTCATATTATAAAAAAAAACATACGAAATTAAATGCCAAATAAAAATTATGTACAACTAAAAACGCATTTAGATTCATAACTAATATTAAATTTGGACAAAACGACCTAACCGCCCTAAATTTGCATAATCTGTTTATCTAACAATAAAAAAGCATCAATAATACTAGATTTTCTAAGATTATTGTGTATAGAAAATGATGAAATTTTTGGTAAAAAAATAGTTATAAACATATCATGAATATGAAATACATATGAACAGAATATATACATAGTATAAATTTTACAAAGCATATCTACAAAAATTTTAAAATATAAATATAACGTCTTTTCTCTAAATTTAAAAATAAAAAACTGATTAAATTATGAGCAACGGGACTAAGTTTAACGGATCAATAAGGTATAACACATTATGTTCAGGCTCTATGACTGTCTTAAATTTCAAGTTTTAAGTTTTATAAAACACAATCACATAAAATACAAGAGGTCAATAAGCATTTATTTATATATTTTACACTCTAATAAAATGTAAATAGATGTGAAGTCATTATAACCATCAATTTATTTTTTTAAAAGAAATTTAACTTAGCCACTTTTTACTGAATTGTTTAAATTAATTTTTTTTTGGAATTCATCAATGCTTAAAAGCATTCATATTATATTTTACGATATGGATATAATTTTTTTTGAAGATTAATATCACGTCTTTTATATTTAAAATAATTATGGTTATTGACGATCGAGAAAAAAAAATTGTGACTTAAAAACTATTTTTTTAAACATCAGAAATAACGATAACTTTTAAGAGGCATTCATATATTATCCCCCTTTTGGGGGTTCGAATCTTTAATTTATAGAATCCTAAATTTTTTAATTCGATTTTCTTGAAGTTGTAAGCTTTGATATTTTCATATCAAGGCCTTTATAACTATATCTAGAAAAATAATTTTAACTGACATTAATGACAGGAGCATAGTTTACTTATATGAATATTTCACATATTTTTATTATATTTAGTTTTGTTTGTGTTTTATATCAGAATATTTACATATATTCCTTAAGAATCTTGTTGTTTTATATTATCAATCATTATCTCATGCCTTAATTTATAATTATTTTTTTTATTTTTATCCGTCGTGTCTCTAGCTGCCATTATTATTTAACAACATGAAATATGAGTTTACTTTTTTTGAGCCATAATCAAGTTATTAAAGTATCATATTATTTGTATAGTTGTTTTCATATGCAGTTTGCTATGCCTCTGTGTCCAAAATATTTTACTAAAGCATCAGATATAAATATACAAATCCAATATTATATGACGATTGTAAACGCAATATTTTCTTTAATATTGTCGCATCTAATATGAATTTATGCATTTTTCATCTGTTCTTAGCTCAAATATGTTGGTATTCGACAGATCTGTGAGCAATGTATGATCCTTAGATCCTATTAATATGATCACTTGTGATCACCGATAGATTTTCTGTGTTAGCAGTCGCTAAAAGTATAATAAAGGTTTGTAAACATGCGCTAATACAAATAAAATGGTGGGCTTTATTGCTTCTGATATATACAAATCTTTAGGTAAATAACGGCATTGATAAATATTTTCATGCTTCTTTAATATTCATCAAATATTTGATAATGTTTAAGTAAATCGCTTATATAGTTCTTAATAACAAATTTATTACATAGAATAATACAGTATCATAAAAATGTAAATGTGCGATTTATTTGTATAGCATAGGCATATTTGTACTTTAACGAAATAAAACCAGAATGATAGATATAGATTATTAGGTATTACCATAATATGTTTCGATTCAAAGATTGGAATAAGGTTCACGTCGCATACGTAATTTTGTGTGACTTCTAAAAAAAAGAGCGATAAATTAAATCAATACTTATTTCCGCTATCACATTTATTTGACACAAGATATAATATTATTTCTATCCTCAATAAAAAGCCGGTTGATTTAACATAAGATCATTACAAAAATAAAAATAATGCCGTATTTTCTAATATTTGTTTTCAAATCGTGAACATTTACATAAATCTGAAGATTTAGCACACACAAAAATAATAATTTTAGGTTGTAAATATTTTGATATGTATATAACCACCTACCCAGACTATCGATACTAATTCAATAGAATACAAATCTAAACGATTATACAGGTCGATATTTAAAAAAAAATCGTCGATTCGATAAAGAAATCAGAAATCAACTTTGCATAATGCAGGAAGCTTTTTAAAAAATATATAGCATATTTAGCTGCATAAATCTAGATATCATGTAAGTTATTGATGTAAAAACAATTTAGCTTCTGGAAACATTGATTTACGGGCTCATCTTTTCACCAATGGTTTCTAGGAACTATGTACATATTTGCATGTTCTTAATTCTCTTGCATTCTTTTTAAAATTCTTAACATACAATTATGCTATACATTTTTTTATCAATCACAATATATATTTATATAATATCTTATATGTGTAGATCTAGTGTGTTTTTTAAAAGTTAAATGATTTAATCGCATAAAAAACATAAACGCATGATAACGTGCTTCTACTCATTGTTAACTCTACAAATTTCCATAAACGAGCAAGGCATATAGCGGAGTATTAGTGTATGTGCGTTTAACCTAATCAATCCGCTTCTGATATTTGTTTTACCACAAATAGAAATTATATTAATGTTCAAATTTATATATTTTTACGGCCTTATATGTTGATAATTTACTTTCCCATAATTATGGCGTAAATAGCACGATCAGATTTTATTAAATAACGTATAATTCATGGGTGAAGGCAAAGTTCTACATAAAGCATCAATAATCTTTTAATGATATTTTTATACGGAATATCGTTTGCTGAATTTAAAAATTATTATCGGATTTAATATTTTTTACCACTAGTTTGTGCTTTGTTGTGATTCATATTAAATATCGGTTTTTCCATATTTACTACATCATTTTTTTTTAATTTAATTTTATAAATTGAAAAAAAATAATGCTTCTATATTATTTATTTATAGTAAATTGGACATATCACAATTCAAAACATGGTAGATCTTAATAATTAAAAACCTAGTTTATGAATTTGATATTTAAAGTAAATGGTACATTGATGGATTTTAAAACATAAAACCTAGGGCTAGAATTACATTGAAATGATAATTGTAAAAGATTTATTTTCTACGGTAGATACATTTATGATCCCCCTCCCTGTCTACAACCTAAAATAATCAAATTTTCTTGGCGCTTGGACCACTATTTTGTGGCAATATATAATAAACTGAGTAAATAATGAGTTTTGGCGATTTATATAAACCTATGAAGTTAATTCATATTATAAATGTTTCTCTTAGTGGCAAAAGCATAAATAACTGCAAAAATGAAAGTAAACCAAAGTGAATTTATGGATGTCCCTATCGAGTGAAATTCTTTTTTTCTATTTTTTAATTATAAAAATCTCGTACAGCTTATCTTATTCTTCTTGGGTACGAAAGATTTAATATATGTTATAATTGTTTTACTTTGAATAAGCTTGAGACACAGGTATAAATATTCAGGTGGGAAGCTGTAAAATATATTATAACAGAAGTAATTTTGTAAATCACGTTGATATTCTTATTTTAAACAGTGAAATCTAAATACACATGTTCGCCATCTTCCTATGTTATAAATGCGCCTTTGTTTGATGCATGATTATGATGTACCACGGATATCCTAGGATATTATTAACAAAGCGCATTAAAAATGGAAATACAAACAAAAAATAATATTATATGATAATTTATTTAAATAAAAAAAATCTGGATGATCTAAATTTGTGCAAACTAACAAATAAAAATTTAAACTTCTTTTTTAACACAGATATTTAGATAGATTTAAATAAGTTTAAAAAGATTATTTATCCCATAATTCTCTTCGAATTAGTTCAAACTTATGATTTTATATTCAAATTATTTAAAAATAATTAATTTAATAAAAAAAAACCTTCAATTATTATTATAAAAAGATCTAACATAAAATTAAAATAAATTATATCTACTTTAAAACCTCTAGAAGATGTAGTTTTAATATTTTTACCTTTAAAAAAACGTCCTTCGCATATTAATGATATATTATTTATTGAAAAAATTTAATTATTTTATTAAATCAACTATTAATAAAACATAAAATTTAGCATGCGTTAGGTCAATATATGCCATAAAAAACAAAATTTAAAAAATATAAATAGATATAGATCGTCAGGAAAATATTATGATGGATATAATTTCTTATCCAAATTTAATGGTATTCTAATTAATAATTTGTTTTTATTTAAATTAAATTAAATCAATTGCTTATATACTTTAAATTGAGATAATATAAATTGTAAATATTTTGTGAAACAATCATTGAAATACTTTAAACCGGTAATTTATTCACATAAAATGATAGATATTAATATACACATGTTTGGTTATATAAATTGGTTTCAAATTATATTAAAAATAGTCATGATAGGAACGTAAATTATAAAAATGCAAAAAAGGTTCACAATATTATCTAATGCTCTATGCATCAATATTTTTTTATACATACAATTTTTAGAATTTTTTTATTTTCATAAATCATAGCTTGATAAAATACAAAGTATCAAAATAAAATTTGCTAAATATAGTTTTATTTATTTTCATCCTTAAACTTGGGATAGGATGGACACAAAATATTATTAAAAATATGTTAAGCAATTAAAAATTCCGGACGAAGTAGAAGCATACATGCAAGCTCTCACACTCCGCAAGGGACTTGAACACATCTCATTCGAGAGAAGAAGAGCAGTTGATGAAGATATATCAGAGGAAGGTGTCAAAAGATGCATCAAAGAGTTGAGCAATATTCCAACACACTGACCTTGTCTAAATAGATAAAATCATTAAAAAGAAAATTGACCAATAAATAAATAATAAAATTTTCATCCTTATCGTATCTTTATAAAATTAATCTTATACTTATTTAATTTTTCATGCTTTAAATATATCTAAAACAACATACAAAGGATTATATTATCAAAGTATTCATATCCATACAACTAGTCTATTATCGTGATATTGTTAATAGATTTTGCCTTTATTTACAATCATAAGTTTCTCTTTGATGATGTTTAGGCCATTATTTTATTTATTGATTTGTTTTTCCAATGCAAAATAATTCAATTTGCTCTTTTTATAAATAATGAAGTGTGTAATTAATTGCGTTCGAAGTCTAAATTTTTCTACTTAAATAGCATAAAAAAAATCCATTGCATTATATAGAATTATTAACAAAAAACATGATAGATATAAATTGAAAATTCATACAACCATAATCGTTCATGGTGAGAAACTATCAATCCTTTAATTGGATTTGTAATATATAATGCCGGTAATAAATTGGAAATATAAATTGTGCTTATAGCGTTTTTATAAATTTTTGCAAATAAACTATTATTAACCCGAAAAAGTTCAAGCGACTTGCAATTGTATAAGCTGTCATATGTTTAGAATAGATATTTTATCGATCTCTATTTTTTTACATTATTTACAGAAATGTAGTTGCACATAAGTGTGGTTAAGATTTAAATTATACAACGTATACATTTTTCGTTTTTAAATTAAATTTTTATTAAAAGCGAAATATTTTTGATTCTTTCCCGATTTTTTAATATAATCTTTGCACATTAATTTTAGAATATTACTATGTGTGTTATTAAATGATGTAAATTTACTTTTGCGACGTAATTAAAAAACAAAAGTATAAATTTTTCAAGAGAGTAAATAAATTTAAGATATTAAGATCCTTAAATTTCAAGTGATATTGATGATGGAAAAATAAAGTGGGTAAATCCACATCATGGAATACAACGAATGTTTAAGCTGTTCTTCTCAAGACTTAAGAAAAAAGATTTTGTGTTGAATATGATTTTTAAAAAAATTGCATAATATCACACTACAAAACCCAATTAGTAAAATGGACACAAAAATAATAATTTTGTATGCTCTTATAATAATGAATTTCGAAACTTCAACGCATGAATTTATAATTTAAAATCAACGTATTTTAAAATTTCTATAGGCTGTTCAGAAAATTATATTCAAAAATATGAACATGTTTTATGTGAGATAATTTTTAGAGAATTATATAATTTTAAAGAAATAATCACTTCATAGATATTAGAAGTACTTTTGAATATTAAATGCTTTATATATTGAAAAAAAGGTTTTTACGGATAAAATTGCTATCTTTATATTTTTATTAATTTTGCTCAAATATTCCGTAGCTGCATTTGTCTCCTTTTTTTTTAAATAGATTAAGACATATATCATATTTGAATTGTATACACCAATAAAAGTTAGGCCTTTCACATATTGCAGCCCAATATATTTCAAAAAGATATGAAAATATATCATGCGTCACAGTATCCATGAATTATGATGTTTTTTTGGTGATAATGCTTTGATTAAAACCTACAAACTGAATTTAAAGTTCACGCGTGTTATATAATTAAAATTTTTTAATTGTATTAGAAATCAAAGATATACAGATAAACAACAATTATTTGTATTGTATATATACGTTGCTAAACTGGCGTTGGTTTAAAGTTCGTAACATGAAACTTGAAATATAATTAAATCTAGCCAGATGGTTTGAATTTTTAAGATTCAAACATTGGTTTGTGTTTACAGATAAAGTTTACTCATCGAGCCACACGAATTCTAGTTTACTATTATGTATAGTTTATAAGATGGTACAAGTGCTTATGCTTAGTAAATTTAATGATCAAACTATTGACAATTTTCTTTAAATATAAGGGTTTGATATCAATTTCTCATAATATATAAGAATAAATTTAGATTCTTGGATTTTTTGTTATTAAGTAGATGCCAAAATTTAATTTACATGTACAAATCAATTTTTGAACAAACATATAAATTTCTTACATGGCAGCTGCTGGACATACATTTCGAAGCAAATAAAAACTATTGAAGAGTGAAATCTACTTTGAATAAGAGATAAATAGCTATAGACACAGTGTACAATTAAACATTTATATGTATAGAAGTAAATTCTTCCGCATCCGTAGCATGACAGTGAATCGTATGACTTATCGGTTAATAAAGCTATATATTTTAGAGGTACAAGAAATTCATTTTTAAACTTCTTGTTAAGTAAATATTCGCACATCATATACTGCAATATAATATGTTTTCCTATATTTAGGTAATATATTCATATAAAATGTAATATATATAATTTTAGCATTTTGTATTTTTGATTGCAATAATCGGTAAGACTATATTCCATTCCTGTTTATTGTTACGAGTATAGCTTGGATTTTCAATAAAACCAAAAAATGGATAAAAAACCTTCTAGACCATATTTTAAATGCATGCCACATGATTTTTTAAGTTTATTATTTTAAAAATTACCTTACGTTATTTGTATAAGAAATAATAGGAATGTATTACAAGCTCTATACAAATCAGAATATTTATTGGTTAGTAATAAATTACAATTCGATCGATAACATAACAAGGATTTTCAACGCGTTTGCGTCAACCAAGATCAATTTATTTATGTTTTATTTTTAATATAATTTAGACTAAAAACTCAATTAATAACCTACTTCTGATCAAACTAATTATGCATGTCAAAGTATAAAAATTCCAGTATCATCAAAAAAATAGAATTTTGACATACTGTAGGTATACATTTATTAAATATCTAATATTCTACAAAAAGGTTTTTATTTTTATTTTCAGCCTAGATTTTAACAGAAAGATATAGTGTTATATTTCACAAATAAAATCCATTAAAATAAACAATGAGATTGTGATCAGTTTTATATTTTTACAAAAAATTTAAAATGATGTATTATTAAAAACAATTTTTTTAAAATACGACATAAACATATGCGAAGTTAGCATAAAAATATATGTACAGATTTATATCTATTCGTTTAAAAATAGAGATTCCTGAATCGATTTTATTTGTTTACAAAATAAATTTAGTACATTGTATGACGTAACATTGACAACACGAAACCCTTTGAAATTTTTTCGGCATTAAAAATGGGGTTTTTATGCTTTATATATAAATCCAACACATATAAATACAAAGTTTTACAATATTCTTATTTCAGATTAAATTATTTAGCCCAAGTTCTATAATCGAATTATAAACGTTATATATTCAAACTCTAGAATTTAGTTTTTTATAATATAATAAGACATTTGCATTAGAACGCCAAATAAAAAATAAATGTTTTTTACTGAATTATAGAATATTCTTAAACCTGTGCGTTGTAAAAATGTCTGTGATGTATAGAAATAATATCAGAATTCCAAGAAATCATATACGTAAAACTGCCTTTAAAAGCTACAAGAACAGTTTTGTATTGAAGTATTTAAATAATATGAACAACATGCTGTTTATTAACACCAGTATCACGATTTTTTTTTATTGTCGGCATAATTTTTGCTCTAATTTTCTGAGATTTGCTTAGAAATATAAAACCTTTGCTTTCTGAAATTAAAAAAAATAAAAATTTCTCTTAATTGGGAAAATTATTTTCCATTAGATTATTAATGTGGCATACAAAGTCTTAGAAACTTAATATTAAATAAATAATACTCCAATAATTATAAATATATTTACATTTTTTTTGTTCCTTTAAATTTTAGATATATTAGACTTTATGTTTTAAATAATATATATATCTATTTTTTCTTGCTCTTAATATAATGGAGAAATGTATCTTATATATAATTCAGAATTAAAAATTGTTGAGTGGCAATTAATTAAAATATCTTTATTTTTTTTTAGTGTGATAAAAGGCAATGGAGATAACTATTTATACAAAAATAAAATTATGATAAAAAAATGTAAAAATATTTAGTTTAATGTATATGTAAGGTGTTTTATTCATTATTCTCTTTATATTAAACAGAAAAACATGTGATATTTTATACATCTAATTTCCATAATATTTTATAGCGATGTTGTGTTTAATATTATACAAAATTTAAAAAGTCACACTTTGAAAATATATATATAATACACGATGCAAAAATATTTTTACATTTTTTTTGTGCCATATTTATCGTTCACATGCAAAACATACATCTTTAGAACTATTATGCGAGGCTAAAATATTATAACATATGAGATGACTTTCTTATATCTAGTAAATTTTTTTTTAAATCATTTTAGATATTATTGTAACGATGTTTATGCAATTTTTTAAGAAAATGAAAATTATATAGAAAACTTTGTGAAGCTATATACATACTAGTATTTACTATATATACAAGATTTAAGCGCATATTTGATCATTTTAAGACCCTAAAATTATCCATATCTTTAGCTTTGCGAGAGTAATGTTAAAAAATGTCGTAGATTAGACATATATAAAGTAAATAAATCATTGTGATTATATTGGTTTACGCCTATCTTGTTATTTTACAAACATATACGAGTTTTTTGTTGTAAAATCTCTAAATTTCAATAAATATACCTTAAATATTTTTATTCTCTTTTTACATACTGAGCGATTTCTTTTTTTTATTTTTTTGCCAATAAATATGATCATAATTAACTTTATTACAATTAAATTATTATAATATCTTCTATTTTCTCGTATCAAATTCGATCATGGATTTTTTATATATTTGAATGAGAAATGCAAATATCTCATATGCTTTTTAATCGAAAAAAGATCCGAAATGTATCCAATAATAGATAATATATAAAGTATAATAAATGGCTATATGAAGTTTATCAAGAAATATTCCTGTTCTTGTTGCATGTTTTATGCCTATTACTTGGTAATTAACCTTAATCATTAGAATAACTATCTTACAAATTAAGTTGAATTTTTAAAAAATGAAAAATTCCAGATCTATAAATATAATTTTTTTTCGCTGTAATTTATTCTATGTTATGTTCTTATTGCGAAATTTATCCATACAAAAAAAATCATGTTTTTCTTATATCATTATACAAATAAGAATTATATAAGTTTTATCTTAGTTACATATATACAGGATGTTTTCAATACTTTATATGTAAAATAAAATTTAGAAAATTTGTATAAGTTTTAATAATTATCAATAATGGTTTGTGAAGTGAACAAAAGATTTCAATTATTTGTTCCCTCAGAACTATGATTTTTTATGTAATAAATTAGATTAAAAAGATTTTTTTCATGAAAAAGAAAACGATAAAACATTCTTTATTTATAAAATATTTAGCTAGAATATATGGGATTGTATGTTAGATATTTAAAACGATTACTAAATTAGCAAAAAACAGATATAAAATTGAACACAAAACTAAAATTATGAGTTTATAAAATTTAAAAAAAGTAGCAAGAAGATACTCAGAGCAGTATGATAAAGAAAGCTATATGAATTGCGGATCTATTTATGAAAAAAAATATATAAATTTTAGACTGCATTCATGATTAAAAAAAAACTTTAATTCTATAATACAACCTCTACTAAACTTAATTTAAATAATACGTATTATATAAACAACCATTAAATATGTTAGACTAACGCTGAATCTTTTTATATAGATATATATGCAATTAATGAACTTTCAATTTCTACAAACTACTTTTTTTTTAATTTTTGTTTAAATTTCCAATTGCTGGTTTTATAAATACAATCCTGAAGCTCTATAACTTTAATAAATTTCACAATTCAGTAACTTAATTTCTAAAAACAAACAAAAGATGTAAATAAATTACAAAAAAAATGGTATAGTAGATTTTTAATTATAATGCTTAAATTATAGCTCTAAGAGTCATTTTAGTGTTTCTTATTTTCAAATATATTTAAATTGACCCATGAAGGAATAAAGGATAATTATTTTCTATTTATGGGCTATATTTATAGTCGTAATTTTAGTTTTTGTTCTCAGGGACAGCTTGCTTGATTCTCTGTACGCACAGCGTATTTATACTTTCGGCATTCTTCTCCTCTCCAAATCTTCTTCAATACCCCACCTTCTTTCGAGACCTATTTATTCAACGGTTTTTCTCTTTCCCAAGGTTTGAATATATGCCTCAACCTGGTTCGTGACATCTAGTTCCTTCAGGTCTATTCTATGATATCGTGTCACCACACCGTCCCATGTTATAACATATGGGATAATTGGTGTCTTGAATTTGTATTTTAATGACAGTTCAGATGTGGTGTGACAAATAAATATATATAAAATTAAATACATATTATGCTATATAACCTTGATAAGAAGGCATTTACAACCAATCACTTCCTTTTCATTGACGATTTAAAGATTTTGTCAAAAGAAGAAAGTAACTTAGAACTAATGTCCAATGAAGCAACAAAATTCTTCGGATGTATAGGAATGGAAATTAACGTTACCAAATCAGCTACTAACAATATCAATTGCAAAGATATTGCCACAGTAATAGAAGGAAAAGATGGATATAAATACCTCGGGATACTGGAAGATTCCAAATCGAGAACTAAACCCGAAACGATGGATAAAATTAGAAAAGAAATGCTTGATAGAGTAAAAAGCATATGCAAAACAAAACTAAATGGTAAAAACATAATAAAGGCGATTAATGAATATGCAATATCACTGATAAACTACTATGTGGGATTATTAAAGCTAGAACCAGAAGATTTTAGAAAGCTAGATGATGAAATTAGGCGAATATTAATAGAAAATGGAATACACTTACAACCAGCGAATAAAGAAAGATTATATCTTAAAAGAAATGAACTAGGACGTGGATTGGAAAATATTGAGTTTAAATCCGAAAGAATACTTTACCAACTATATAAAACTCTAAACCAAGAAAAAGGACAATCACCCAGAAAAGCCGCGATATTGAAATTTGAAAATGAAAATGCAACCCACTTATCCGTAATAAATGAATTCCTCAGAACAAAATATGGCCTTGTTGACATAGATCTTTCTACGCTTGAATTTAAACAAAAAGAGAGTTTATTGTGTAAAATAAAACAAAAAACACTACATCAAAAACTCTTCGATGTTCATAAAAATACAACGCTAGAAATATTAGGATCCTCAAAGTGGCTACAATATGGAAATATCAGACCATTAGAAGAAGCTAGATTCTGCTTTATCCAGGATAGGAACATATTCTTTGGAGATAGATCAAGGTGCCCGCACTGTAACGACTCAATAAAAACTGTCGACCACTTAGCAAGCAGATGTAAAAAAATGCTTGGTCATGACTATACAAGAAGACACAATGAGATTGTAAGATGTCTTCACTTTATGCTGGCAAGAAAATACAACTTCAAAAAAACAAAAAAAATACGCAGACACTCTGTACAAGAAATAATGGAAAACGAATTCGCAGAGATCAAAGTAGATACAAGAATTAAAACAGACATCAAGTTATCGAACGACAGACCTGATATTTTTGTATATGACAAAAAGAAGAACTGCATCACACTGATCGAAATTGGCGTGACAAGTATTGACAACATAAACATAGTTGAAAACGAAAAATTGAGAAAATATGACCTGCTAGCATCTGAACTATCATTAATATACAAATGCAAGACAAAAATTATTCCATATGTTATAACATGGGACGGTGTGGTTACACGATATCATAGAAGGTACCTGAAGGAACTAGATGTCACAAACCAGGTTGAGGCATATATTCAAACATTGGGATTGAGAAAAACCCTTGAATTAATAGGTCTCGAAAGAAGGAGGGGTATTGAAGAAGACTGTGGAGAGGAAAAGATAGCCGAAAGTATAAATACACTGTGTGTACAGAGTATCAAGCAAGCTATGCCTGAGAACAAAAACTAAAATTACGACTATAAATATAGCCCATAAATAAAAATTAATGCTATATAAATTATAGATATCATTTAGATATTGCAATTGGTTATATAATCAATAATAGATGTGTTATCAAGCATCCAATTTTAAAGTTGAGCTTTGATGAGTCGAAATATGTATACTAACTCGTTTAAACATCAGAAATTATTTGCTTTTTTATCTATTATTTAAATTTTCTGTTTATATGAAGTCTATTCATTAGGCAACTTTTATTTTTTCAGAATTATTTCAACTGAAAAATATAAATTTTACACATATTGATATAGTGTTATATATTCAATATCTGTAAAAGAAATAACAAAAATTTCAGGTCTTATTTATATTCTTTTGATACTCTGTTCATAAGTTGAATTCTTCTGTAATCTTGCTGATTCTAAATAAAAAAATAAAATATTGCAACATTTATAATTTAATTTAGAAGACTGAGCATTAAATATGTATTTCCGATATTTCTTTGGCATTGAATTTTACATTTAAATTATGAAGAATATGTTCTGCATTGATTAAAATTTGTGTATACAAAATTGATAATTTTTTAAGTAGTTTATGATTCTTATTTCAAAATTCGACATATTTATAGATTTACTGTTATTATAATTTGACAAACATGTATATGGTTGGTTGTGCACATTTATTAACAACTCTAAATCATGGTTTTTTTATAAAGAAAATCGTAATTTAATTCAATGGACAAAAATGAATTTTTATGTAACTAATGTTTATTTTTTTTTGGATATTGAACACATGCTATAACAAGAAAATTATTTCTTTAATTATGCGTAAACGATGTAAATGTATTAAAAATACCATAATAGAATTTCGAAAAATATTTAACTAAGATAGTTTAAATTTATAAAGAAATAGTTAAATATAACGTGCATTTTTGCATTTTCTTATAATATCTAAAATAACAAATTTAAAATAGCAATCTATGATGTTTTTATATAATTGATGTCATATAACATAGTCAAATATACAAAGAAAATTCAATCTGCTCTTACTTTTATTAAAAGTTGCGTTCATAATTTTCTAAATGAAATATGAAGTAAATTAAAAACTGATACATAATAAAATATTAATTTTCACACACAAAAACCATAATTCATAAAACAATTATTATAAATATCTCTTATTTAAGCCATTATACCTGTAATTTACTTATTATATTTTTTTATGTAAATAGTATATAATTACTGAAGATTTGATTTAACTTAATATATTTATCACTATAAATCTCATAAAATATATAAAAAAATAGCACCTTCTTATAAATAAATTTTTATGTCCAATAAAGCCAAAAAAATACTTATAACTTATAAAATATACATATTTAATGCTAAAAGATTAAGTTGCGTTTTATAAAATACTCCAATCTGATGAATAATGCTTATGTAAGCACAATGACGAATTAAAAATACAAATTCTTCTATTATAAGCGAAAAAATATACAAACATATTTGAAGGACTGAACTTATAATTAAGTTTTTACAAACCCTTTTTACATCTTTATTATATAAACTGTAAATAATATTTGATAACAAGTTTCGCCTTTCTTAACCCGTTAATTTAGAATAAAAAACATTAATTTTATTAATGAATGTTTTATTTGTATAAAAGATGTATATATTCTAAAGGTGTTTTTAAATAGCATTTAGATGTTCTTTCCAAAACTTTAACATATCTTATAAATTATTATTTGCTAAAAACCACATTTTATCTTTAAATCCCATGTTTTTCAAAGAAATTTTAAAATAACCAACCATGCATAAATAAGACGAACTAAAAAAAAATTAGAAAATTAGAAAGAAAATATGGGAATAGAAATTTTCAATGGGTCGATCTTTATTATATGATTCCTATAACATGAATGCTGCAATTTTTTTTATCAAAAGATATTTAAAAAAATTTTTATTTTTACAAATGTGCTGCATTTTTTTTTAAAGTAATTTACAAATAAAAATTCAAAAAATGTTCTAGTTACCAATTGATTTGATGAAAAAAATAGAATCTCGGGAAACAATCAATTTTACACAAATAAATCCAGAACTTATTGGTCATAACTGTGTTATATAATTTTTTGTGCGGAAAAGTACAAATTTCATTCAAACAGAAGAAATATATCATATACGATAATCGAACTGGATTTTATACACTAAAGTATATCATAAATTCCGTGTTAAATTTGTTAAAAGCTGTTCATAGCAAGAACTAATATTAATTAAATTTGCTTCTGGTGACTCTTTGATAATTATTGTCACAAAAAAAGATTATAAATTATTATACTTAAAAACCTTGGAATTCAGAGAAACCCATGAATTAACAGCTCTTGAAAAGAAAAGAAATATTTAAGAAGACTTTAGAGAAAATGATAACCAAAATAGTAAACACGCTTTGAGCGCAAGAATCAAGCAAGTTTTTCCAGAGAATAAAAACTAAAATTATAACTATAAATTTAGAATATAAAAAAAAATATATTAATGTTACATATTTAAGTTCTGTTTACATAAAAATCTAATAGAATAATTTTTAATAATATGTGTATAAATTTGCGTTAAGTATTTTAATTTTGTTTTCAAGCTGGATTTTATATAATATATAATATATAAATGTTAATCTATATCTATATCTATATCTATTGTTATGATGTTCATTTTCCCCTTGTATTCACATCTAAAACTCTTATTTTATGAAATTTTAATTAAAGGATTTCTCAATGTAAACAATACAAATATATGAAGTAATAAAATGTAAACTTCGAGTTATTTTATAAATTTTAGTAATTTTATACAAAGTATCAGGAATTTGAAAATATATGGAATACTTCTGTCTTATAATTTTATGGTGCATATTTCAGCTGGGGTACATTTTTCTATCATATTTTATAACGTTGATGAAAAATTATTATTTGGACCCTTCTTTTCGGCGTATATAAAAATTATCTGTTTTATTAATCAATACGCGGTTTTTATCTGTTCTACATTCATCTTTTAATGAAGATTTTCATAATTTATTTTGTTTAAATTTTCTTTGTTTTCATTCATTCATTCTTCCGTCTAGTTTTCAATAGTGACATATAATATTCATTTTATGCCTTTGTGCACATCTTAAACTTTCGATTTTTTTCCATCTACGGACTATATGAACGATTGATTTATATTATTTGTTAAATGTGGACTTTTCGATATGCGCAAGACGATTTAATTCTAAACTTATGAAATCTTAAGAAATAACTTCCTTCATACTTCCTTTATATTGTGCAATGTTTATTTTATACGATTCTTCGCTTTTATGTGTTGAATTTATGGTGGCTTTATTAGATCTCATGGGTAAATTAGAGTTTAGTTCTCGATAAATGAACATGCTTTGTGTTTTGATATCACAATTTCATTTCATTAATATACAAAATGCAAAATTATTCAAAGACAATTTGCCTGTAAATTTGTATTAAAATTTTATTCATTTCTGATTTTTCACGCGAATAATTCTCTTTCATTATAAAAGATTCAAATTTCCGTTAAATAATTTTTTTGGATGGGAAAAAAGAGAATTTATTACACAAAGAACGAAATTAAACACATTTAATTGCAAAAAGTGGCTATTTTATACGAAGTTATCAATATATTCCTTAATTAATTATTTGTTATCCATTAGTATAAGGTCTACTGACCCCAGAAAGAATTTCACATCTGTTGAAAACGGCATTATTGTTGCAATTTTTGTAATAGATTACGCTTTAACATAGATCATTTCATCTCTTTTTAAATCATATTTTTAAGCTTTTATCGAGGCTGCAAGAATTTAACATAGTTTATTAATTATGAATTTATTGTATTTCTCTATTTTAGAATTCACAATACAGGATTTTATATGAATTTTGATTTATTTAGCACCTATTCTTATACAGAGTTTTTAAAGACATTATGCTATTTATCTAACATACATTTATTTTTTTAATTTCCCGCAAGATATTAAAATTATCATGATAAGAAAACAATCGATTTTATATCACATCTTAAAATTTGATTAATTCTAAAATAAATTTTAAAGCCATTTAGTCAGGTTTATTGAACATAATACGTGAAAGCTATATATAAATATTTTTGAAAAATCTATTTACATTTTTCTATGTGTTTTTTTTATAATAAGTTTACGTAAAACTGAAATATTTTATATTTTTTATGATAGAGGAAATATCCAACCCAAAAATATTTGGATATATATAAACCCATGTATTACTTGTGTTACATACAAGAAGAAATGGTAGAAATGTTACTACAGTAATTTCAATATTTTTTTTGCACTCGCTGATTAGTATGGTTTTTTAATACCATTGATTTAGCTCCATGTAATCTTATGTCTATTTGGGTAATTTATTACTTTCCTTTTTACAATCCGAAGAAATTACAAACAGTATTCATTACTAGCAAAGTTGTTTATTTTTATACGCTAGAAAGATATGAACTAAGTTTTATATAATAGATATATTAAAAAAAATTTTCATTAATTTGTATATTATTCTATATCAAATTCATATCTAAAAGTCGAATATGGGGTTTTCTTTATATATTAAGCTCATATACCTTGAAATCCAACAGCCTTATTTTTTAAACTGGGTAAAGAATGTTAGTAATTTATGTTATTTATATCTTAGCCATTTTAAAACGTGTTTTCTTAAATTATATTCGAATACTCACAATTCGACAAGAAACGTATCCTATTGCTTCGTTTAATAATATAAATCAGAAGTTTCTTCTGCCAATAATGTACTAAGAATCGACCTTTTTAAATTATTTCGTGGAATTAACTGCATGATATGTGTGTAAATTATTAAATAAAATTTTTTTTTACATGTTCGATTAAATAATTACCTTGTAAATTATACGTTTTTTTTCCAATAAAAAAATACATGGAAAATTCACCTATACATGTTGATGTGATTTTTTATATAGTTTAACAACTTCATTTTTATTTTTTATATTCTTTTATAATATCAGACATAGGAATCTGTTATTTTTATTTATTTATTATTATTTCTTGTAGTTTTTCATCTTCTTTTGGCTGCGTATAGTATACTAGCAATATCTTCCATGATATAGGAATTAAGCTAAGTATACAATGCTTTATAATTTTTAAAAATCCAATTTTCATCACTATATTATCTTATATGTGCGAATTTATATGTTTTTATGCTTTTTGTCTTCTATATTTTGTACGTAATATTTTTTAAATTTGTTTTTATTATAAACTATTAATAATTATAAATAGTGGCATGTTTTTAATAAGCTCAATTGACATTTCTTATTCTAAATTAGCATATTTCAACCTTTTACAGCTGTTTTGACATATTATTATTCTCTTTGTAAACAATTTAAGTTCTTAATACACATCCACAGTGCTTTTGTTCCCAAAAAGATACATAGAGCTAGAATAGTGTTTCCAACCAATTTTATATCTTTCTTAAGTTTGTGTTAAAATTAGTTATATGCACTTCTAATCTGTTTAATTTTTCTCGATGTTATGATTTCGGTTATTAGGATATGTGTTAAAAGTGTAACTGTTTAGAATATTGTGACTGCATATAAGTTCTTTAAAAACATTAAAAACCGTAGTTTAAAAATTAATTCTTGTTAGCTTTTCTTTATCATTCTATTCTCCTATTTCATTTTTATTTTTCATTTATAAACATATTTATCTTATTATCATTTACCTGAAGGAACTAGATGTCACGAACCAGGTTGAGGCATATATACAAACCTATGGATTGAATATAACCCTTGAATAAATAGGTCTCAAATGGAGGAGGAATATCGAAGAAGACTCTGAAGATGAGAAGATGGCTGAAAATATAAATACGATGGGGGTACAGAGAATCAAGCAAGCAGTGCTTGAGAACAAAAACTAAAATTACGTATAAATTTAGTCTATAAATAAGAAAATATGATCATTTAACGGAGATCAAATTAGATGCAAGAATTATGATGTATATAAAATTATCAAAAGACATACTTGGACTTTTATCTATGCATAAAAGAAGAACCTTATTTGTAACAGCTATTAGTTTGATCTTTATTTAAAACCTAAAAATGGTCGAAAAAAAAACCGAGTGAGTTCGATCTGCTAGCATCCGTGCTGTCATTAATTACAAGTGAAAGATAAAAATTATTTCATATTTTATACTAAGGACGGTGTTCTAAAACAAAATCATTTTTATAAATAAAACACTCTATGCAAGTAACCAGATTTAGGCATAAATACAAACAATAATATTGTGAAAAAACTTTTAATTGAAGATTCTTAAACGTAACAATAGGCAATGATGAAGACTTCAGAAGAAACGCAAATCTTTTAACGCAAGGAACATGAGAATTCAATCAAGTAATGCCTGAAAACAATCAAAAAAATTTTAACGAATAAATTAGCCTTAGAATAATAAAATTTTTTTAGAGTAGTCTATGCTTAACTTAATTCTTCTTTCTGCAAATTGTGTTATCCTTTTAAACTTTAAAGCTTTTTTAAATGTACAAGTGTTTACGCAAATCAATTTTAGTGAATGAAATACATTGAAAAAACACAGTTTACTGCTAATATACACACATTGATATAATAAAAAAAAATTAGCCTTATAATGCATTGCATCCATAAGTCAGAATTACTTCCTTCTACATCAATTTAAAAGAAAAAAATGTTACAAGGCTTACTTTTCAAAAATAGAAACTACAAATATGCAAAAAAAACCCCACATAATATATTCTTATCTACCTTTTGCAATATTTATGAAAACTTTCATGACTTTGCTGTTCAAAAAGGTAATAATATCAGACAAAACTTACTCTTGGTATAAAATACATAATATTTTACGTCAAAAAATAATTCCTTATATCAAACTTTTCAGTTTTTAAACAGAAAAGTAAATTTAATAATATGAATAGCTTTCTTTCGAACCACATTTATTACGAAATATAACAAAAGTCCTGGTCAGCAGTAAATTTATAAAAGACCCCCGAAAAAAATTGATTTAAAGCCATTCTTGTGTATATCATTATATCCATAACTACCGCAAACAATTAATCTCCTCACTAAATCATTTAAAAATCTAACGCAGGTGCTTAAAAAGACAATGTTTCCATCCTGAAAATATTCCCATTTCATTTGAATCCATCATTTTCATACTCTCTAATATTTTTAATTAGAAATTCATATTTTACATAGATAAATCCAATTTTTATGTGCAGCGAATCAGCATACTATTTTTATGAGCCAAAATATAATGTCTTTGCATAAAACACGTACTTCTTATACATTTAATACCGGAAGATTACAGACATAAAATTATGCCTATAAACACCACAAATATATAGAAATGTTGCCTTTATACCAGAAATCCTTATAGTTTTATATTTTACAACATCATTATTTATTCTAGATGTAAACCGCATTTAATATACATGAAAATTCATGATGAATAGAATTATTAGTACTTAGCACAAAAAATAGAAAATAATGATTCTTTTCAAGAACAAATATTTAGAAAATTCTATAAAATTTCATAATTTTTGATCATCGGCTTATAATAAAAACGTAATCATACTGGCCTTTTATGCCTATTATATTCCATAGAATCTAAGTTTTTAATAATATCTAAACATTTTATTTTTATAAAATTAAATCTCTAATGCGCTTTTTATCGTAAAATAACTTTGTTATTAAAACCATTATTCACAACAAATAAATTGCCGCATCCGTCAAGTTTTTGCACCAAAGCTTTCTATTTTTTGGATAAAAACTAAATCATATAGAAAAGAAAATAAGATTTTACGCATTTTGTTTTTCTACTGTAATAAGGATTATTATATCTAATTGTAGTCGCTCTAAATGGATGAGATTCATTTGTTTCATCTAAAATATTTAAGGTTTTTAAATTACAAAGATATTTTATTCACCATATTGATTTCATATAAGAATTTAACCTAATCTGACGAATAATGAGAAAATCTAAGACAATAATATGATAAGAAAATAATTGTGTTAAAATCGCAAATATTATAACTGCTAATCTTTTAATTCACTATCAACAAATATCAATCAAAGGCAATCTGATGGCAAAAATAATTTTAAAAGTCTAAAAAATAGCTTAGATAAAAATACAGAGCGCACTAAGAAATTCTATTTATTTAGTTTATAAAAATGAATTTTGCTAAACTTGAACAAATTATTTTATATTCATAAAACATTAATTCTCGGGATTTAAAATATTATTTAAATACAAGAAAAAAATTTTAATGTGTTTAATATAAAAATAGTGATTTGTAACATCGTAAATAATTGATTTTTTGTGACATTATATGCTTGATTGACAAAATATCAGTCTCATAATGTACCATACGCCGCTTATTTCTATTAAATTACAAGTAAAACATGATTTTTTGTTTTTTTTGGGTTATGGAACATATAAAATCCGGGAATTAAATGATTAGAGAAAAAGTTTAGTTTTAGATCATGCATTTGTCGTCTAAAATAGATAAATTTTAGATTCTGAATAGTTTTTATAAATGATAAATGTATTTTTTATCAATTTATAAAATGTAAATATTTGTTACAATTTTAATTTTAGCCCTTAAAGGGTTTTTTATCAGTCGATTATGATTTCGTCTATAACTATAGAATTATTTTATAGAAGTTTTTAATATCAAATATTATGCTGTTACTTATGTGAAATTTGTAAATCAAGAATAATATTCGAATTATTTTATTTATTCGCACTTTATGAAAATTCAAATTTTTTTTAAATAAAAAAATGTAAATCATATCAAAAAATCATAATAAAAGAAATATGATTTACCATTTTGAATTTTTATATACTGTATATTCATATATATAGAGATTAATTTCGCAATTGTGTTTTTTAGAAATTTAATTTTGAAGACTTGATTATTTACACAGAGAATCATTTTATAACTTGGTTATGGAACAGTACCTTATAATAATTTACGAATTTGATCCGAAAAAATACAAGCTTTCAAATAAAATCCCGAATGATGAATACTAAACATAGGACTAATACAATATTTGAACTGAAGAGAATCAAAAGTGAAAATCTTGGAAAATATAAACAAAAAGAGAATATTAATACTTACACAAGATCTTCCATTAGGAATAAACAATTATGCATGAAGATAAAACCCGACCTTTTAATATCAATATAATCCCATGAATACACGTATAATCATTTAATTACTCGTGATATCAAATCAATATTATTTTTTAACACTTAAGATGTGTATCAAGTTTTTTCTTTGTCTACTACTGATGTATCTTGTTCCTAAACATCACAATTTCAGAATATACAGTTTAAGATATAGAATCAAAAAAAAGAGAAGTCTAAAGCTGATTACAATAATATCATTACTTATGAGATACATATTCCATCTCTACAAAATAAATTTTTATTTTAATAACGATTTTGTTTCAAGTATTTACCATATTTTTATATAATCATAATTTTGGAAAACATTTGATCTAGATGCTCTAGAAAACGTATACAACTTACTCAATTCTTTTATAATTCATTCCGCATAATATACTTACATAAATATCAAATATTTATGGTTTAAAAGTAGTCTATTATTAATTTCATATATTTTTTTCAATGTTGACTACACATACAAAGAAATACTATTATTTTAAAAAATGAAAAAAACACAAAAAGCTTTCTTGCATTTTAAAATGAATTCAAATATATTTGACTTAATATTTGTATGCAATCTGACGTTTATAAGGCAAAAATTAATACCTGTTTATCTAGATGTATATTATTTTACTGTATCATCCCATAATATGTTCATTCAATTTTTAAGGATTTATTTTGTCGTTAATATTTAATATGCCAATTTTTTTGTTTTAATAGGTATTTTATGTGTTTTTTTATGATATTTCAAAGTGTAGAGAGGATATAAGTAAGCTTATCTGTCATATACTAGTTTTAGAATTGAAAGCCATCGAGTATTTTTTTGGGGTCAACTAAAATAAAAACATTTTATTTTACGAGATTTCAAATACCAATAATATCATTTTCACGAAATAGCATTGATAAAGAAGGATTTATATTATTAAAAAGAATGAAACTATAAAAAATAACATAGAGTCCCACAAAAAACGACGTTGCAATAGGTTATCCAGCAAAAAAGGAGTTTTATTTGATTTTCTAGTAGAAACCGGCGTCTATTTTACAAAAATAAAACTCAAATTATGTTTATTTCTCACAGTAACTTTGCCTGAAGATTAATTTTCTCATAAGAAAATTTGATTTTTAGCTTACATTAACTTTTTTTTTAAATCATTTTATAATATATCTTTAGGAGAACCTTGATAAAACTAATAATATTTGTATTCTAGCTAAAGAATTGCAAATAAATAAATATTTGTCCTTATAAATACGATCAAATACTTTAAATTTCAACTAAAGTTACCACAAAAATCCATAAAAACTTGAGCTATATAATTTATCAATTTTAGCACATTTGCTCACCCAAAAATAAACTCCCATAAGCACTCTAATGACCAAACCACTATTTAAAGATTGATTTTTGACTAAAATATCATATTATCTAGCAACTAAATGCGCAGCTAGCATAAATTTTATATTTAATAAGCTGTAACTTTCTTATTAAAAAATAAAAAGAAAATTTTATTGAATAAATAATTATAAGACTATCTATGAAATATAAAAAATTGCACCTGTAAATTTGTCAAAAACTTTTTTATATTAACATTCAATTTATGAAATAAGCTTGTGTTTTTTCTTCAAATATTTTAGGTGAATAACAATGTTCTACATTTATTCATGAACATATTTCATCAAAAAAATATTATATGATATTTTAAATTCAATTTATTCTGAGCAAGATCAAATATAAATATTTAAAAGATTTATATATTATTTAGAGAAGTTGTTGCACTTAAAATAAATTTTCTGATTGTTCTATATATTATTTCTGACCAGTGTAGAGTATAGGGTGCTGTGATCCATAACATGTTGCCTATAAATCTTGTTAAAGATGTTATATATAATATAAAAAGCTATATTTATATAAATGTTTGGCACTTAGAGCAAGTGCTGTTCTATATATACATCTAAATAGTATAATACTCTCATTATTAGTAATTAAAAGATATTTTTTTTTATTTGCCATATTTCATCCTGAATGTTAATACAGTGTTATTATAATTTTTTAATACCACTATTTCTTTATATTTTTTTAATTACTATGAAGTAAGACATCGGTATTATTGTCAGATTAGAATCTTGAAAACAAAAACACAAATCTATAAAACTAGTAAAATACAGGATATATAATCTTTCTTATATTAGATTTATAGATAATTTACAAGATGAAAACGTACATTTATACTACGTACCAGTTTAATCAGATATAAAATAAAATCACTTTTAGTAATTTTATTATTCGATATAGCTTAAATAATAAAAATACTAAAATTGCAGAAAAACGCAGAAATTAGGATTTTTTTGTGTACATTCACGATTTTGTAAACTTAAGTATATATAGGGTCTTTATATGGTTATTAATGACAGAATGGGACAAAAACGCTTATTTTTTTCGTAACAAATTCAAACTTCGAGTCAGAAATAGATAAAGTTATCCTTTGATCAAGTTAATATACACATGTTTCACTTTTATCTCTTATATTCTTACGATAGGCATATTAGTTTAAATAAGACGTTTGGTACATTAGTCATGCTTTTTATAATAAAAAATTCGCAAAAAATTTACAGGTTCTTTTTATATACAGAAATCGCACATAAAATTCTAGAATTTTTATCATTTTTATAATTAAGAACTTTTTTATACATTTGTTTGTTATTGTTATGGCTAGTTCAATAAAATAATGATAAAATACGCCTTGAGCTTAAGACTTAGTTGCATATATAAGAAAATTAAATAAAAAATACAACATAAATATTTTAATCTTTATTATAATTTATTGCGCAGAAATGTACCTTTTATATGCCAATCGTATTTTATAAGAATTTATTATTCGATCATTAGTTTCGCTTAAAATTTATTTGAAAACAATTATAAATATAGCTTTAAAATACTTAAAGTACCAATTAAGATAATCCGTATAGATTATAGCTTGGTAATTCTTTTGAGGTATTTAGATATAAAAATATAATAATACAATTGGTTCGTTAAATCATAAATTAGTGACCTAAAAAATTCAAAAAATTCTTTTAAAGTATTTTATGTGAAATCTGGCTCTTATTACAAAGTATTGCATTTAAATTTAAATATATATTATTGCAACTTGAGGAATCACATGTATATGTTTGTTATGAATAAATGATATAGCACAATATATAAAATTTCTAAAATCAGGACTTTTTTCGAATACATTAGATAAATTTGATCTTATATTTATGCTAGATACTTTATACAGTCAAATAGCAGTATGTGATTCTTTGCCTTGAAAGGGTCAAAATTTTATATTAAAACAAAAAAAGATACATTTAATGTTGAAATAAGTAGTTTTATATATCATGCATTTTATCCATTCCTTCTAATTTTTGGTTTAAAATATATCTATAGTTGATTTCGGAATTAAAAAAAATTACAGGTGTTTATAGAACATCGTTTGAATATTATCTACTAAAAATAGAAATAAATCATATTTTTTATGTGCTTTACGATTGCGGTCAAATTAGTGACTTTTATCGGACACTTTTTGAATAAAAAACTGTTTTTAGAATTAAAATTTGTTTGCAAAAAGTATTTATGACTGCTTTCAAAAAGAATATATCATGGGACGTATTTTTGAAGAAATTTACTCGTAAAATCACATCTTTTTATTGATTTTAATTTTAAACTGGTTTGGATATTATATATAATTTTTTATTTGTTTTTCTAATAAATACTCTAATTATATTCTTGAACTGCTCACGATCGCTGTGTTGGTGTGTAGACACTTAATTTTATATTTGAAATATTTTCTTGTGATTTACATGCCATATACAATTCACATATTTAAAAACAATTTCATAATTTTCTCTTTTTAAAATCAATAAAGGCCACGTTGATAAGTTTACATGAAATAAAAAATTTCATCATTCTGATTAAATCGCATTTATTGGAATTTTTCTAATTTTTCATTTTTATCACTACCATAAATTTCAGCCTATGCCCTATAATATTTACTCTGTCGTGTTTTACTAAAGACACCATCTACTCCATAAGTCCTATAAACTTACGTTAACATCATCTCTATGAGAGGATTTCTTGTCTTAATCTGTAAAAGACATCTTAGAATTTTTAAAATTCAATGTTTCGAATCATAATTTAGTTGAATTTATTTATGAAATATTAAAATAAAACATGAACACAAGCGTGAAATAATTTCGAACGCAGATAAAATATTTAGTAAAGAAAGCTTAATAGATAAAAAAATTTCTTTCTCTATAATAGAATTACATATGTGGTGTTGTGTCGCTTCTGTTGTCTTTTTGAATGCGAAAATAGTATAAAATATAATTTTTAGGATAAGTCTATACCCTGTTTTTTATAATAGAGTACCTACAATAAAGGAAGTAAAACATACAAAAATTTGAATATTTGACATTCATGTATATTATTGATCATTGAAATTGTAAGAACCTAATATTGCTTTTCGTGGGATTTAATCCTCAAATTACCATTCATACCAAGAAAGATTGAATTAACTGTTATAATTTTAGATGCTATATGAAATTGTTATGTCTAATTTTGCGCTTTAACCTTTTTGCCATTAAATATAATCAAACCATGAAATTAGCATTTACGATTGCCGAAATCTCGGATATAAAGAATTTATGCAGCTGATTTTGATAATTTATATATAAAGAATATGATTGTGTCTAAATATATATTTCGATTTAATATTATTTTTATAACGAACTAAGCAACGAATTCTCCCATGCAACTATAATATTGAATTATCGAACAGGCAAGAAAATTTGCTAGTTACAAGGTACATAAAATTTCAAAGGCCGATCTATAACAATGGGTGTTTCGGTTTATGCATACACATTTATGTGGTGACGAAACAACTTTGCTGGATTCCCAAACTTTAGGCAAGTAGTTAAACACTTATTGCCATTATTAGAAATTTTATAGAATTTATGTTCCGAAGAACGTTGAAAGTTAAAAACTGTTATTTTTTTTTGTATAATCTGTTTATTTTTTATCAATTCCGTTATTTTTAATATCCATTGCAGTAGATTTTTATCACATTGCACTATTTAACTAAGAATAGCAAATATTATACAAAAATGTATATAGACTACTTTATGTGACATATAAAAGCAGGATGTGATACAAAAAAATAAAGTCTTGACAATTGCACATAAAAAATTCTCTCTTTTTTAAAATAAAATTATGAGAAACATGAATATATTGCAAACTATATGTTCCTAACAACTGATATATGCGATAAAATTAGTTAAAAAGTAAATTTTATTACGAATGTAACGCCTCTTAGATGAGTAAAATTTAGATCTATACAATTTGATATCTATGAATTTTGATATAAATATTAGCTAACCAGATCTTATACAGCAAAAAACATTAAGCAAATAAAATGTGCTTATATGCAAACAAGCAGTATTGCATATATGAAAATTTCTTTATCAATACTGTAAAACTAATCGAATACTAAATTAATAATCAACGAAAAAAAAAAATTATGGGGATGAATATAAAAATTTCGTATCTTGTTACTGATTATTATTATAATATAAAAATTTTCTAATGTATGATGGGACAAAAATTGATTTTATTTTTATTTTTTTACGTTTGAAATCTGTATATCTGAAAAAAATGTCGCATGTGAAATTATAAAAGAGGAATATAAATAACGAAAAAAAATATAAGATATTTTATAATTAGCATATATTTTGTTTAGAAGTTTTGCATGTAGTATATATGCAGCATTGAGTATACACAGCATATAGATGTTTTCACACCGGTATTTTTATTACTAAGCATATATTGCGCATTTAGTTTTACAAATTCGGTAATATTTATCGAAGAAATAAAATATATATAAAAAATTGCTGTGGATGTAATGATTTTTAGAAATTCTGCTTTTTTGATCTTTCTTACTTTAATAAAATACCAAGACAAATCAAGGAAGAATTCAGTAAAAGTTTTATTGCACTTTATCGTGTAAATTTCATTTATATATAACACTGAAATTTGGTAATATTGATTATGATTTGTATTATATGGAATAATAGTGGAAAGACCGCTATTCATCAAAAAAATATGAAACTCTGCTTAATGAAAATATACTTAAACATTTGATTTACTTAAAACATGAAATATAAATGATTGTAGATTTCTATAATGAAACATTTCATTTTTGTATGTTGCAGATGATCAGACCCGTATTTTATATGGCTAATGTCATAAAATTGTGCGATCGTAGTTTTTACATATATAAAATTTTTTAAATAGGATAATGTACAGTCATTAATAATTTATCAGTAAAATATGGTAACTTTATAACACAAAGATCAAACATGCAGTTCAATTTTTGGACTCAAATTTTAGAGTCTTATATTTTGAAATATACATGAGTTTCTTATTTTTTAACCAATTTTCAAACCAATATTTTTTTTTTCGCGGGAAAGAAATAATAGACATATTAAAGCGGGTCTTACCAATATAATGTTTATAGGCATATTTATTAAAAAATAATATTCATGTAAAATACTATATGATTAGATTATCTGAAACCTTAGCTAAATAAAATATAAAGGATGTAATATAATTTTGTGAAAATCAGACGTTCATTCTAATATCCTAATCATAAGATTTAGCAATAAATTTTGTTTTAAAATATGCATATATTAAATCTTAGACAAATTGTTCTACATTTAAAATTACCAATTTTAATACATAATTGTAATATTAAATCTAATTTTTTCTAGCCAGTTAATATTTAATATTTTTCATGATGATTTCGTAGATAAAAATCCTTATGCCTATAAAAATGCATTTGTAATTCTAGATAAAACATCGGTAGTTTTAAAAACATATACAATTTTTTTAGTATACCACCAATGATAAAATTTACTAAACATTAGCTTATTATATCTATATGTAAATTTTCCCCTTTTATAGTATCAACGTAAGAAACTCTTACTCTTATCATTTGACTGAAGAAGGTAGTCGATGCAGATAGATTTATGGAGATGTCAAAAGCTGTATTTAGACCAAATATAATATTTTTAGTGTGCATCTACTCTAGTAGATTGAAATTATAGAAAAAATATTTTAAGCGCATAAATAAAAAATATTTTTTTTAGCACCAATAAATCTATAGATATTATAGACTTACAAAATTTTCTAAAGCAAAAAAAACGCAAAATTTCTACAGATTTCAACAATAAACGCTGAAAATTGATAATATTTTTTGTATAGAAGAGCAAGATAAACAATTTTAAATACACGCGGATTTAAAAATTTCTTTTTTATGATATTACCCTCTATAGCCATTCCCATAGTTTTTATATCATTATTTTTTACACTTCTTATTTATTTAAGCAATAAACGTTTTAGTTGAAAATTGGAGTGTTTTTGACTCTTTTTCTTCTTAATCTATTTTTTTATCATTTGACTGGTTGTACTACATTGCTAGCGTTTTCATTATTCGAGGGCAAATTCAATCTTTCATTATGAGTACGATATGACTATTTTTTGTTGAACTTAAGAGCTTTAATTGTACTTCATCTGTAGAAATTCCATTGAATACCTTAAATTACTATTGCTGTATCTAGGTATCAAATAACTGTCTAATTTTTTTGCATCGACTCTTTCGGACGCCTATAAAGTACAAATTGGTAGATCATTTATATTTTTAGATGTATATGTAAGTGTCAGGTACATAAGAACATCAACATAAGCCAAAAAACATTTTAGAGTTTTTGAATTCGTAAAATAAGACAAATATAGATAATTAATTCTCTTATAAATTGTCGATATTATATTATTCTGTAATTTTTTTACAAGAATAATGGATGAATCAAAAAAAATGGTTGAATTGGAAGTTTTGGTAATATTAAATGGATATTTCTCCATATCATACGATACATAGCATCATGGATTTTTGAAATTAACATACATATATTAAACATTAAAATATATAAATTTTTTAGCATAATATGAAAATCATTTTTACAAGATAAAAAATGGGACGATAAATTAATTATTTACATGCAAAGATTTATGCTAATCTGCCGAAGTTTTCTTCTGGCTTGATCATACTTAAACCACGAAATATTTTTTTTATAAATTTTTATTTTTGATAACGTAAAACTATATATTTGGCTTCATAAATAACAGAAAATAAGATTTATGATATACATTGTATTTTACCTAGTACTAGTTTCGAAAAAATTTTATTATACAGATATAAATCTTTTGGTAAATGTTATGTGAATTTGCAAAATAGTACGATAGCATATTATGGCTTAGTTCAATTTATCCTTAAAATTTACTTATAAGACAAAATACACGTACATCAGATATTTATATAAATTAAATTAAGAAAAATGTTATTTCTACCTAGCATATCGCTTGGAACCTGTCTTTGTGTCTTTTTCGTGGGTTTACTGAAATAGAAGAAAAAAGTAGCTATATGAGAAATAATGTTAGATTTTTTTTTATGATAATTGCACCTCGTGATATCCTTTCAAAATTCTATTTATAAATACCTACAAATCTAATAATTTACATTTTATTTACATATAGTTAGATGTGATTTCTCAATGTGTCTTAAAATTTTTATACGTTGAAAATATCTCTGCTGAATTATACAAATATAATTTAGACGCAATTTGGGCTGTTTTTGTTCGAATACTATGCTTACAATTTTATTCAAGCGGAGTCGGATACATTTAATCAAAAATTCATTCATGGGTAGATTTTATGTTTTACTATACAATATTATTCGATCAAAGTTTCGGAATGCTCTTTAAGACATTTTTAGTTGATACAATTTTCCATCGCGTCATCTTCAAAATCATCCTCATTTCTGAAACAAAAACTTATCATGTTTGTTTATTGTTAAATTTTTTGATGCTTTGAATGTTATTCTTCAAGCTTGACATAAATATTATATTCTGAGAAAACATCATCGATACTTTAACTGTCTTTCTTTCATACTGTTTTATATCCTCCTATATTCAAGACTAATTTATTTGTATGTTTTTCTTGGTCCTATGGTTTGATTTATTTCTTGTTTGGTTATTTTAATTAAATTTATGCTGGATAAATTCTGTGGTATTCGTGTAAACAATCAATTCATAAAAATATAATACATATATGCTTATTTTGTTCTTAATTCTTATTTTATCTACTATTTCATCCTTAACTCATCATATATAGT
This sequence comes from Rhyacophila brunnea, assembly GCF_057557595.1. Lineage (NCBI taxonomy): Eukaryota > Metazoa > Arthropoda > Insecta > Trichoptera > Rhyacophilidae > Rhyacophila > Rhyacophila brunnea. Next base: position 489,809 of record NW_028232820.1, read on the forward strand.
ATTCTAGATACCTTTAAGAATCTATTGATATATATTAACCTCATGGCCATATATAGTCAACGAAACTCGTCAGAAAACGCTGTCAAGACTATGTGAGCCAAGAGATTATAGAAGAGTGTTTTTTTAGATTAAATAAGAAAATTATCTTGGCAAAAAACAATAAAAATTTATCTTCTTATAGTCAAATATTTATTTGAAATAGAAATTCGGCTTACTTTAACAAAGAATTACAAAAAAAAATAATGGATCAAAAGGCATATCAATATGAAAAATATATAATAGATCGTGCTTAAATTACCGTCTATATCACTTCATTATGCAGAAACAATAGGATGCTCTGAATATCGTAAATATTATGAAGCTGAATTAATAATATGTAAGTCTTAAAAAAGTGGACTTTTAAAGTTTTCTTAAAAAAATTTAAATAGCTAAAAATTTAATTTACCAGTGATATAAATCACCCTTGTTATATTATATCTATAAATAATTTCTGCTTATTTAAACCACTTTTTCATGTATTCTAAGCTATAATGGTGCGATAACTCTTGATAATATACAATTTTTATAGTATCATAAAGAATTACATTTTATGGATGGCAACATACACTAGAATAAATATTCGTTTTCTTCATAAAGAAATTTTATAAAATAAATTGAAATGTTGTAAGCTTATAAAATTTATTTCGCATATTAAATTTTAATATGTTTAATATTAAAAAAAAGGGGTAAACAAAAACTTGTTTCTTGTGTATATGGTCGTCTATAGTTGATTTTATTCATTTACTGTTCAAAATCGGATAAATTCAACAAGGAAAGAAAATAATACAAAGTTTATTTCTATTAAATAAAATTAATTTCATATTTATACGATTTTTTCTATGTACAATTTTTTTAAATTATAAAATGCGTAATATAATGTATTTTTTTAATTCTAAATAGAACATATCGACGAAAATTAAAAATAATATTAACCTGAAATTATTTATCTAATTTCAAATTTAGTCTGTCTAATCCATAACAATATAACATTCTTTGGGTGAGTTAATCAAGAAAGTGTAAATTTTAGTGGTGGATAAAAAAATTATCTTTAAAAATTAATAGGAGTAAATGTTTTTAAAAGAGGAGGAAAGATAACATTATGCTTGCGAGAAAACAAATACTCTTTTTAGCAGTTTATTGAATATCTTGTTCTTCAAAATCAATTTTTCTCTTACTTACAAAATATATGTGTTTCGGTAAATAACTGATTAGTTGATTAGGCAGTCCTATTTATATTTTCTTGGTTATTTAAATTCACTTTTTATTTTTAAAAGTATCAACCTCTTGATACTGGTCTTTAAGCATAAAAAAATTTTATTGTCTTCATATAAATTTAATAGACAGACCTAAATTGGTAGAACGTGGCATTTTACTTCCATAAAGATAATAAATTTATCAAATCAGAATAAGTAAAATTCAGGTCGAGCTTGAATAATTAGATATTTATTTATGGGTCAATTTTCTTTTTATCTATTTAGACGTGGTCAGCCTGTTGGGAATATTCCACAACTCCTAGATGCATCTTTTGACACCTTCGCCTGATCTTTCAGACACAACTGCTCTTCTTCTCTCAAATGAGATGAGTTCAAGTGTCTTGCGGAGGGGGAGAGCTTGCATGTATGCTTCTACTTGGGTTAGGGATTTTAAACTCTTTAAAAATTTTTTAGTATATTCTGTGACCACCCCATCGCAAGTAATCGCATATGGTACTATTATTGATTTACATTTGTAAATTAAACCAAGTTAATTCGCCAAGATGATATACTTCGTATATTTTTCATTCTCAACTTCAATTAAGTTTTTAAGGCTAGTTATACCTATTTCAATCAGCGTAATCATATTTTCTTTTTTATCGTATATAAAAATATCAGGTCTATTTTGTTTGATTAAAATTTATGTTTTTATTCAGGTATCAACTTTTATTTCAGCATTTTCGTTTTCGCAGATCTCTTGTACTGTGTGAAATCGTATCTTTTTGGTTTTCTTGAAGTTGTATTGTCTTGATAGGAGGAAATGAAGAAATCTTATGATTTCATTGTGTCTTCGCGTTTAATCATGCCCTGAAATTTTCTTGCATCTTGTTGAGCATTAATAATTATGCTTTATTTTTATAAATAATTAATTGGATATTCGCATTATCTGCTGTATAAATAAAATAAAATACATATCCCTTACCATGATAAAAACACTAATCGTAGCAATGCTTTCTATAAGACACTCAAAACAAACGATTGCTACTTCTGGACTAATAAGCAAAACTGATACACAGAGGGATGCAATTACCGAAGTTCCACGTAATTCACTTAAACGTAAAATATTCTATAATAGAGATATTCAAATGGTAGATGGAGAGAATACAGGATATGTGGAAAATAAAGGTGACTTTAATGGAATGAAAAAAGTTACAAAGTTGTGTGCACTTGATAAAGAGACTGGTAAATATAATACCGAAGAAATAGTAGAAGAGTTAGAAGATTCTCAAGACTTTACTACCGATCAATCGGAAGATTTTTTTTTTAATTCCCCATTTAGTCTTTATAATGGATTCTTAGTTTCTAATTTTGAATCTTCAGACCTTGTTTTGAATGTTCCATCTGGTGAACCTTCAGAATTAAGTGATGCTTTTATTGCGAATATCATTGCAGATATTTTGGGGGTAAATGCACCTGCTATTGCCATTGAAGCAGCATAGAGTATATTTCGAAGCTCAATTTATGTGGAAAAAATCGATTGTTTTAAAAGCCTAAATTTTTTTTACGCAAAAACCCAGTATTTTACTATTATATGATGATACATAGGATAATTAATAAAATCATAATTTGATAAATAATATTTTTATAATATAATTCTAATTATCCTGCACAAATTTGTATTTTACATAGAAGTTTTTATAGTCGTACCTCTATTGAAAGATAAACCTCCTCATTTTAATTCTCTTATATTTTTATTTTTAAAATTTAATAAAACAGTAATTTTGGGTAGGATATATAAATACTTATGTTTACAAACATATGTTAAGGAGTTAAAAATCCTGGACAAATTAGAAGCATACTTGCAAGCTCTCACACTCCGCAAGACACTTGAACTCATCCCATTCGAGAGAAGAAGAGCAGTTGATGAAGATAGATCAGGGATAGGTGTCAAAAGATCTATCTAGGAGTTGTGCAATATTCCCAACAGGCTGACCACGTCTAAATAAATAAAATCGATAAAAAGGAAATTAACCCATAAACAAATAATTTATATGATTGACAATCATATATCCTTGAATAGTGGTGCGTATAAAACCAAAGAAGTTCAAGATATAATTCTGATCAATATAATTTGTTTGAAAAAAAATTCAAGTTAAGATACACTAATTACCAATTATAATGAAAGAGATAGAAATACATGATTTAACTATCCTTTAAAAAATTAAAAAATGTTTTAAAATCAAATTTATAGTCAAATGTGAAACCATAATATTATTCTAGATTTTATTTCTTTTTGTTGCACTACTCTAGAAGACTATTGTGTTGAAATGATGCGGAAAATATAATGAATAAATCCTCCTAAAAAAATTGGATATTTTAACATCAAATGTCGACACAGGCATCAATATATCAAAAGTTGATGCTTTAGGCTCTGTTATCGAAGTATATTAGTTTTACATTCTAATCACAGTTTCAGTGATCGTAAAAGATATCAAAGAAAATAACAGAAGAATCTTAAATATCACTGAATAACACTTTTTTTTGCGATTCAAGCCTCTAAAAAATGTAAAACCGGATATATATTGTTTACAATCTCAGCTTCAATCATCAAAAAATACAATTTTCTTTTTCACAAGATCTCTTTAAAAGATACCTTATTTATATATTTCCATATTCAATTCTTGTAAAAACCAGCATAATCTCACTTTTTTTCGGTTACATTGGTAATACATGTTTATATTCCATTAAAATTGAATTATTATATTTTAAATATTATTTTAAATAAAATTTTATGAAGATTTAACGGAGCTATATTTCTTTTGGTCATGTAGAAAAATCAAAATCAATATTAGGTATCAAAAAAATAGTAGTTTTATTAGCTGTATTTAAGCATCATAAACGTTATGTTATAACTTAAATTATATACCAAATAACTAGTTAAAACAATGACCAATTCACTAGGTATTTATTTTTTATTTATGAGCCATATTTATAGTCGTAATTTTAGGGATTGTTCTCAGGCACAGCTTGATTGATTCTCTGTACGCACAGCGTATTTATACTTTCGGCTATCTTCTCCTCTCTAAAGTCTTCTCAATACCCCACCTTCTTTCGAATTCTATTATTGAAAGTGTTTTTTCCAATCCCAAGGTGGTCTTGCATCATAATATCTATTTAATCATATTCTGTGATACGCCTTTGAAGATATTATCAGATTCTAATCAAAAAAATTGTTGCTCATTAATGATAAAAACCATCTACTACGATTTAATGAAAGATGTTTCTACGATCAATAGAAATTATTCACAAATGTGCTATATAATATTTATTTGGCCTTAATACATGATTTCGAGAAATTATTTGCTATAATTAGTAAAAAATGATTAATAATAACACAGCTAATAATAGCACTCCCTTATGAACAATTAAAGTTTTGTGTATCTATGATTTAATGAAAATTTTTTTATTGGATATATTTACATGTAAATACTTATTTTTGTGACCAATATTTAGTATGCTTTTTACGTTTAATCGATAGTGAAAATTGCTTAATTATAATGCAAAATTCATGTATTACCAGTACTCTTGTTAATCAAGTAATTATAATTTTTGCCTAATATTTAATATTTCGCTTACTTAGCTTATTTTTAATACTAATAAAATATATGTGCTGCACAGTTTTGCTAATCGAAAGAACAAAAGTTTATAATATTTTGCATGTTCTTTTAAAAAATATATGCCTGTCAAAACTATAAAAGAATACCGAAAACCAATTCTTTTGTTTGACTTTACATTATAAAAAATATGTTTATCATATGAATTTTTTTTTTAATATTAATATATCAAAATTTATTATGTATGCATGTTTTTTTACCTCTGTTTAAAATAAAGACAAAATTCATATAAAACCTATATATTTTAGGGGGGTTAAGAATATATATTTGCAAAGAAATATTATATATTTTATATGAATTTTTTTGTATTCGCTTACTATACTTATAATATAAAATAATTTGTCTATACAACAAAAAATAATATTACAGTTTATGATAATTGTCATTATCTTATATCTAACCTGCTTCATTTTCTGGAAATGTTTTTAAAATAAAATTAATTATTATAAATTATATTGGCAGACTAATTATACAGACAAGGCTATTTTCTTGCACTAAATTCATATTTTATGTAATTTTTGCACAAATAACGTTACTTATAGCTGAATTGTTGTTTTTACGTATTTATAATACGTATTAGAATAGTTTACCAACTTGTGTTTATACTTTTTGACTCATCAAATACCAATATAGTGATGTAAAATTGATTCATTGCACATTGCGCAATAAAAGTATACAAGAAAGTGCCATGAATATTTTTTTCTGCTCATCAAATATACTCATCGTCGAATTAATTCCTATTTTAGTGTAAGAAGCCGTATAATTATTTTCACTTAAGAGAAAATATAAAGCATTATATCAAAAAAAGATAGTTTCGATATATCTAAATATTTTTGAATTAATTTATATAATTTTATGGATTTACAAATAAAAAGATTTAAATAAAAGAAAGGTTGTTATTACATTTATACGGATTAAATAAAAATACTTTTAGGAAGTCGTATGATGCTGTATTTTCATAAACTATTTAAATAAACCTTTTTAATCCACGGAATAAAATTAGTAAAAAAATTTCCACAGACTGTAAAGATGAAACTCAATACAGAAAATCAATTTTTTATCTGTATCATAAATGACATCAAAAAAAATGGTTTCGTGGTCTATATTTTATTTTTACAAACATATCCGATATTTATATGTGAACATATATGTTATTTATCATTATTTATGTTAAAACTAACATAATATTCACATCAAACCATCGACCTTTTAACAGCATAATGTTCAATAGCCGGTTTAATTCACTCGATATTACCGGTTATTATACTAATTTTCAACCTATTGTTAATCACCTTTCTGTAAACATAAATACAATCTTCTAAAAACATCAAAAACTCTTTTACATGCCAATATTGGAAATTCAGGACATGTGATTTGTTAGCAATTTTTCTATTCAGCATAGATTTGTATAAAATTATCCTTGAAGCAAATAATTATGTTTTCAAACATTTGATAGTACACTGTTGATCTTTGTCTTAAAAATATTTATTAATGTTTATTTAATATATTTTGTGTCTTAATTCATATTAAATTGATTTTTTGATGGATTTCTCAATATTGAAATCGTATTTCTACGTTATATTTGCTATTTATTCGCTAGATATATCAATTGAATTTGAAATTCTTTGTGCTTTAAAAATTCTCAATAACATGCATTCGCTTTTGATCTTAACTTTAGGAAATCAACATACTTTACTGAATATTTGTTGTTGAAAAAATTAGGATAGTTATAAACAAAATTTTCTTAAGAAACTTTATTGGTTTTAGATTTGGTTATCCAGAATTTACCTAAAAGTTTGGTATTACAAAGACGTTCAGCAAAAGACATCGTATTTAAAGCTTCATTTTCCCATATAGAATCGTTTATAAATAATCCCGAGTGCGGATTACTGTTTGAATACACTGATCCTTCACTACATATTTGACTTTCATTTAACAAGATCTCGATCATAATTTCGAATATGTATAATGATGACCTTGTTTTAATGAGATAATTGGCTTCGTGTCGCAGAAAAATTCTTTTGGTTTTTTGTGTTGTTCTGGACTAAAGACAATCATAAATAACTTTATTGAAAATTACAAATTTCACAGGGTGTTAAATATTTTATTTATTTGAATTATGATGTTAAAAATGTTATAGCCGATAAAATTATATATTACTACTAAAATAAAACAAAAAATTAATATAATTTATAATGTGTATTATATTTACTAAATCTTCAAAATTGCCATTGTATTTTAAATAATTTTAGAATTCTTAATTTCGTTTTTGTGATGATATTCAATCTAAACCACAAATATTGTTAATTTTTAATAATAAAATATAATCTGTATTTTTTTGTGCCAATTAGATGGCTGCTAATGAGATATTTTAATTTTATTTTTGGTCAAGTTAAAATCCACATAAATCATTTCCTTTCTTTCACAAATTTAGAAGCATAAGATACTTAATTTTTTTCAAAGAAAATATTTCTCTACTAATAGCGTTAAAAACACATAGTTCATATAATTATTATAAAGTTAATTTAATGGAATTATTGAGTATTTTTAACTTATAGTAATATATGCTTTTAAAATTTAGGAAAAAAATAATTTACTGTTATCATATCTACCATAATATGCATTTTTTTAGTTATAAAAAATGAAAATCGAAGTCACAATCAAATTCAGGCTTGTACCCAAACTATAGATTAAGAAAGTACTTGAACTAATAGGTTTTGAAAAAAGGTAGGTATCGAAGAAGATATAATCAAGAGTTTAGATATGATAAATTACAATAAATCAATTACGTTATGTTTTGGGTGAAAATTTACGATAATAATACCAAAACTGACCCATAAATAAAAATGTAATATAAGTCATGGAGTTTTGTTTGAGATGAAAATTTAATACAATAATTCCAAAATTAACCCTTATATAAAAATATAAAAATTTTTTTTGTGTTGTTTCTAATAGGGATATCTAAAAATATATAATACCTAAATTAACCCATAGATAAAAATATAATTTAATTTAAGGACACATGCTTGATATGATAATCGAAAGTTAAAATACCAAGATTGACTCATAAATAAACAGTTTACAACTTCAAATAAAGCATATGAAATCATATTTTTAATTTTAGAGCTATTCTTTAAGTTTATAAATACCCCATTGTTTTATTTAGTGAAACACTGATTAAATGATTAGAGCCTATAACATTATCTGTTGATTTATTATAAATGAAGAAATATATAATTTATAATTCTCAAGTTCTATAAATTTAATTTAAAATATAAAGTTACAAATATTTTTAGCATCTTTCTCTATCCATAAATCTAATAATATTTAAAAAATAATAAATTTTCACTTTTTTATTTCCATAATCAAAAATATATTGTAATCTTAGATACCAATTTTACAGCTTTTCGACACAATTTTGTTTTAGGAACGTAGGCTTTTGCGATTTAAATTAAAATTTAATTAAAGTTTCAAATTTTTAGCGATTTGATATATAAAATCAATTATTGAATGCATAATTACAATGAATCAATCATTCTATGAAGATCTATACTTACACAAAGGATGCACGACAGAAGAAGTCAGAAAGCAATACTATACTCTGTCAAAAGAATTCCACCCAGACACAAAAAATGGAAGCAATGAAAAGTTTGATATAATAGGGAGAGCCCATATGTTTCTTCGTGATAAAAAACGAAGAGACTTCTACGACTTTTTTGGATCCAACGGATTATCACACTTAAAAGATGAAAAGAGCATATTTTTGTATACACGACTCTTGTGTATAACAAACTTAATTGCTATACTCGGGACAATTTCTTCCATAGTTTTATTATACTTTGTTACACCATGGGTAATCTTTTTAAAAGAAAATGATATTCTGAACGTAAAGTACTCAATAATTTTCTCTCCATTAATTTTGCCAGCAGTAATATTATGCATGCTATGGATAAGAACCTTGAAAATACACAGGAAATCAAAAGATGATTATTTAGAAGAAATATATAATTGCCTTATTATAATTGGGAAAATAATGTTGGTAGTATCACAGTATGTTTTGGTGTTCCTAATTATAGACAATATTATAGCGATAAATCGTGCACTTTGGTATTACCTTACTTAGTCTTTGATGGCACTAAAACTATCAATTCTTTAGTTGAAGAATTTCGATATGGCGGATATAAATATAAAAAAAGATCTCTAAAAATAGCCTTGAATTTTCTATTACGACTAAATTTCATGCTAGTATTTCTTTTAACAATAGATATGAAATGGAAAGCGGGCATCAGTTGCCTTATTTTAGCCATTCCTGCCGTCTTTGCCAAGAAAAAAACACCCAAAAAAACGAAGGCAATGTTTGTCCTATTAATAACATTTTATGTAATAGGATGTCTCAGTTTTGGTCAAATAAAGACAGACTTGCTTTTGAAACTGGGCTTGATACCGCCTTTCATAATTGCTATTCTAGCCATAGCAAAGGGATTACATGAATGGATAAAACTAATTCCTAAATCCATCTATCTAAGGCAGAAGATGATTACTTTCGAAACGCGAGAAGATTATTCTTTGGTTGTTTAATAAAAATCGAAATCCAAAAATATTCATATGAATTTTTAATAATTTACCATTAATTAACTTTCTTTATCCTATTAGGAAAATTAAATAATTATTTTAAAGCACAATTCATGAAAATTAAAGAAGAATATTTAGTTTATGGGCTAATATATGTATTGTAAGTTTAGATTATCTCTTTGAGTATAAATATAATTTTATACATACATCATATCTATCTTCTTGGTTTTATTCCTCGTTTACAATTTCTTCTATATATTAATTAAAAATAGGGACATTTATAAATATTAGCGTGAATACAAAAATGATTTTATTTATATTATGTTTATGGGTATTTAACCATAATCTACGTAAATATTAATATATTTTTTTATTATAAACTTAAAATTGGATTTATATGTACAAAAATTAAAAAAAACACTTATGATAATATTTAATAAATTGAAATTGTATTTATAAACATTAAATTAGAAATAAAAATTATATAGTTATTGATATTATAGCTATGTCTTGGCGTGGGTTAGAGTGATGGCACAATACCATAAAAGGTGCCATGAAGAACTCGAATTTACAAAACAAATTGTTACATATATAAAAACTATAGAATTAAAGAAAACCTTATACTAATAGGTATTAAGAAGTGGATAGGTATGGAAGAAGATGGACAATATCGTATAGACTGGAGTATAGATATTATACTTTCATAGTAAATCGATCGCCTAAACTAAAAAGGATAAATAAAAAATTATAATGCCAAAACTAGCCCAACCCGAAAAAAAATATAATATAAATTATGGTGTTATGCTTGAAGCGAAAATCCAAAAAATTACAATACCAAAATTACCCTCTTTAATGATAATAAAAGATATTGAGTTATGCTTATAGAGAAATCAAAATTTGCCTTGCCAAAATTAACTCAATTCAAGAATAAAAAAGTTATATAATTTAAGGGTTAAGAATGAAAAGAAAATGCAAAACTACATAATAAAATAACCCGTGAATATTAAAAGTTGCATTTAATATCCATATTTATAATCTAAATATATGTCTTTTATTGAAGATATAGGAATTTCAATTGAAGAATACGCACAAACATTAGGATTGAGAAAGACTTTTTTCCTAAAAAGTCTGGAAAGAAGAAAGTTTATCGGCAAAGATTTTAAAATAATGATATGGGATGAAGTGTTCATCGAATTTGTTCTAGAATCGTGCATATGTTTTGATTCATTAAGATTTAACATTTTAAATAACATACACCTATAAAAATATTATCATTGGAATGCAACACTTGAGAAATTTATTTTATGCTTCTAAGTTTATAGCATATATTTTTAATTATATAGATACTTTAAAAAAAATTAAAGTGTACTAAACGTAGAATATGTATTGAGAAAGGCTGTAAGGTGATGTATTTATGATTATACAGCGGATCTGTAATATGTAAAAATCCAAAGTTTGTCGCAAGCAAACACAAAAATCAAAAGAAAAATTAGACCTTACATAAGCAAAATATTTTAATAATGTAAATCGAAGTCACAAATTAAATTGGGTCTATATATCAACAGTTGAATTAAATTTAACCCTCGAATAATAGGCCTTGAAAAGAAGAGAGGTATCAATAAGATGTAAGAGAAGAGAATATAAAAAAGATTAATAGAATTTATGTAACAATGGGGGAAAATCCTGCTATGTTTTTTGAAAAAATCCATAATTACTGTCCCGAAAATAACCTAAGAAATAAAAAATCTGTATTGTATATTAAATTCCATGAATTTAAATTTGAAAAAGAAAATATTTTTTTATGAATCTAAATTTTCAGCATATAAATTTTTAGATTATAAAGAACTGCATATTATAACAAATAAATTTTATGTAATATGTATGCCATTCTAAGAAAAAAAGAAAAGCATGATTATTTTAATAAATAAAGTTTATTATATACACTACATTAGCAAAGTTAATAAAATATGTTTTTAAAAACAGCGCATTCATACCTCGATATTTAAAAATAAACTACTGAAAATTAATAACCTGAAAAAATCGAAATACAAATATGTATTCATCTGCATATTATTTAACTTATTGCACACGAAATAACAATATTAAGATTTATGTACCAAGAGTTATGTGAGAAATTTTGATTGGTTTAATTAATATTTTTTGCATTGCGAAAATGCATGATCGAATTTTTGAGGAATTCAGAAACTTTATATAGCAACATATTCGAAAAAAACTATGAGAGTGATAATAATTAAAGAAAAATGCGTGGCTTTAGACAAATAACAACTAGAAATATATTCTAGCAAATTTATTCTTCTAGTAATATTAATTACAATATTTTTATAATAAAAATTAACCTTTAAAAATCTATGCACCCACAAAAAAAACATGCGGGTGAAAATATCAGAAAATTAAAATAATATTTATATGCGCTTAAACAAATAGTCATGAGAAAAAACATCAATTATGATTACATCTTGGTTGAAATATATGTTGATTTAAATTCAAATCACATATTAGTTAAACATAAGAAAAAATATGAATTATGACCTCGTATAAGTTAAAGTAAAATATATATTTTGGTTAAAATTAGTAAAATCAAATACAAACGAAATTTAGTCCCACCATATTTGAAATATAAAAAAAAGAAAAAAAATTCAAAATTAATGCTTGTAAATGCTAAACTGCTAAAATGCGAAGTAAAAATTAAAATTTTGTATTGATATAGACGAAAAAATCTGTATGTGTCGAGAAATAGGGGTAAAATTGCAGAATTCGTCAGTATTAAGATAAATAAGTATCTCGAGCATATAATAATCAGATAAATCTTTAAAATATTTATTATAATCATAAAGAGCTCCTACTTTCTCATGATTTTAAAAAACGATTTAAAGCATTGAAAGAAAACTATAAATTAATATTGCCAGTATTTGTGTTGTTGATGCTTATTTTTTTTGATGTTACATTAACTACTTTATAACATTTCATATTTAAAACCTTTTGTAAATAATAAGATCTGCAATTATACCGATGTTTATCTTTGTTAATCTTATAAAAACATATAATGTCGGGATAGACTATTAATAAACTTTATTATTAAAAACCCTATCTTTATTCGTTCTAATTCATTGTTAAATTTTTCTAATGTATATATATTTTACCTGCAGTAAAATAATTTTATTCTACAATATATAAATTTATTCCCCTCTAAGTTCTAGCATAAACATGTTCAAAAGTAATTTGAAATTGATTGCGTTGTGTGTCTAGTAGAAGTATTTTAAAATTCAAACCACTGACTATTTACGTATTATTTTATTATCTATTTAAGTATATAAATATTGTACCTTCAAGAATGTATGAGATTATGTTTTTATATTTTTATAAAAATTCATAGTTGAATACGTATTCAAGATTTAAATTAATAAGAATATACTTCAATTTAATTCTACAAAAATAGTAATAAGTAAATGAAAGTCTATCCTAGAATTTATAACGAAATAAAAAATGCACAAAATAGACCTAACATTTTTTTATAAGATAAAAAAAGAAAATATTATCCCGTTGATTAAAACGGATCCTATCAGCCTTAACACTTCTAATTAACAGTAAAATAATGAATACAGAAAGTTTATAATCTTTGAAGATGAAATTAGTATAATATACTAATAAAAAAAATACATATTTCATACGTAATGACCCCTTATGGGGACGTAATTACATAAAAATATGGAAAGAAGTTAAGAATCACAGATGAAGTAATAACATACATGCAAGCTCTCAAATTATAAAAGATACTCAAACACATATAATTTGTGAGAAAAAGAGCAGTTAACAAAATAAAATCAGGGGAAGGTGCAAAAATATATATTAAGGAGATGTGAAATGTTTATAACGGTCTGTTTACACACAGTAAAATAAATATAAAAAAAATAAAAGCAAAACCTATCAAAAAAAACCAAATTATTCTAAGTATTACATGCAACGATAATTAAGCTAGAATAAAATTGACCGATTTTTATTTTTAATGATCATATAGTATTTTTAAAGTGAAAGAAAAAAATATAAATACATACTAATTAGGTGAAAAGGATTTTTTTTGCAAATCTTTTATTGGTTAAATTTTTATAGAAATTCTAAAAAAAATTCTTCAACTTAACCTGATAAATGTCCGACCGACACATCATATTTATTCAATTGGTTATGTCCACTTTTCTTATATTTTCTGATAATTTTTAACTTATCAAGTACTGTTAACTTAGGGCTGTATTAAAATGATAAGGCCTTCTTATGCTTCAGTTTCCTTGTGAATTCAAGTTCTTAAGGTAAATTATATTTATTAGAAGTGAAATAACCTTGAATAAAACTGCACTTAAATAATAGCATATTTTGCAAGAAAATAAATAAAAATTTTAATCTAGGATTTTTCTATAAAAAAACCTTTAAATTATTAGAAAAAAAAATAGTAATTGATTAGTAATAAAACTAATTGCAATATAACAGAATAGAAAAAAATATGAATTAATAACTAGTAATACAATTTTTTACCCTTTAATATTCCCACTTTTTTATAAAATGGGCAGAATTTCATTGATTTTTACTTTTTTAAAAATCAGAGTTGTTCAACTACAAAATATCTTTCCAAAATAGATAGTAAACGATTCAAAAATTTTGATGATTATACTTTATATTATTGATTAAAATAAATTTTTTATAATTTATTTTTCATCGATTTTTTTAAATGTAATCCATTTTTTCAATTTAACAATATTAATGCATAAAAATTATGCGAAAATAGGTGCCTTGTTTTTTTATTATACATTTAATGAATATATAAGGTCTGCGTAACACTAAAATCTGTTAAAATATTCTGAGTTTCACAGATGCAATTTAATGCCAAAAAAATTTACGATTTTATAAGTTTGTATAAAAAAATAGAAATTTCCTCTGTATTATTAAAGATTTTATATTAGACTACAAAACTAAAATTTTTATTTCGATATAGCATGAAAATCAATGAATATTTTAACCTGTTTGCAAGATTTATTTTTTAATTCGGTTTTATTTATTAAAACACGGGGATATATAATAAAATAAAAATCGTGCAATAAATATTCTAAAAACCAACTAAAATTTATTTAAAAATAAATAAAAGGAGTCCCATTTTTTTTAATGTGTAAACGAGGGCAAAATTATATTTTCGATTTCTTAAGCTATTACAATTTCTCACCTAAAAAAACATTTTCATATACGTGGTAAAGATAAATTTAACATCATATTAAAACACAATAACCCTGAAATAGACACATTTAATATAAATTTATTTACAAAGTTTTTGTTCTATATTGAAAATTTTGAAATACTGACATTTTTTAAAGTATATATTTTATTATATTTACCAAATATTTCATTACTTTTCTGCGTAATTAGAGAAATAGCCGACGATTGATTATTTTATATATAATATTGATACCCATTAGAAGATCATAAAATTTTACTTGCAGATGACGGTATAATAAAGAAAGGGCAGGAATTCAACTATAGAATGCATTAAATACATAAGTCTTCTCTTAAATAACCTAAGAAGAAATTATACGAAAGTATAATATTTTTTTATGAAAGCATTATATAACTTTCGATAACCTCAATTTATATAATAACTTACAAAAAATCTTATTTAAATACCTTTAGAAAGTCAAATATTATGTAAATATTTTTTAGTCTGAAAATATTCTTATTTGAAAGATTTTCATCATGCTATAAATATCCTGCAAAACACTAGAAAGTAGAAACAAAAGCCGCTTTATTAAGGTATGTCTTTTAAAAGATTAGATTTAACACAAAATCATATTTGTAAATGGTCATACTTTGAATAAGAACACGTTAATGTTAAAAAATTTACAAATGAGCATATCTAAATATTTATTCAAAAATTTTGAAGATTATATATTTGGATATTTTAGACATAAAATATATTTAATTTCTTTAACCTGCCAATCATGGTTTTCCTCAAATATTTCTGTAAATCTTGCATGAAGTATGCGTTTTTTTTCATTTTAAAATGGAATAAGAAACCAAAAACATTTTAATTTAATTATACCCAAATAAAATTAGCTCTATATGTTCATAACCCAATACAACATTCCAAAAGAAGTGCATATATGTTAAACATCACAATATCAATGAACCATGATGGTTTTATTCGTTCATGTTGAATCTAAAAGTATTAGACAATTTCGAATTGAAGAGGGGCATTAGAGTTGTATTTCATTCCCGTCTTCCTTTTAATAGTAGTTACAAAGTCAAGACACATATAAACAATAAAATAGTTTATAAACCAAAAAAAAAACACAAAACTAGATGATTTATAAGTAGTGAAAAAAGGTAATTATTTATTAGTCGGGCAAAACTTGTCGTACAGGTTTTTCTTATTATCTACTTGGTTTTAGTTTATTAATAAATTCATTTAGCCATACCGTCAATGAATTCTAGTTTAAGTAGATATAATCGATACAACCAGTTCAAAACGATGTAACACGTGCTTAGTAACGGATAAATTAATAACTCAATTATATATTCGACGCATAAAATATGTAAAAATCAATGCACTTTTCATGAATGTAATTCTGCTGCACAGATTGAAGTAGATGATTTGATGTTTTGTTGGCATCCAAATGCATGGTTTATTCTGGTTATATAACAGCATTCATGTTATTATATAAAGAATTAAAAGAAAAATTTATTATAGGTTGACTTGGATTCCATGGTTTTTAAACGAGCAGTGTACAAAAACATTGATCGTAGAATAATTGTTATGGATGCAATCTAAACAAGAGAGATTTAAAAAAAATGCTGAGCTTAGCAGGACAGATAAAACAATAAAATATCACGAGAAGAAGCATATATGCATTTTAAAGCTAAAATTATGTGATTTAAAGTAACATATTTCTTTAAAACTTTATATTCCATGTATAATGCGAGATTCTGCTCTAATTAAAGCCATAAAATACGTCTATATCAAATCTTGCAATTATTTAAAATTTTGACATTAATTATCGTATTTTATTTTTTAATAAAACTTATGACAAGGTAATCCTATTCTATTTTGAAGATTATAGGTCTTTATAGTGTCGACAGCTAGGAAATAATATAGAATTCTTAAAATACAATACATAAATGCACAATATTCTGCGGTACCGATTATGATACAAAGTTCTGAGGATTATTTTATTTACATATCCACGTATTTGATTTTTAAAAAATATAATTATATCACAAGCTCTAAATGAAACTAAATTTATATTGGCATAGAAAATAAAAACAATAGAATAGAAACTAAATATGAGATAAAAAAAATATTTTTGCCAAATTAAAAGATAAAACTGGTGTTGTATAAAAAAGCGAATATTTCAAGTAATATTACAAAATCAGCTTCTTTGTCTGGACATATGATGATTTTTATTAAAAATTCAACACAAAAAAAAATAAAGACTAAAATAAATATTAGATTTCCAATTTTTATATAAATATCACAAATTTTTATGAAACAGAATTTAGTTTTCGCTAAAAATATTGGATTTCATGTTTTTTAATATAACAAAGTGGTTCTTTTGCGGAGATTATAAAATATAAAAAACCGCTAAATTCAATATCACTATGGGATTGAGAAAATCCCTTAAACTAATAATTGTTGAAAAGATAAGAGGTATCAAAGAAGAGATAGCTAAGAGTATGGTTATGAAGTGTCTTGGGTAAATTAATAACTTTATTCACAAAAAAATTCAAATTTTAAATATTTTCAGCAATAAATTATCTTGTTCTGATATCTATTCCATATAATTTAAAAGAAATAACAGAATTTAGATCTTTAATTATATTTAAAGACAGATTAAAGGGCGAAATAATATTTATAAATATACATAAATTTGAATAGATAAAATATACACATTATATAATAATAGAGAATACATAATTAAATATAGCAGATGTGTTTTCTTATATTTGGGAATAGAAAATGTTTTTGTTTACATAGAAGATGAACAATTTTATAAAGCAAAGATAACGATATAAAAAGCTCATAAGATTTTAAAGCATGAAAAGTGATTTTCGACTATCCTTTATTTACAAAAAAATAAAGGAAAACAATATTCACATATAAAATAAACGAGCACATAAATATTATTTAACCATATTTCTTAAGCTACAAGCCCATAATCAGATAAAAATACACATACTCCAAACACTAAGAATCTTGCAATTTTATATGAGGAAATGAATTTTTTATGAGCTTGCCAAAAAAGCCCATCCTTTTTCGGAGTATACAATATTACGAGACCCTACCCCTTGTAAATATGCGCTATTAAAACGAAGAAAATCTGTAAGTACTACTTAAAAATCATTTAAATTGATATAGATTGTGTTTTTTAGTATTAAGGTAAAATATAAAATTTTTAACTTTTGAATACCTTAACATATTAGTATCATGTTGTAATGGTCAACATACTGTTCCTAAGCCAAAAAATAAAAACAAAATATTTTTAATATCGCTTTCTAAAAACTAATTCTTTCTTCGTATCACCTTAAAGCTTTATATACCTTTACTTATGTAAATTTATATAATTTAAAAGCCACAATAAAAGATTACACAAGTTTATGCCTTCTTATCCAAGTAAGACAAATAATAATTTTACTTTTCAATCAAATACTACTTTTTTGATATCTTATAACGCTATTTCTAGCTTTTCATATTTGGTTTTTTCACCTTTTTCTATTTGTAACAAAATGAGTAAACAATTATATATATAAAATACCGATAAATTTTTACTATCAAGGTAAGTAGATATGGTCTATATGCATATATAATGGTCCCAAAAGCTTTGGAAATATATAAACTTACATCCTAAATTAAGCATTTAATATGACATGAAAATGCGTAAATTAATGATTAGAAGTGGACATACATAATATATAAACCAGTTTTATTCTATTTCTACTCGAATACAAAAATATCTAGAGCATCATGAATCAATATAATACATCATTGTATAAAAATATAATGGCATTTTGTCAATTAGAGCATATTATATATTTATAAACATGTTATAAGCTTTTCTGTTGTGTTTTTATTTTGTTAAATATTCCCGATAATTATGCTTTAATATTAAAAAAATCTTTACATTCGAAACAAAGAGAACTATATTTTAACATAAAAAAACAACTTAAGGTATCTAGAAATTAATGCTAATTTATATATGTACATTGTTTTTTATATTATTTTTTTAGTGGTTTTTTAAATAACTGTGATTTAATAAAAATTTTATATGGTTTTATATATAAAGCAGTAACTTTTTTCAAAGACTCTTTACGTATATTTTATTAAATTAAAACTAACGATTCTTATCTAGGTATACTTTGTGTGACGATAAGTCAAAAACCATAATTCAATATATATTAGTATTAAATATATGATTTTGAATTTTTGATTATTTATATCGTTTTTTTGTGCAACTCAAAGTTTTTATTTCCCAAAGTGCAAATTGTATCAAAAATTCAAAATTAATTACGCACTAAATCAGATACAAAAATATATGCAATTTTTATTTTGTAACACGCTAAATCAAGTGTTTTTGTTAATAAAATATTTTTATAAAAAAATAATATTATACCCCTTTTTTCACATACGACATAGCTTTTCATATTATTTTTTATAACTCAGTAATGCATTTACTGTATATTTATTATTTTCTATAAAAAGTAAATATATTACAGTAGAAATCAATAGAAAAATATCGCATGCATTATGTTTTAATCTAAATTCTTATTTGTGTGTAAGTTAACTTTTTTTAATTCGGCCTCGTTTTAAACTTACACGTAAAAAATTAAACAAATAATTTTTCAATAAAAGCTATAGCATATTCTACTAGAGAATTTCTTTTATATATATTTATTGATATAGTCATACCACATTTTTTTCTACAAATAAATCTATCAATAAATGCATTTAATGTTTTTGAGTATATTCTTCACTAACAGTTGAAAACGTTTACCATATAAATATTTATGTCCAAAACATATTTACACAATTTTTATTTACATTAAGATAATAAAAGAATACACTTTATGCATTGAATAGAAAAAATAGATAAAGTAATGAACATCTATGGCTATTCTTGCGTGAAATCAATATTTTTAGTAAGCTGGAAAAAAAAATATATTAAATTTTTAAAAAATATTTTTGCTGCAAATGTATTTTTTTGCATATATAAAATATAAATTCTTTACGATTCATGTGGGTGACTATCTTTGGCTGGATTTTTCTGTATTTATTGTAAATCAAATATCTAAATGAATACGAAAAGACTTAATGTCGACTTTAATATAAAAGACATTTGATTATATTAAAAAAAAAATAATATTTGAAATAAAGAAAATGCAATTTTTATAAAATACTTTAAAAAAATAGACGAATATCAGAAAAAGGTTTCCATGTTTTCAAGAATTTAAAAGAATTCATTTCTTTTATTTATTATATAAAACTTGCTAAGAAGTATTACAAAAAAATAATAACTTTAATTCATTTTATTATATTTTTATTTATAAAATTTGTGTGAATGTACTTTTATATAATGTAATAGTCAGGTAAATTAATATAAAGTTTTATTTTTAAAAAGTTATTTGCATATTTAAGAAAAACATTAAATTATTTAATTTTCATATTAAAATAAAGATTAATCAAAAAGAAGCAAAAAAATGCATAAAAAAGAGTCGGGTAATATATAAAATCCTATAATAAAGATGTAAATTTTTTGAAATTATCATTCGAATTATTCCTTTTTTACGTGTACATATTAAATACATTCGTTCTTTTGATACTAAGCAAAGAAAAAACTTAAAATAAACAAATTGCAAAAGTAGTGCTTTACTGTCAAATGGAAAAAAAGTGATATGTGTCTAAATTTTATAATATCTTCTATACGCACTTCAGAAATTTTTTTATAATTTTTAAAAATAATTTAAGAGAAAGGATTGTAAATCTTGAGGACTTTGAGTTCAAAAATTTCTAAAACACTTATATTAGAGAATCATCAATTTTTAAAAATGTATAGATAATAATAATAAAATATATGTTAAAATACGCTTAAACCTTGACCTAATCATTTTGTTCGACTTTATTTTATGTCATATGATTTTAGTTTCGGAAGATAAGCATATCAATTTATAAAGTGTCATAAAACTAATAAAGTAAAATAGTATTCCAAAACAATCAACTAACGGCAAATTTTGCTTAATTAAGCAAAAAATTGCGTGTAACCCAATCAAAAACACGTGTAAAACATAAAAAGTGCCTAGATTGGCACATTTATAATGCAAGTAATATTTAAAATATGTTTAAACAAACACTAAAAAAGTAAAACTTGTTTTTTTATTCGGAATTTTATTTCTGTATAGTTTGTATTTAGCAACGACGGGTTTTTTTTAATATTTTCCAAAAAAAGAAAAATTCGACTTATAAGAAATTATAATTCTTTTTGCATTTTATATTTCATCAAAAAAGTGAGACGTATCTTTATTTCTTTTTATAATACAACTATCATAACAGAATTACACGACAAAATTCTTTTGTAGTAATTCTGATGACAATATATAAAAACTAAATTGTATAAATTCTACAATTTCTGATCGAAATATAATGGTATATATATTCACATTTAAAATATCTTACATTATAGTATATAAAAAACATAAAAAAAAATAATTTTTGTACAAGATTTAACATCCGTAATATTACACTTTACTCATTTTTCTAACATGTTCAATAGATTTGGAATTTTTCGATTTATATCTGAAAATAAAAATTTATTATATGTGTAATTTTAACTCTAAAAAACAAAACTTTAGTATTTAAAACAAATAATATAATTAAAATTTTTAGATTATCAAGATTTCTTTATTACAGTAGAATTTCATGTAATTTTTTTTCTATACTAAATTAATTTTTCTAGTAATTATTAATTTTTTGCCAATGCTCATCTAAAGCTTTTATATATTCATTGTCATATTTTTTTCTACCAATTGATGTAAGTCAATCTAAAATACGTTATCAAACTGTAAAAAGATGAATCTGTATGATAACTGTCATTTTTCTTCAAATATGAACATCGAAAATGTATTAAAATATTCTGATAAATGATCCAAAGTTTTTATAAAATACAGCAGTCTCAGTTTTATTTTTGTAACTTTTACAATAAAACGCAAAATATGTATTCTAAATAAAAAATAGTCATGATTTCAATTTAAAAATACAATATTTTCACCATTAAAAAAGTTAACAATGAAATAATTTTCTTTTTTTAGCTTTGAAAATTCATGAAAATATTTAGATATTATATCATATCATTACGATTTTATCTATATGCAAATGAGATTCAATGCAAATACTGTTTTACTCAACAAAATAAACCAATTAACGTGTTTATTTATAGCCTTTATACCACAATTTATTTTGAAATTATCACGGCTAAAATTCAATATCTAATAGTTTAAAACTAAAAAATCTAGCCGTTATGTCAATAAAATAACAAATATTTATTCTCGAACTTTTTTTTTGTTTAAATAATAAAAAAATTATAAACCTCGATAGAAAAACAGATTTTACTATCATATAAAAAAAATTTTTATTAAAAAGGTACACAAATTAGGCAATAAATATATTAAAAATAATAAAATAAATATACTTATTTAAGGCAAATATAATAAATTGAGAACAACGTAAAACAATATAAAAAACTTGATATAAAAAACATTAAAAAAGGCAATATACTAAATTTTAACAAAAAAAGTTCCACATAAGATGTTTCTCAGTAATATACATATTTTTACAATGTTATTTCGGTGTAAATTTATCAACAAATGATATTGCCGAAATCATAAGCGATTTATAATTTCTATACAGTCTAGATTTAAATGGCACGGTAGAAAAAAGGGTAAAAAAGGAATGAAGATTAAGATCGTTATAAATTTTAATAACATTTAATGTTCACAAATGATATTATGTAGTAAAAATATACGAGATATTAAAAAAGAGCTCTTATTACGATATAATATCGTAAAACATAAATGCGATTATCTCTAAAACCTGAAAATAATCTTATGCATGTGTTTACTGGAATAGTCTAAGAATAAAAATAGAAACATATTAATAACATGATTGATATTATTGTTTATAGAACGAATGAACATAGATTAAATTCGATTTCATACTTTCATAGACGTTTTATAATTATATATCAATTTCAGCATTAAAAACCTCACGAGGCTTTTAAGAAGCTTGTAACACAAAAAATGCACTTAAAACTACTTTTATAACAAAATTCCCATTGATAATTAGCTTATATTTATATATGATTTTTTTCTAAAGGCACGTCGTAATATAAACAGATAAAAGCAATATAAATTCATTTTTTCATAAAATTCATATTTTGATGGTTCATCTAAATTTTTACGTATATAGGCTTATAAAAATATATGTTTTAGAGATAAATCATTTTTGTATTTACTTTTATTTATTTGCCAGGAATTTTCGCTATTGATTTACGGATTAAATAACTGATATAAAATATTTTAAAATATAAGAATTAAGTTGCATTTTCATTTAGAATTATGTAAATTTTTTATAATAACAAATATTTTTTTTAAGCTTTAGATAAATTTCTATAAGCGTAACACAGATTTTTTTCATATGTACATCCTCATATACTGATACTACTGTTAAATACACAAAAAATCTATTTTTGAAATTAATCTATATAAAAAATTATGTTTTCATTGTTTACATTCATGCAATCAACCAATTTAATTTTTTACAATTTCTGATTCTTTTGTTATAAATTCTACCCTCATAATTACATACAAAACCAAAATTAAGAATTTTATTGGTCATATATTGATGGGATTTTAGGGGCGCTAGCAGTATATACTTTCTAAAAATATATAAATTTTTATGTACGTCTAAATTATTAATATATATAAATAATACGTTGCAATTATCCCATAAATTTTATTTATTTTGGTTTTAAAGATGTCAAATATGAATTATGATGTTTTTTTCGTCATTATTTATCATTTATTATACTTTGCTCTCTGTATTTTATTATTCAAACTTTATTTATAAAAATGTGCCAAGTTATTTATATTTTTATTCAATAAATTTCTGAAACGTAATAAAAATTCACATAGTTCATTTACATTTGCTTTCTTATAATTTTTTACGTTATATTGTTTTGAATCTAGTAACAGTTGTTCGACCGATTTTAAGGATGGATTGCAATGAAGTAATTATATTTTACATTATATAGTAGGACCTTAAAAAAGTAAACTGAATTATTCCATGGGTGTGCTTTCTATTTGTTTTGAGATATTTATATCTATTTATGGCTATCAGGTGCAATACTTCATTAAACCTTAGAGTTTTGGATGTATTTTTTATTTTTTGTTTTATAAAAGAATACTCGTTGTTTAGATGTCACCTTTATATGAATATATCATAAATAAATTTTTTTGTGTGTTTCGATTACCCGGGCATTTTTTTTTGAAATTATTTTATTGTTTTGCATTTGTGATATTATGGTCAATAACACAAATTCATCATTATATATTTACATATTCATGTGTAAAATTTTATATATTTCATCTTATTTTTTGATCCAGTTGCAACTTGATCTATTTATTAAAAGGTTGTGGACGTAAGATTTCCTTAGCTGAATATATTTCATAATTAAATAACCAAATTATTAAATCCTACTCCTGTGTTTGAAGAAATATTTTCCCCCGACTATAATTTCGTAATTCTATAGTAAATTCATTTATTATTAATATTGCTTTTGTATATATACTACAAAAATATGATCACTTTCTTGCTAACATTATATATTTTGATATTTGTTGCTGGATTTCAGACCTATTTGAAATATTTTTATGTATTTGAGCATTTGAAATATCCCATAAGGTATAATATGCATGTTAAATACAGTTTATATAATTGTTGGTGCCTGTTTAAAACCTTTTTCTAATCCTCCGTTTCAGTAAACTTGCAGCTTCTTCAAAGATTAATTTTAATTATATATTTTGCTTTGTAAATGTATTGAACAAGTAAATAATTATGAACATAATGATTCTCAATAAAAGGTTTCTAATTAGATATATTCTGCTTAGTTTTAAGATTTAGTTTTACCTAGTGTATCAAAACACATATGGAAACATCAGTGAAATCAAATATACTAAGATTTTAACCTGCAATAATTTTCTTGTAAAGTATTTTGATATGTAATTTAAAATATCTGTTTATATTTTAATTGTGAAACATATAAAGTTATCACCTATTCATATATGATCTGACTTTTAAAACAAAAATCAAATTTCCTGTAAATGAATCAGTTAATTGCTTTGCCTGAAAACCTTTTTTACATACATTTACTTTATATATTGAGTTTAAATTATCTAAAATTGTTTTTTCGTTTATTGTTTGTTGTTTTATTTTTTTGTTCTCGTTTAGTTTTCACGATTTGTTTTTCACACTAATTTATTAAAACATCTTAGTTACTGCTACTAGC
The DNA here is from genome assembly GCF_057557595.1 of Rhyacophila brunnea. Lineage (NCBI taxonomy): Eukaryota > Metazoa > Arthropoda > Insecta > Trichoptera > Rhyacophilidae > Rhyacophila > Rhyacophila brunnea. The sequence continues at coordinate 514,892 of NW_028232820.1, forward strand.
GTTTTTTGAATAAGATATGCTTTTAGAATATAAACCAGTATGATTTCTAGTATTTTTGATCTATAAACTTCAAATTATATCTTACATGTAGAAATTGGTGATTTTATTTATATAGGATTTTATATTTCTGAAATCCGGTGCTCTAAAAACAAATTGAAACGTTTGAAATATAGATATTTTTTCTTATTTAAATATTGCGGCTTTCTTATATATCATCTCTATTTTATTGGGGGTTTAATTTCATTTTTGGCTATAATTTATAAATTATATTTGCAAAGGTTTTTTGTTGTTCGAGTTTCTATTAATTATTTTTAAAGTTTCTTCTATTGTCCTCAAATTAGAAATTTAGAAAACAGAAACTTTCGTAAATAACACTTCAAAGTTTTTTCATTCTTTGTTTTTCGTTATATATCTAAAAAATCACATTCTCTAGAACATCGTATTAATATATTCAAAAATATGACAATTTCTATACATATTTGAGTTGTATACAATTATTTCAAAAAAATTTCTAAAACTATAGTTTTTCTATTTAAATTCATTATAAAAATGGTGGTGTTGGCTTTGCTGATGTGGATATTCTATAACTTTTTTCTTGGTTCTGACTGCTTTATGATAGTTAGGAATCGTCCAGTTGATATGAAGGATGGTCTGTGTGTATAACACTAACTTGTTTTTAAACCAAAAGTATAGTTCTTACAACCTTTTTGTAATGAATTTGCATGTTATAAAATTCTCGACTATAATTAAAAAAATGAATTAATTATTAAAAAAAATTTAAATAAATTTAATAAAGTATGCATACATACTTATATTGTAAATAATTTACTTTATTTTTCTAGCTTCTATTAAGTCTTTGTATTCTAATCTATGTACTCCTCTAAAAATACTTTGTCACTTTTAATATATTTTTAGTATCCCTCTAATTTGATATCTCCTATTTTAATTATATTCACATAAAGCGGGTTCAATAGAAATCTCGTACACCACATTAGAACGCTTCAATATATTTGATTAATCATTGTTCCTGTTATCTATTGAAGTTTACATAGAATGATACTTGCTAGGATTGCTTCAAGTGCGATAAGAGTTAATGTTTGAATGCTAGCGGTGAAATGAAAGAATTTTAGCTAACATCCGTTTATTCCACCTTTTAAACAATACCAGATAGTTTATATATGAAGGAGATTTTTTTTATCATACCTGGATTTGTGATTTATATATACATCTTAACCTGTATTCCTTAGTTCAATCAAAAATTTGTAATTTAGCATTTTAAGTAAGAATATATGCAAAATGGATTTAACTAGAAAGATTGAACAGTCATAGAAGATACTTTTAGGCATATTGAAACTAAAATTTCAGGCACATTCATAAATAAAATAGCTGAAAAATCTATCGGTACAATATGCTTCATGTGATCGTTCTAAATAGAGAATCTGAAGTATAAACATTTTTTCAAAACTATTAATCACTGTTTTATTATATTCAATTATTTATAATAATACTTATTACCTTTTCTTTGTTTTAACTCGTGTTTACGTTCATTTTTATTTTATCCAACATATTCAAATTTAATTTCTCCAAGGTGATATAGTCATAAATTTAATGTTTTTAAAAGATGATCCAGCTTATCATAATACTTTACTCTTTGAAATGTGTAGAACTACAGATGGATCTATAGTCAATTTTTCGACCATGCTATTTTTTTCCAAGAACATATACTCTACACCACCTAACTTGAGTTTAAACACATATACTTGTATATTTAAGTTTTTTAATAAAACTAGTGTTTCTGGGTTTTAATTTCTTGTGTAAAATACCAATTTTTATACGTACAAATCCTGCTATTTTTATCTGTAAATTCATACTTCATAACATATCTATGCATGATATTCTTTTTAGTAATAGTGGCACAGCCAGTCGCAAATGTAAATATTTTCATGGTTCCACTGTTATATCACATATAAAACTTACAAAGTTATACTTAAGATTAAATCTAGTTTAATTGTCGTCTTTATATATCAGAAGATGTAAATAGTTATCATTTTTAAGTTTGATGTTCAATTTTATATATTTAAATTTATTAAATTACTAAATGTCAAGTGAAGCATTTGCTCACGCACAAACAATATGTTTGAGGAGGGTGTTTTAACCAATCAGTTCTAAGGGAAGAAGATGCATCTGGAAAAATTGTAAATATGATGAGGTGAATAGAATATTAGGTCAAATCTGTTCAATAAAATAGAGTAATCTAAAGTTCGGCTTTTACAAAGATAAAAAGTTAAAAATCAAATTTGATGATATAAAAATCAAATAATCAATCAAACTAAAAAATAAAAAAACTAAAGAGACTGTATATAAAGTAATTGCTCAAAATATTGACAAATAAAAAATATTTATATTATTTTTCGTCTTTAATTGTTTGTTGTAAATCATTAACTCGTGACCAATTAATTAAATTTCTTTATTTTAATCTCTGTGCTTCATAAAATATAATTCATCATCAATTGTAGTATTCGGGAACCTTTTCTATAAATAAAAATGAAATAAATATAAACTGAATTGAAAAATAATGTTTGGATTTCACATTTAAAAAGTAATTATTGATTTTAGTTTTTATTAGACAGTGAATCTAATAGTTGCTATCTGATATAAAAAAAATTATATTTGCCATCAATAGTAATTTAAAATTTTTTTCATTTTATCCCATCATGAGATATTAAAAAATGTAAGATTGCTGAGATCGGTATAATTGAAAAAAATAAAATAGCTAAACACAATAAATAGAAATAAAATTTACATTCTTGCAAATAAAAAAATATGTATAATCAGAAATGATGAAATATTTAATTCAAATGGAACTGGGTTTGATATATTTAGAATCCAAAAGATTAGCATCTAGCATAAAGAAAATAAAGTTTAGATCAAGCGCCTTTAAATATATTTTTAATACGAATAAAAGCACGCATTTATAGTTTCAAATATGTTGATGATTTACAGCTATTTGCAACTATTTAGCATGGTTTGGTGCGAAAATCATCACAAGTTTTATTATTTCTAGTTTAATGTATTATACCAAAAATTTTATAATTTTTATGACCATTTATTGTTTTTTTAATGATTCAAGATTTAATAATAATTCATTGCATAATAAGAAATAAAATGAAGTTAAATGTGTGAGGTTTACGTGTTATTTATCGATTCTCAATATGTTTGAAAATTGCAATATATAAAATGATCATCACATGCTCAAAAAAGATATGACCATAACACAAACTAAGTATATTAAAATTTAAAAAATAATAATCATGAAATATCGGGATAAAAAACAATTTATTGATCTTAACGAAATATAATATAATTTTATAGTGCAATACTATTATTGGAAATACATTTTTGTTGTATATAACCCAATAAATTATGGCAATGTGTGCTATATAACAGCACATATTAAAAATTTACTGATATACTTTTTAAATTCTTAATATTTTATACTATAAATGATCTATGATGAAATATCTTAAAGTTTTATAAATATTATGCAGGCGGGGAATATTCACTGATTTATATGAAATAAGATATAATATTAAATAAAAATATAAGAAAGAATCAAACTTTAAACTATATATTGATGAAACTTTATTTTGATTTTATTATATTTTTTAAGAATACTTATTTCTTTGGTGCTAATATTGTTTTACTGCGACTGATTTTATTTCATGCATAATATGTGTTTTTCGTAATTCACATCATGATGTTTGCTACTATTTTATGTATATTATGCCATCGAAAGCTATTAAACTGATCCATATGATTGATAAAGAGAAATCAACCATGTAAATATGATTTCAAAAAGGCAGTTTCTATATTTATATCCATAAAAACTTATTTCAAAATGGTACCGGATGTCTAATAGTCTTGGATAAATATGATTGAATTTTTTAGGTTCTAATGTTTAATAAAAATTTTGACTTCTATGAAACTTTTCATTAAGTGCCTAAGTATGATATAATTACGGCATAGACAGCAAGTGAATGCTGTATGTGTTTCGATATTATTGTGTAATAATATCGCATTTTTTAAAAAAATATATTCTTTACACGCCGACTATTGCTTAGTTTTGCGTTTGTTTCCTTTTGAAATAAAACAGAAATAATTTAATTTCGAATTTTTAAACGATTATAGAATAAGAACTTCTGTATATAATCTAAAATATTTTATATAACACATACATTACAGAAATCATTGCGGTACTATGTACATATTTTAATTTAATTGTAAAAAACTTATCATTTATAAATTTTCCATAACCTATTAAAGAAAAGGGACTAATTTTATCTTTAGTTCTACTACAAAAAATATTTTATTTGAAAATATAATTTTTTTTTTGTGTATATAACTATGTTATTTGCTCAAGCATATATCAATAATTTCGGAGACAATCGAATGGATTATTCTCAGTAACACAGAAAATTTAGGAAGAGCTTCTTTTAGTACGGTTCAAATTAAATCCAAGTATTTACGTTCTTGATTCTAGCATGTTTTACTGATTATTAAATTTAAATAAAAAAAGCAATGGTTTTTATGGGAAATATAAGTATTTTTTATAATAAATTCTTGTTTTCGAATTAATATTCGCATTATCAATTTCTCACATGATAACGCTTGTCATAGCTTTTTATTTTAGTATGTGTTTTTGTCTTTCTGTAGGTTTATTAAAGTGCACATTATATGCTGCTTTACTATTGAAGCTTGGGTCTTTTATGCTTAAGAGAAAAAATGCTTTACTATTAATACGAAATAATTATCTATAAAAAATAATTTTTGGATAATCCACTCTTTAAATTGCATACATAGGTATATCATTAAACCAATTTTAGGTTTATTTTTTCACGAATCCTATATAAAATCTTTTTTTTAGGAATTGAATTTCAAGAAAGCAATACTAGAATCTTTTACGAAAAAGAATTATCGGATACGTTTAACTTGATTTTTGATACCAAATCTATGACGCATATAGATATTTATATGTCGATTTTTAATTAATAATGTATTCGATCTAGATGTTAAATTAAAATAATCTTAGGTTTAAATCCTCTATGCACAAGTAATACGGAAAATACCGGTGAGATTACATTTTTTTTTTGATATCGTTTTTCATCATATATATATACTTTTTATAGTCCTATAATATTTTGATTCATTTTATTAAAGCAATGTATGTAAATATATACATATTTTACGATGCTTTTTTTCTAGACAATAGTCCGATTGACATGTCAAATTATCACAATACATCATTTTATCACAATTTATATTATACTTCATGGCACTAAATGTAAATTCACGAGAGCTTATGAAATATATTTTTTGATAATTAAATAACTAAAATGCTACGCGGACAATCTTTTCACCTGCATATTCTTTTTATGAGCAGTCGTACGCAAATGTAAACATTTTCTTTTGTTTTTATGATTTATTATGACAAAATTCATACCTTTGAAATAAAAGTAAACAAATTTTCTCTAAACTCATGTTTGATATGTATGCAAACCGATACAATATTGTTTAAGCAACAAATTTATTTTTAAAATCTAGGTAAAGCTGAACATTTTAAAAGACCAAAATCAACAGAATATTCCTTGCTAATAATTTTATATGTAAATATAATATCATAATATATCTCCACTTTATAGTTTTTTTTCTAGATTTTTATAATAAAAATGATTGTGATAACATGCTTATATTGGATAAGTATGTTAATATTATACAAAGTACGTAAAAATATTATTATTTAATTGTATGTTTGCATACTTACAGTCGGTTTCAAAAAACATATGGTCTACAATTATTTATAGTTCCTTATTAAATTAATGTTTATAAAAAAATGAACAATAAATTTTAAAGATACGATCTAAAAAATGAACTAAATTTTAGCGCGTAAAAAAATTTAGTTACACGTATTTAAAGTCTAATTTTTCTGTCAAATTATGCCATTCGTGCTTAAAATTATATGTAAAAGTAATAAATAGAGCTTACATAGTGTTTCAGCGATTTTTTTTATAAATTTGGTATTTATTGATTTTTAAAGATAAACAATATACAATAAAGCTTTAATTTAATAATATAAAGCTTGCGTTTCATTTATCATATTTTAAATGGTCTATATAATGTTTCTTTCCATACATATATTGAATTATTTTGGTATATTATAAAAATTCCAAACTATTATACATTTCGTGCATTTCAAAACACCCATTTTTACAGTGTATTGGAGATAATTTTTTACTTATCAGTCAAGTTTATTTTTATCAATTTTATCAAATATAACATAAGCAGTAAAATTGGAATATTGCACAACTCCTTGATGCATCTTTTGACACCTCCCCTGATCTATCTTCATGTACCGCTCTTCTTCTCTCAAACGAGACGAGTTCAAGTGTTTTGAAGAGTGTAAAAGCTTACATGCATGCTTCTTATTCGTCTGGGATTATTAAAATCCAAAAATATTTTTATGAAATTTTTCAAGTACTTCATCCCATTTCATTAAATAACATTTAAGTTTATATATTTATATTTTTTTAATATGTTTGCACTTTTAAATATTTGATCGGGATTTCCATATTTTGTAATTATATATAGAATATATGGTGTGGTGGCTTAATAACCCGTCTAGTTTTTTAAATATCACCCTCGCAACTTTATTTTGTCTAGATCATTTGTTAAACACCGTTTAAATATTTATAGGTATCTTTGGAATTGTAAATATAGGTTTCTTCTATATAAAAAACGTAAACGATTTCCCGTGTGCTGATAAAGGGTAAACTTGGATGTATGCTCTTATGGATATCTTTTCTAAAATAAAATACGATTCCATGCGATGACTTCATGCAGATATTTTGTTACATGTCTCTATTTGGATTTTTATTTCGAGCTCTTTCTTTTTTTCCGATTGATTCTGTTACCACTATATCCTATACATAGACAATAACAATAAAATTGCCACAAATATAATTATACATTACAATGTATTAAATCCTAACAGTTTATATAAAATTATGACTATTATCAAAAACATTATATATAGTTTATAAATGTAATTTTAATATAAAAAAATATATATTTAAAGGAAAATTAACGAATAAATTTTAAACGTAATAAACATTTTATATTGGGTTTACATTCTTGGAATACATCATACAGTTTTTCTTTTTCTAAGCATTAATTTTATCAGATCAGAAATTCTATAGAGATGAATAGATAACGTTGATATTTTTCTTTTACAAGTAAGCAAAATCATATACCGTATTTTCTAAATTTTGATTATATTTAAGATAAATTTACTTAATGGGTTTTATTTAGTTTGACTATTATATTTTGTCAAATAGATTTTGTAAAAGAATTCTGGTTGTAAAACTTATCAATACTTTTAATTATATATCACCGCTAAAGATACATCAAAAAATTTTTTATAGAAGACTTATATTATAAGTTTAAAACATTATAATATAAAAATCATATTTTATGCTTTGTGTATATAAAAATAGATATCAAATCTGGTTTAATCACGATAAATTAAAGCTTAATAATGTTATTACACAGAAAATTTTCTTTTATTCGTATAAAATTGTGAAAGACATCCGTATTTATTTTCATTCTTTAATCTTTATTTCGTAATTTTGATACTTTTATTTAAATATTTATAAGTGTGGTTATGAAACAAACATAAAGTAAATATTGTTTGAACTTGTAATAATCTTTTTTTTGATTATCATTATATACCCTGATTTGCTCTTATATTTGTAAATGATTATTTATACCATATAAAACTTGGATAGTAAAAAATTTTTGATACTGTTTGAGCGAATTATATGTTTTTCAATTAGTTTCAAACCTTTATTATGCTTATATGTCAATACGAATGTGCATTTCCACCTTAAAAAAATAAAATAATCAATAGAATTGACATATATTAACTACCTTGAATGTTGAATTTGTTTCCTAAATTATTTAACAACTGATCCAGTAAATATAGATAAAAAAATATACTATCATAGAATCAAATATTGTAATTTTATATTCTGATTTTAGATCATTTTAAATATTACATTTTTTTAGTGTGCACATCGATGCGTTAATACATGAATGCTCTTCAATTAAGAAAAAAAGCATTCATTTTATATTAATGTTTTTACACATTATATTGGCGGATTTATAAAAATTGTGCTTTAATTATTGTACCATTGGTTTTTTGATATACATGTATGGTTGTAAAAAAAATCAGTATTTTAGGAAAAAGAAATAATGCAAGATACATATACAAATGCAGGGCCATTTTTATTTAAGAACTAAATTTAGTTCTTAAAATCAATTTTTTTTAGGGATCTGAATTTTTTGTGTTTATATAGATAGATTTCCGATTTTTTAGTAACATCTAGCACTAGGCGATAGATTTCATGCAAAATCTATGCAAAACGAATAAAACCGATCATTTGAAATCTTAGCAAAGTCATTTATAATAAATAATATTAAATTTTTTTTCGCATATAACTTCAAAAATGTTTAGCTTATTAGTAGTTTAGTATACTTATATTAAAGAATAATACAAAAACCAAACTAATAATTTTTTTCTTTTTTCGTAGTCTAATATAATTTAATACAGATTATGCCAAAATAAATTATTAGAAAAGGATTACATGTTCTTGTTGTTTTATATTATATAGTATTTACATTAGAATCTTTATAAATATATTTTAAATTATGATAATTTGCTAACAGTATTTTTTCAAACAAGAAGTAAAAAAATGTGATATTTTTTGGTCCAAAATATACTAGGCATATTCAAAGATATCAAATATGCTTTAATAAACAATCAATAAAAGTAAATTGATTATAAAGTTTGATAAAAGTTGCTTTTGAGCATAATAAATAATTGAATATTTTTTCATACATTCCACCAAGTCGAGACAATAGAAAACAAAAGTTTATTTTATACTTTTTTATATATAATAAATACTCAAAACAATTTTTATATATTTTATAGATACATCTTTATATATATATGAAAGATTAGCATTTGAAATACGCCTATAAACGAGAAGAAAAATTAGATGATTGTATGTTTTCAAAAAAAAGGAATGATCTAATATAGATTCTTGCTTAAAAAAAGTGAAATAAATTTTTTTTTATTCTTATATGCCTTCGTGATATTTATCTTTCTTCATATTAAACATTTTTTTATCTATAAAATTAAAAAACAGTTTTAAGTCAAAAAGATAAAAAAAATCAAACTATAACATGTGAAATACAATATACGATCTATTATTATTAAGTTGCTAGATATTTATTATAATAAACGTCTAATTAGTTAGCAGAAATATTAATTATCGAAATTACTTTCATAGCCCTAAAATTAAGAAAACAATACATTTTTGATATTAAATGTTTGTCATATAAAGTATAATAGGGCTTGCCGCATTTAAATTATTAAAAAGACAGGTAAAACCTTTTAACTATTATTTGCCAAAATTTTAAAATAAATATAATTTTAATTAGTTTATCATTGGGATTGAGAAAAACCCTTGAATTAATAGGTCTCGAAAGAAGGAGGGGTATTGAAGAAGACTGTGGAGAGGAGAAGATAGCCGAAAGTATAAATACACTGTGTGTACAGAGTATCAAGCAAGCTGTGCCTGAGAACAAAAAACTAAAATTACGACTATAAATATAGCCCATAAATAAAAATTACAATAATTAGTTTATAATTTTTATAATCTAGCTAAATATATAAAATATACATTTTTTCCACGGAAAAAAATGATTGTTACTTCAAAGTATGTATATACAATACCTTTTTAAAAAATTGAGAAAATATATTAACACACGACAACAACGCTAGGATTATTATTTGACAAAATTTTCTATTGATTTAATAGAAAGTTAATTACGAAATGAAAGTGTTGAATCTGACATAATAAGCAAGGTAGTGGTGAGTATGCAATCAAATGAACAGAAACGGATAATGGTACTATTCATCATAGACGAATCATTTCAAACAAAAATCGTAGTCGGATATCATGATTGAAATAAGCATCCTGCAATAACGAGGATAAATATATTAAAAATATAGATAAGTTTTATAATTGAATTTCTACGCTTTCTGAAGCAAATCCAACCAATAGCAATGCATTATAGAAGAATTTCCATATTTATAAAGGAGTATGTATAATCTGGTAAGAAGAAAAATGCAACAAGTATTTAGAGAATACAAATTTTTTTTTTCGATTTAAAATAATAAGTTAAAGTTTAAATTTTAGATTTATATTGGAGTTCGCGAAATTTCAAGTGGTTTTGTAGATATCCATTCCCGAATTTCTACATATAAATAATATCAATCATGTTAGAAACGGTTTATGTCATATTTTATTCTAATAATTATCCTCAAATTCAAGCTTATGACCATATGAAGAAAAATGAAACAGAAAATATAATTAAAAATTCATTCTTTTTTAGCCAGCAGAATATTTATTTAGAGATAAAACTATAAAATAGGGTATTACTATTATTTATTTATGGGTTAATTTTATTTTTATCGATTTAGACGTGTTCAGCGTGTTGGGAAAACTACACAACTCCTTGATGCATCTTTTGGCACCTTCCTCTGATCTATCTTCATCAACTGCTCTTCTTATCTCAAATGAGATGAGTTCAAGTGTCTTGCGGAGTGTGAGAGCTTGCATGTATGCTTCAAATAGGGTATTAAATATTTTGTATGTATACTTAAACCATAAATGCATTAGAAATAAATGTTATTATACTTTTTTAATAATTATATATAAATAAAGTCTATCAAGTAAATGGGATAGAATAGCTTTCTTATTATCATAAAAACAAGCAAAATATAATGTTTACACAAAAATTTCCACGCAAATTATTTTAAACATATTTGTCGCCTTGTTTTTTATTTATATATAAAGAGAAGATCGAATGCCTTGATCGGTGTTTTCATTGCCATATTTACTGTAAGAATTAAGTATTTGAAACTATTGACAACTTCACAAAAAAAAATTTCAGACAAAAAATATGCTAATATATATTAACACGAACTAAGTCAAAGTAAATAGTCTGTCAATCGATATTATTATCGTGATTAACATCAAATTTTCAAAAATTGTATATTTAAGTTTCAAGATTAGTGTATATCTTTTTTAATTTGCAAAGTAACATTTATGCTTTTCTTTCTATAAATAAAAGTTTAATAATCAACAGAATAACTTAAGATCAATTTGTATAAAATAGATTTTTATTTATATATTGGTAAATTTATGTAAATTCAATAATGAACATGATAAATCATTATTTAAAACCTTCATTTATATCAATTTCATAATTGTACTTTTTCTATACTTACAATTACACATTTTGTCATTTAAAATTCTATTCGTGCATTATTTTCAATCTGTTGATTGATATTCCAAAAATTAGTATTTACTTGGCTTTAATTCCAAGCTTATTTTTTAAGCGATAATGATGCATAACAGGTCTCGCATATATTATGTGGTTATCTAATAATAAATTAAAATGACAATTTTTTAAATTGATTAATTACATTTTTAATAATTTATATAAAATGAAGAAATTATATCTTAGCCAGAGTTGTGATCGAATGAAATACGTTTAAAGCTAGTTAATTAGGTTCTTAAAATACGATTCCGATGAGCTTTAGAAAATGATAAATATAAAGATTTTGATTTCTCCATTTAGTTTTTATCAGAAATTCACCATAATATATCTTTAGCAAAACATAAATTTTAGATATTTTGAAAAGATTTTATATAATTTCTTAGTAGAAATCTTTATTGGATGTTTTTAGAGTTCAAAATAATGACTTATTTTTTAGATATCAAAAAATAAGAAATTTATAATTGAAATAGGGATTACTATTTGCTACCTACAGCGTTAAAAAACATTAAGAAATGGTCAATAATTTATAAAGAAGAGATAGTCCTTCGTTGAGTTAATTGATCATCCATAAAAATAATGAATTCAATTTTTGATATAATTTTGAATAATATACATAGTGACAAATATCACAATCTTGCACGATCATTTGTATTCGATTTTCTACAAATTATACCGTCATGGAGACCTTATAGATGTGCGAAGTATAATTTGTAAATTATAATTTTCGAAACTATGAAAATTACGCATATAATAAATTGGACAAAAAATAATAGAATGCAATAACTTTTGGCATATCTGCGTATTTATGCTCTTAAATATTCCAAATACGAATATAATTAAATATTTAAATCACTTAATTAGCTAACCGTGGCTATAACAGATTAAATAATATCACAGACATATTCGGATATAAATATTGTAAAAAAAATACCCAAAATTTTTAGAACTAAATATATGGAATGAATTAAGATTTAAACACAATATATAGTTCATGATAAAAATATTATGTCGATTAATATAATATATTTTTGACTATAATTCAACAAAATCGTATATTTTCGTAGAATCCTCAAATAAGTAATTTTTATATTATTAATAAAGAATAAATCCAAATATACTAATTTGATAGTTAGAAGAATATAAAACGGCTCAAATATAAAATGTCATTTGAATGCTTTAATGACATTCATTATGTTCAAAAACAACCTTTTAATGATAATGATAGCAAAATAGTAAATAAATAATAAGTGAAAAAAGTAACATTACTTTCGGATTTGATTTTTCAAATTAAATATTTTCATTATTGTGCTTACTAATTCAATATGTAAGGCTTTCACTGCTTGCACTTCAAAATGTAAACGTGCATAAATCAAAATGCACAAGGCATTTAAAGATAATTTAAATTTTGCTCTATAAATTTAAACCAAGAAAGGTGCACATAAAACTAAGATCTGTTATGTAAGCACTCTTGTAGTCAGTCATAACTTATAAACCATTTATTTTATGAAGTTCACAAAATTTAGTGCTAGGATTATATATTCAATTAAAAGATATTTCATAATCAATAATTTATAAAGGATATTTTAAATCCAGCCGAAGATTACTATTCAACATTATTAGGCTATTTAATCTTAGCTTATAAGACTTATTTATTAAAAGGGAAAAATATCCACTTATAAGTAGAAAAAGGCATAAATCAAGAAAGAAATATAAGTTTGTATGTCGATTCTGATTTTTTCAGCTACAAATAATTTTATTCTGATTATTAAATAAAAAAGATTTTAAAGTTTTTTTTTCTGTTTTGTAGAGGAATAAAACGATATATGACATACTAAAATTTGATGAAAATACTGAACGGTAAGATAGTGAATAACATTATGTTTACATAATATATTAATTTTTTATTTATGGGCCATATTTATAGGCGTAATTTTAGTTTTTGTTCTCAGGCACAGCTTGCTTGATTCTCTGTACGCACAGCGTATTTATACTTTCGGCTATATTCTCTTCTCCAAAGTCTTCTTCAATACCCCTCCTCCTTTCGAGACCTATTAATTCAAGGGTTTTTCTCAATCCCAAGGTTTCATAATAATTTAAAAAAGTTATTTAAATTTATATCTTAAGAAAATACACATATTCTAATAAATAATACATGCCAAAAATGCAAATTATCATAACAATGTGCTAAATTGAAACAAAATACAAAAAATTAGAGACTTGAAGCATAATATCCGGATAAAATTCTAAAAAATAAAGTCTCTTTATAGATTATTTTTGATATAAAAAAAAATTCCGGATAAAAAAATATGAAATCAAAAATTTAGTTTATATTATAAAAAATCTCTGGATTTTAGGACCATAAAAATTTGATCTAAAACAAACTAATATAATTTAAATAACAAGAACACTCATTAAGATATATTTTCATAAATTGAAACGAAAAAGAATAGCTAAACAGAATAAGACATTAGCAACGTTATTTATAAAAATGATTTTATAATATATTCATCTTGGCGAATGAATATGGTCTAATTTACAAATATAAAACAAGAATAATACCATATCTAATGACTTGGGATGGGGTGGTTACAAAATACATAAAAGCATGTTAATGTGTTAAAAATTCTATAAAAGTAAAAGCATACATGCAAGCCCTCAAACACCTCAAGACACTTGAACTCATCTCATTTGAGAGAAGAAGAGCAGTTTATGAAGAATGATCGAGGAAGGAATCAAAAGATGTATCAAAGAGTTGAGGGATATTTTTAATTGGCTTGTTATGTATCATTAGATAAAATCGCTAAAAAGAAAAACAACCCATAAATAAAAAATTATAATTAATTAACGTTTTTATTGTTAAATAACCTCAAACAAACAAAACATAGATGATATATGAAAATGTGTTAATAAATCAATAAATCTTACTTAAAGCAACAAAGAAAATCTATCGACAATCAGAGCAAGAAATATTGAAAAATTACTTACCGAAATAAAATGCAAAACGATATAGCCAACATATATCCTAGACAAAAAAATATCCAGATGCTATATTTCTGACAAGAATAATAATTGAATAACAACGATAGAAGTAATGTCGATAGCATCTATAACATAACTTTAGAAGAAAGTTAAAAATATATATGATTTTTTTCATATAAATGTAAATTTTTTGATCAATAAATTTATAGCGAGAAATATGGTATTTTAATAACATGGAATGGGGGGGGGGTTACAAATTCTACAAGGATTGAAGAAAAAAACCAGTGATATCTATCAAGTTAAGGCATTTATATAACCAGTGTATTTGTAATGACTACATAACTGTTTTTGTACAAGGAAGAAAAGATACAGATATGGATATGTTTTATATAAAAATGGTATAAAGTATTGATGAAGTTTGAACTAACGACTTATAACATAAACTCTTTTATAATAATTGTGGTAAACCAAAATTTAACGTATGTTTTACGATTATAATATAAAATGACGCCTTTATAATATAAATTCCACATTAAATTCTGCTATGTTGCCTATAGGCATCTAAAATCATGTTTTTTTGCTATAAAATATGCATAAATAAACACATATGTGCTTAAAACAAACATGTTATCTAGAATAGATGGGAATGAGTAAAAAAGTAGATAAAACGTCAGCTATAGCATATACGTTTTAACAATAATATTGTATAAAAAAATGTATACCTAGAAACAAATTAACGAACGGAATATTTTGAACAGGTAATGTTTGTCATCTTTGCAATTTTATAGGTATTTTTGGGTTGCGAATATTTATATAGTAGATATCAAAAAAACACAATTTATAACATAAAATGATAAAATATTGTCAGCTAAAGTAGATACGACACAAAACATACCATTTATGCTAAAATTTACTACATTTATGCCTAAAAAAAGTATAGTCTAGCATTTATATAGTAATTAGAATTAGAAAAACGATAACTTTATGTAAACATTTATCTTAATCTATGTCTTTTCTGGTATACAGAAAATCGTAAAAAAAAGATTATTCTTAATCATGAAATAATATTTCATTTTTGTTATTTGATGTACCTTCTTAGCGTCTATTTATTTGTTTACATACGTTCCAGCAAATTAACTTTATAATTTTTGTTGTATTTTTTGTTTTTACAAGAAATAAAACACTAGTTTTGTACAGTTCTATATCGATAAATTTAATTTTCTTTAAACCCTATAAAGAATCGGAGAATTTATAAATGATATTTGATTTAACTATTTAATCTGTATATGGATTTCGTTTATTATATAGAAGTTTGCCCAACACTTTGATTTATTCAAAATATTATTTACTAACTTTTAATGTTACTTAGAAAGGTTCCAATAATATTACAAAATTAATTTTACAAATGTGAAATCGTGATTTTATGAAGAAGTTTAATAATATATTTTAATTTCTAATAGCTATATATTTTATAACTCATTCAATAAAGTATTATAAAAACGTTGATTTTCTTTTAACATCATTTTTAACAAAACAAACAAAAGGTTTTTTATTTGAGCACATGATTTACGTATGTGATTAAAAATTTATATGCATTTCAAACTTTATTCTACATATTCCAGCTATCTTGAGCTGTAGATAGAGAGGAACTTTTATTATCGGGTTCTTGTTGAATATAGCCAATATTACATTCAAAAATGTTTGATTCCTCTATATATCGTTTTATATCAATTATCGACATATTTATTTTGTTTTTATTTGATCTTATTTCACAAGAAAAAATTACATCTTCTCCATTTCTATCATGATGATGCGGAAACACTATCACTGTTTTGTATAATTCCCGCAAAAAATCATTTGACAAATCTGTTAAAAATTCAAAAAAACCATCTAGAAATTTCGTGCGCCTATAAATATCCGCAATTTCAGATGGAACTAGTTTAGTCCTAATATATTCGTCTTTGTATAATAGACTTGCATTTATTTTTCTTAAGCTTGCTGTATCAGATTTTAAGAAAAATTTTATTTGTTCTAAAAAAAATTTATGTTTCATTTTTTCTATGGATATACGTGATTTAGCATGGGTATAGTAAGTATAAAAATACAATAAGCTTTATCTCCGATGTTTGTTTGGCATTGTGAAGAATTATTATGGTAAAATAATGATACTTCTTGGCGTAATAGTAAAATAACCTTTTCTAAAAACATTGAAATTCGAAAAATCGGATCGTAACCACAATTTATTTTTACGGAAAATATGCTATTTATAATATCTACATCATTCAACAAATTTAAGAAGTATCGAAAACCAAGTTTTTTACACGCGCTTAAAGTCGCTTCGTTCCCTGATTTTATTGTTATCTTAGTCTCGAAATGCGTATTCATCAAATTAAGTAAGGCTTTTTTGAACTTACTAAATTTCTGATTGCTTTTATGCTCAAAGTAAAAAGTGTATTCTTCTTTGTTATTATTCTTATTATATGCTTTTATTGTAATTTGGCCTTGAATTTCCACTTCTCCAATAGAGTTTAGAAATTTACGTAAAAGATTTGACTTTATTTTTTGATAAACTTCAATTTTTTCGTATTTCATCATGTCTATCTCAATATATTTACCAAAACTATTTTCCATACACCTTGAAAAACAGTTATAATGTGGATGGAATTCAATGAGCGACAAAATAACTTCTTTATAGCCCTTGTCTATACAAAAACTGGAAAAGTTGCACATGAAATTTGTTATCTTCTGAATTACTAGGTTAGTTTCACATCGAAGAAAATTTGTTATGAAATATAATACGTTTTTTTCTTTTATATATTTTAGGTAAATGTGGCTGAAATCTAAACAAAAATCATATTTCTTGATAATAATCATTGAGTCCATATTTTTTAAAAAATAACAAAAATTATTTTTGAATGATATTAGCGATTTTATATTATATGGAAAAATCTTTCTAGTATTTGAAGGATCATCATATGAAGTATATTCTTTCAAATTGTACTTCCCAGTTTCTTCACAAAAATGAAACGTCAATGTACGATTACGATTTTTGCTAAAAAGAACCTTATTGGTTAATTTAAGCTCAAATTATTCATTCACATGATCATTACAATATGGGTTTACCGTATTAAGATTTTTCACACTTAATATACTAGAATAAAAATACGAATTGTGTTCAATATGTTCAGGCTGAACTTTCATTTGGGTTAGGATCAATTTAGTTGTATGTGTAATCATTGAATTTTTTATTTCTTCATGTATAATATCGACTTGCTGTGCGTTTTTGATATCAAATTCATGAATTCGAAATATTTCGATGCTAAAATCTTCAGTGGAATCATATTTATTAAATAAATTTTCTAAAGAGCTCAGTAAACCTTTGTTGCCATCTAAAGTTTTAGATTTGATATAAAAAAATAAATATCCATAGTTTTCAATTTCTATTTCGTTATAATTAGGCTTTAAAACATCCAGAAATATTTTATCCGCAAATAATTTTCTTGGATCTATTATCTCATTTTTGCTGTAAAATAGTATTCTCAATTTTGTTTATAGAGTGTGCAAGTTTACACGTTTCCAATGCTTTATACATACAGCCTATTTTTTCATCAGATAATCGAGTATTGATTCGAAAATTCGTTCTACATTTCTTTAATTTAGCCTCGAGTTTATCAAAATAATTCGAAATAAATTTGTCAATTCTTTCTTCTACCTTTTTGTTTTCTGCAAATATTAAGCCGCTTACGATCCTGTAAATAAATGCAAATGAAAAACCATCCAAAATATCATCTCGAAAGAATACAAAATTATTAAGAACTCTTATTCTTTTTTCTGGTAGATAGCAACTTTCGAAAATTTTAGGAATAAATTTCTCATAATCTTCTTTTGATAAATTTTTCATAAAAATAGTCGAAAAAAGTACTAAATAATCTGGATTATTAGTATCAAAACGGTTTTGGATTACATTTTTCAATTCGTAAAATTCCGATTTCTCATCAATGCACCCAGTATAAGATAGAAAGGAATCCAATATATCCATAATTCTAGAATTTTTTTCTGTGGATAACATACAATTTGTGGAAAAGGATGAAGCGTATAATTTTTTATCGTGTAGTTCTATAAAGGCATGGTTGATGTCAGAGTAAGTAACGCCAGATAATTTATCTATAGGATATTTTATTGATAAGAGAATCTTGTCTTTATTTTTGTAAGCTCCGTTAATTTGTGCGTCATGTAAATCTGAAATAACTTTGAAGATATCTTCTTTCCATTCTTTAATGAAGGATTCATCAATTGTCCTCAATTTTCTGTAATTTGGCATAGAGTATGTAAATAGAAATAAAAATAATAACATATAATTTTTCATGAAATTTGATTCAGAAGTTTTTATATATTCCGCAAATCATAATTTATAAGATTATGATTTTTTTTTATATTGACTGATTTTTTATTGATTTTTGATTTTAAAATTTGATTAATACCCGATCAATTTTCTTCATTTTGGTTTTCATTTTGATATTTAACAGTGAAAAATTTTTAATATCCAGAAAATGTAAAAAATACTTCTATTGATAAAAATAACACATTTTTCATATGTAAAAAACAATATAGGAATAATTTAAAATCGTGCGAATATATTCCAAATAAAATTTCGATCATATATCAAGCTTATATTCTGCCATTGATTATTTTAGAGAGCCAAACTTGATTCATTTTGCTTAATTAATGTATCAAATATAATATTTCGTTTTGCTGTAGTTTTACCCGATAAATGAATTCTATTTATATCCCTTTCGATTATTTTTAAACATTTGCAATGCCTTTTTTAAGCGTTCAAAATTGTAAAAATTTTTAATTAAGCGTATAATCTTTCCAATTTTAAAATTGTAATTACTTAATAAATTTTCCGTGAAAATAATTCTATTTTGATCGCATAAATAGAACTAAATATTTTATGAGCAATTGTATTTTACAAAATTTTTAAATAAGTAAGCTCGTTTGAAAATATGATTAGTCCAGAGTAAAAAGTATCTATATTTATATTCTTGTTTTTTTTTTTTACTTTCATTTTCATATGCACAAAACCTTTTTTTTTGCCTAGACTACAGTTTGGAGTATATTCTATTTAAACATCCGTTTACAGCCTTCCTCAATAGATTATCAACGCTCAAGACTATGTAATTTAAATATTATAATATATAATGCATTTATATTTTTATATTTTTATATTTTTATATAATCTTCCCATATAACTCTCTAAAACTAATTACTAACAACAGATACTGGTTTAAAGGCACCTGTACTTAAAATAAAATTTTTAATTATGCGAATTTGATTTAAAACCAAAATATTTGCTAAATAAAGTTTGGTTTAAAATATAGAAAATATTATGTATCAGATGATAAAGAATTTTGTAAAGATAAAGAAAGTTTTTTATTTAATTATTTTGGTTATAAATAAAAATTTGTGCGATGGTCAAATATTGCATTTATTTTTTAAAAATCTGTAAAAAGTATTGAAAAAAAATTTTACATAGATGCATATAAATAAAGATAAAATGCATAATCCCTTAAAATCAAATATTTATGAAATTAACAGATTGAGCTGCAAAATATAATTTATTTATAGTTATACGAAATTCGAATGCCAAATTTATAGCAAAATTCAAGTTTATGGTCTATTCAATTATATTAAAAAATAATTTAAACTATCAAAATATATACAATATTTTAAAAAATGCGTGCTATGAATGGTAGATTATTTGGCACTGAAACTATTCAAATGTGATTGGAAAGCCAAAATTTATTATCAAATTTGCAATAATGTGTAAAATAAAATTTATTTTGTAGAAAGGAAATCAGCCATAACGGATGTAAATTTAACGTAATCATAACAATATACCATTTCTATAGTTTTTAATGGATGAAACGAATCTATAAATATGTTTTATTTATATTTCAATATAGATGTCAAGCTCCTTTCGAAAATATTTATCATATAGAGAAAAAATATCGGTGCTTAGTCTTATACTCGATTTATGAATAAAATTGTACTAATATAGCAAGAAAAAAAACACGATGCAATTTCTGTTAAAAAATCAGAGTGACAACGTACGTCTGTGCATGAACCTAAATAGAATGTAATAAATAAAACTATAACAGTAATTTAACGTCAAACAGTATAAAATGAGCTATAATAAAATTTTTAAATATCCATTCTATAGAGACAATTAAATTTTAGTGCTAAAAAAATCCAATATCTTCTAATATAAATAATTAAATATATTTGAACCGAAATTATTGCACATATTTGATTATGACAAAAAACTTCTTGGATTTTAGTCAAACTATGCACATATAAATGTTACAGTTGCAACCTTTTATCTTTCTAATGTTTTTATCAGAGACATAATAATCAAGTTTCTTGTAGTTTTGCCTGTTCCGTAAGCATATTATTGAAATTTCTTCTGTTAAATCTATCACTTCTATCTACTTAGCCATAAAACTGTATAGAACGAGAGAAAATGCTAAAAAGAAAACATATAACAGAAGATATGTCTCATAAGCATAGTTCTAGAAATTAAAAATAAGATCTGGAAATATATGGTGCATATAGTATATTTTTAATATTTTAAGCAGATAAAGTTATTGTGCTAGATTTTGTGTGTTTTAAGTATATATGCTTGCCATTAAGTTAAAATCGCGCACCAAAATTTTAGAAACTATAGTAGAATTACGAACCAATTATAAAAAATCTTAGCGTCAAAAAATTTGTAAGTAAGTTTATATATATTGAAAAACAATTGTAAATTATATATGCATTTTTGCGCTAGAAACGTAGACTTGCTACTAGAAGATCATCATAAGAATTCTTAGCCTATGAAAAAATAAATCTAAAAGCTAAAACAGGTGAATTTAGAAAAAAAATCTTTACATATAGATCCAGAATTTAGTAAAATAGAATACATGCGAAAATACATCGGTGTAAATAAAAAAAGATTTTATAAAATCATCATAAATTAAATCGAAAATATAAGCAGAAATATTTAAAAGGATTCAAATAATTTATTTTTTAAAATGTCAGGCATTTCGATTATTAACACAAAAGAATCACTAAATTGGATGAATATTTTTTTTTAGCATAAGAAGAAATAAAAACAGTTTTTTCGTTAAAATAAACGTGTATTTGCAAAATAATAAAAATTCGGTGTCGAAGTTTGTATATATAAGATAAAATTTGAGAAAAATATTTTTTAAAGAATGAATGGGCAGTATAAAAACCAGTCGATAACACAGAGGAATATTTATATTTTTACAACCACAAAATTTTTTAATGGCATAAAATAACAACGTAAAAGAAATAATTGTAGAATGATAGTAGATAAAAGGTGCATTAGTTTTGAAATATCACTATATATAAGCTTTTTAATGACCAGTAATCTTTTTTTTTATAAAAATAAAAACTCCACCATATGAATAGTAATGTAATTAACATGATCTGAGCAAAGCCTGTTTATCTTAAAAAAATCCAGATAAAGGTATTCTTACAGCAAGTAAACTACCCCTAATTTACAAGTTAAAAAATAGAACAGAATTATACTTAATAACATGTAATACTCATGCTTTAAAAAAATACAATTTACTACAGTTATTTTATAATTAACTATAAATATATAAAAATATTAACAAAAAATAATATTAAAAGGCCAGAAAAAAGTATATCATAAGTATGATTATGCTTGA
This sequence comes from Rhyacophila brunnea, assembly GCF_057557595.1. Lineage (NCBI taxonomy): Eukaryota > Metazoa > Arthropoda > Insecta > Trichoptera > Rhyacophilidae > Rhyacophila > Rhyacophila brunnea. The sequence continues at coordinate 537,079 of NW_028232820.1, forward strand.
AGAAGGTTAATAAATAACAGATCGAATTTGTATATACGTCCGAAAGAATTATAATGGCAATAAAAATTCGCAATATAATTTTAGTGATATAGTTATTTTTATCACATTTTACAAGAAAATATTATTAAGATGGCTATATCAAGCCGTCACATTATATAAAATTCTATCGATTTCATCGTACAATCCTTTTCTATAACTTTTATATGTCATCATATAATTCTGAGGTTAGTTCTATCAAATCATCACTTTTTCTTGGGTAAGCAAAACTTAAGAAAACGTTACCAAGCTTCTTTTTATTTAAAAAAAGATCAAGGACATCTCTTCACACCATATTGTATAATATATTGCACTAAATATACAATTTTATAAGTTTTTTTGGACGAGATGGTTGCACAGTATCATAAAAGATACCCCCGAAAATAAAATTCATGAATCAGATCATGGAAAAAAATGGAAAAAAAATTTAAAATAAAAATTAAGAAAGATTTTATATTATTACGCCGTGAAAGCTAGTCAATGCTGGATATTTGAAGAATACCCTGAGTTTAGGTACACTCTGCTTATGGAAATTCGCGCAAGTTATTTTTTTTTATAAAAACACAATTTATAAACAAAATATAGCCTCTTGCGACTCCAAACATCAAATTGGAGTGGTTTTTACATCATTAAACTTATAAAAATAGCTTAAAATTTCGATAACTATATCAATCTGTCGTGTTCTACATACTTCTTGTCTACTATCTATTTCTGCTCTTCTGTACTATTTATTATAGAATCTATATTGTCATTTTTTGATAATTGGTAAAACAGAAAAACCATGACAAGGTAACGACAAAGATAAACCATTGCAATCCAATCATGTCTCGAAAAAATCAAAACAAAGAAGTACAAAAACTACATTGGAGCAAACCAAATGAGACAGCAGAAGCTCTTATACTTGTAGCTCGCCTTATAAATCTCATTACGCTAAAACTTAAGGATTCAAGAGGTATGTCTATATATCTTGATGTGTTTTACAAAATACCGATATTTGTATGATAAAGTCAATAAAACACTATACAAAAAGGTTCGATGAGCATTAAAGCCTACATCAACTTAAAATGATGATTTAGAAAATTTTCAAGACAAGGATGGAAGGAAAAAATCGATGCGGATTTTTAATTTTAATGAATTAAAAGGGAAGATGACCAAGACCTTGAAATTAAAATAAAAAAATATTTAGGTAATCTTGAATGATGCAAGAAAATGTTCATCTTTACTTCAGCAGACCTTGATAAATAGAACATAATGTATTTCTCAAGAACCAGAAAGATAAGAATGAACAAAAAAGACTCAAAAATTCTTATATGTGTGAAAAAATTGTGATTAAATGCTTAATTAAAAACGACCCACCTAAAAATATGGGCGAAGTAGCAAAATACATACAAAAAGATCAAGTAAAATACGAAGAAATAACGTAAAACGAATTAAAACAAGCATTTAAATGCATACGAAAATAAAAAATGAACTATTTTACTAATATGAATAGTGTATATAAGCGTATATGTATAGAAAAGCACACATATGTAAAAATAAAGTTTGTTATATAAGAAAAATAAGCTGACAGCAACATAAAATTCCCGATAAAAAAAACATTGATAAAATAATTAATAAATATCAACAGTGAAAAAATTAAGAATTTTGCAAAGCATTTAGTTCAGCATGTAAAATGTTATTAATTCACATTAACGAATTGGTATTAAACTATCAAACTGGCGAGCCTTTAGACCAGTATAGTAAAACCTAAAAACATAAAAAAAAAGCTGCTATAAAATAAACAATAGATACTTGACGAAAATAAAGATATAAGATTCAAAGCAGTTTGATTTCAAACTATACTTGTTTAATAACCAAGAATACAAAGGCTTATGCTTTTTATCATGTAATAGATTTAATAGTATTGTAAAAAAAAAATTCACATTAAAAAGCTGCTGGGCGCGATGGAATCAAGACGTTTTATTATAGAAAAGCTGACTAATCTATCCTCGAGTTTGTAAAAAATTGTGATTAATATTTTCTTTTAGAACAACTATGAAAACAATTGGTTCTACATCGGTATTACATTTCATCCCATGAAAAAGGATGTAATACGAGAATTAGAATTACGATACACTCTTTGAATGTCAAATTTGCATAGACCTGTCACTAATATCGTCATTATTGGCAAAAAAAATGGGATCGAATCAAGAAATCACCTAGCAGATATATAAATGGTATGAAGTAAGGGAGCAAAAAGCATCAAAGAGCAAGCACTCATATATTTAGCATTATAAAATCACCATAAAAATATGCTTGTTGCCACATAGTTTATTCAAATTAGCTTTTGACAACTAGACCACATTTATATTTTAAGTTTTTATAAAAAACACAACCTTCGTAGACTTGAGGATGTGTTTTATGCTTTAACTTATTGGAAACTACAACCTCATACATAGATTTTAAAAAGAAGAATTACAAAGATATTATCGGAGTATATGTTATCTTCAATATTATTTGTTTTATGTATGGATACATTAAGTCCAAAAATAAACCCTAAATATCCGTCTGTTTACGTTCCAGTAAACGAAAGCTCGAATAGAATAAATCATTTTGTCTGTATTTATGACATTGAAATTATTGTAAATGACCATCAAAATATTGAAATGAATCCCTTATGAAGCTATTTTGTTTTTTACAAATATAGTTATAAAAATTAACAAAGAAAAGTCAGCAAATAATAACGTAAATTTTAAAGATCTATCTACGGTTATTAAAGGAAAAGAAACATAAAAATACCCCGGAATTTATAAAGAATCAAACACAAAAATAAATCCATAAACCATTGATAAAATAAAAAATAGAATTATCATTAGGGTGAAGAATTTATGTAGAACAAGATTGAATGCACAAAATATTTTAAGATCAATAACAGAATGCGCTATTTCACTGGAAAACAACACAATGAGTAATTAAGCTCGCCACGGAAGATTAAAATAAACTTGATGATGATAGAACATAGTTTTTAGTGGCTAACAAATACATATTAAACCAGCAATAAAACAATCATTTTATTTAAAAAAACAATTTAATTGATTAGAGGGATTACTAACATAGAAAAGATGTTATATTAATCAAAAGATCACAAATTCAGAATCCATTTATCCAATAGAAATCCGCTAATCTTTAACTTAAAAGATAATGTTTAACGTTTTTATTGATAAAAACTAATGTGGATACAATATAATTATACAGAGATTTATTTGAAAATACTTACTGCTAAACAGACTGTGATTTTATTGTGTAAAAAAAATAAGCATTTGCAACAAAAACTCTTTAGCATATACATAAATTCAATACTTGAGATACTTAGTCTACAAATATATTTTATTTAGCAAAATTAAACTGGCAGAAGACAAATGATTCTTTTTCATAAATGAAAAAATTTAATATTTGGGGATAGATAAAAGCGCTCGCACCATAATGAATCTTATCAAACTGTTTACCACTTAAAATGTAGATGCATCAGAATTTTAAGTCATGATTACACATGAAAACACTATGAAATAGTATAATGATTAGATTTATTGATACAAGAAAATACAATTTAAAAAAAAACATAGAAAATCCGTAGAGACTCAGTGTAAGAAAGGATATATAATTAATTCACAGAAATAAAAGTTGAGACACACGAAAAAATGACATGATTTAAAATGATGACCTAATATATAAATTTATGACAAGAAAATAATTTAATAGCACTGTTAGAATTATTTATTACTAACATCGATAGCATAACCTGTGTAGAAAACGATAAATTGAGGCAAAAATAATCTCTTTAAATTAGACTGCCTTTGATCTATAAGTTTAAAGCGAAAATGTTAATATATGTAATAACGTGGGATGCGCTAGTCTCTAAATTTATTATAAAAAAATTTGAAAACTTGGAATATCCAACCGATTCGAGCATATTAGCAAGCCATGGGAATAAAAAATACCCTTGAACTGATAAGTCTTGGGAAGAAAAGGTAATCGAAGAGGTGGTAGCAGATAAATAGAATGTTAAAAGGATTGATAAAATTGTATCAAGGATTTTATCACATAATATGCTTAGGAATTTAATTTTAAAGCAACATTTACCCCTAAATATAATAAATAATATCATGGGTTTGTTTTCTTAGAGTGGGGTGGTTTGAAATACCCATAAAACATATGTACAGAAGTTAAAAATCATACGAGAGTAGAATAATACATGCTAACATATCCACTTTACAATACACTTGCTAGTATATCATATGCTACAAGAAGAGCATTTGAGCCAGAAAGATCAGAGAAATGTGCCCAAATGTGCATTAAAGAGTTGTGCACTTTTTCTTATCGATAGTCATTATCTCTGTAGATGTAATTTATAAATAAAGTAACAGATAATAAATTAATATAAAATCAAATTATGGGCTTATTTGATTTTATTACTTCTTATTAACAAAACTGAAGGTGACTCTATCAAACAGCCAAATATATACATCTTCGATTCTCGTCTCTTATCTGCTATTTTATAGGCCTTCTGTGTTTGAGTAATATAATTTGAGGGAAAACTAATATTAATCCTTATAAATTAATCAAAGTATATTTGAGTTTATATGGAGAAGATGCACAAATAGTATATTATTTGTATTATGTACTTCGAAAAGCTTAGTATTTTTTTTAAGAGTATATAACTACAGGCTATGATGCAGTAAAATTAAAAGCTTCATTTGCTATAGAAAACAAAATATTGACTGGCGATATAAATTAAATTTAGATCTATATTTTATTTTATTATAATAAAAAGACGGCGGCATTAACGCAACCATCATTTTCTAGAGGATGGGTGATTTATGTATATTTTCCCCGCACATTTATCATCCACAAACATTATCTAATTCACTCACATTTACCCTAATTATTGTCCCTTTTTGAAATATTCCAAGTTGTTTTAACCGAACTATATTGAATTTTGTTTTGCATCAATTATTAAAAGATTAGAAGTAGCCTTTAGTTCAGAGTGACCTACACGTGCAAATTTATATCGCATGGCCATCGGTCGAATACAACGTTCATATTTTAGTGGTTTCTCGTAAAACCTCACCAACAAAACAAGGCTTTGCTACTATCCTTCTATATTGTTTCTTACTGGTGCTGCAGATTTATTGCATCACTAACTGTTCTTTTTATATAACCACTAACAAGTAAGAATTCTGGGTGGGCTTTATCAGCATTTGAGTTAAGGTCACTTTTCCCACGTTTTCTCTTATATTTCTTCATTAAGCACGATATTTTCTCCACGTCACTTCTTGTTGAAGAAATTTATTTTTTGACCATATAACTTAAATCCTATTTTCTATATTTTGTGTTACTCACGAGCTGTTTCTTTTCTGCCTAAATGGTGTGATCTGGTGCTTTTCCATATTTTTTATGTGTGTTTCTATGTATCTGTTTTTGTGGCATTTTTAAATAGGGTGTTTAATTAACAAGCTATATTTAAATTTGAAAAATGAAAATGTTGGCGATTTGGTATATTTAAAAAATAAGTTAACGAGAACACTTGAATTATAAGTCTGGAGAATAAGAAGGTAAATTAATAAATATAATAAAGTAATGAATGGAAATGAGTATCGACTAACTCTGTTATAAAGAGCATTTTTAAGTGAATCTTATGTAAGATAAATAGGTTGATTGTTTATAAACAAATAATATATCTAATTTGAATGAAAGTATAAAAGACATTTATTTCAAATAATATGAATTTTATCTATAATTCAATTTTGCATTTTAATTTAATATTTTTTCTATAAACTTAACATGATTGATTGCCCATGGGCACGTGATAAATGTACACATGGTATTATCATTCTTTTATTTATTTTCATTACCTGGATCTTCAAACGACTTATTAGTTCAATATTTTTCCGAATTCCTTAGTTTGAATAGATGTCTTGATTTCGTTGTGACAACGGGGTTTTAAGCAATTTTTATGGCATGATTTACATGAAATTATAATACTGTAAATTATAAAAGCTAGAATAGATTATCGAATGATATTATTGATATTTAAAATAACAAACAGGTTTGTAAAGAATTTTCTAGAAAAATGTATATTAAAATATCTTGTCTATTAAAAAAGGTAAATATATTATAATAATTGAATGTTATAAAGATTGCATCACTGTAAAAATTAAAATATTTACAGCATCTATTCTCAATTTTATTGTGCGAAATATATTCGAAACTGTGTTAAATTTAATTTTTTTTAGTTATATGGCTTGGCCTATTTTTTTATTGAATAAAAATAAACTTATCAAAAAATATTGTTTATACAATGTTTTCTTTACTATTTTTATCGACATTCTTTGTGTTATTTATTCAAGTTCTAAGAATATTATTAATGTATATATTGTATCTTCTATTGATATCATTGCTACGATGAAAAACTGAAAAACTAAATTTATTTATGCACAATTTCCCGTATCTTACCTATTTGCATAATTCAAATGCCTTTTATAATTTTATATTGATTTTCAAGTCTTCTGGGCCATGGGTATGCGAGAAAATGATTAAAACTGTACTTTTAATGTTTTATTCATGTACATTTAGAGCCATAAACCTATAAAATCATTCTTCTTGGATTACTCATACAGGTCTAAGTTATTATTTCTTGCATATTTGACGTATGCAGTATCTTAATGAGCATTTATTTATTTATATGTATTTAACAAGTAAAATTTAGTCATGCTTTGCTTTTTAACACTATATTATATGACTCATATATATGTAAATCATGCTTGATATTTCTATAACTGCAATTTAAACCAATAAAGATAAAAGTCAAAACAAAAAAAAATTTTGTCACGATTTCATTATATGAAAATTAATCAAATGTCTATAACTGAGTATGATGGTTTTTTTATTAGAAAAAGAATTTTCCTGTCAATAATTTCTCTAATATAGTTTGCAATAGCAGCTATTTATGCCTTCATCTTATAAATGACAAAAATTTTTATTTATGAAGTATTTATGCATATTTTTATATCGCATGGTAATATAACAATTTTATGTTTTTGTAAATATTTATTTATATAGATTTGTTTATTATAATTTTTAATAAAAACTTTAATTTTAAAATTTATAAATTTTCTATTGAGAAGAAAGTTTTCTTTTTAAAATATAAAATTTTGGCATTGGTTTGTTTTTTAATTTGTCTTTTTTATTATGCCTAACTTTTTATTCTAATAAAATACTTTGAGAAACTTATATAAAATATATGCAATTTTTCCTTTTCTTGATTATCATAAGTATCTCTTGTTTCATTTAAATCTAACAGTTCAAGAATCTTTTTTTTTCTATGATTTTGTCTAAAAAAAGATCATACAATCAATAAAGAACAAATTTTTTATTTTAATAAAGTTTTGCCAAACTTTTTCCTAAATGTATATCAAATGAGTACTAAATCTAAATACTATTCCAAAAAGCATGTATTTTTTAATCAAGGTTATATTTACTATAGCTTTTTTACAGAAGAAACTTGTAATATATCATTATGTGATATTTGAAAGAATAAATTTATATTCTTAAATTTTTTTATTTATTCTTTTATTTTTTAATATTATGCTTATTTATGTCTAAAATTATGTATTTGCTCTCGTGTGTGTCTTTTTTTGATTTCCTGTGGGCACAACTTATATATACTTTCATCCTTCTTCTTCCAGCAGAAGTCTTTTTAAATGCTTTTCAACCTTTATAGATCTGTAATTGAAGGCTAAACACAACCCAGAGTTTATGTAAGTGCCCAGATCAAGTTCGTGACTTTTAGTTAATTTAAGTTTCTCTTGTAGTGTTATGTGCCACCATTACAAAAAATATTTTAGTTGTGATAATTATTTTTTAACACCTATATTTTAGTAACGTCATATGCTAGCTAATAAAACAGACTTCTATGTACAGGGAACGCTCTTTGGATATTAGATACATGTCATGCTTGTTTCTATAAGAGTGCTACAGTTCTTCTTACTGTCATATAAGTAAAGAGTTATTATTTTAGTCCTATATGTTTGCTTTTTACTGTTAGAACTATCTTGATGGTCACGAACATGTATTTCCATCATTTCTTATGGGTTGTTTAAATATTTCATGGGTTTTTTGAACGAATTGTTGTAAACAAATCTTTAGAAAATTGTGTATATAATTTTACTTCTTGTATACTTCCAAGCTTTTTTACATCTCTTTGCTATTTTTAAAACTTTTAAAAGATTCTTTACTGTTTGGATATTTATCTTTCAATGTTGAAAATGTTTTAATTTACTATGAAAAATGTAAGCTTATATAGATAGTCTATATTTTCCTATGATAAGACAATTTGAGGCAAAATGTTTTTCGAGTTTTGAGTTCTTGTGCATCTTGAAAAAAATTATTATTGCGTTTTATAAATTATTGAACAGAAAAATCGACTTTTCTTTTTAATTTAGGCACATAAAGATAATAGTTAGCTATACGCTCATTACTTTTAAAAATGTGTCTAATACAAAATGGGTTGGGTTTCAATTTTCTGTTTGGGTATTACTGCGTATCTGTCGATTATACATTATCTTGGTTAGATTTATTTAGTAAATAGCTCAGAATCTTTATATTTATTAGTTTTATTATTGTACACACTCATTCCTATGCATATTTGCATGATTTTTCTAAATTGAAATTATACCGATGTACTATATTATATTGCGTCTATATATATATATCTTCCTACTCTCAGAGGTCTAATTGTTTATGCTATTGTAAACGCAAGTAAATTAAATTTTTTATCTTCTATGTTTAAAGTGCCCTTATAAATGAAATTTTCTATATTCATGTTACCTATATAGAATAGCCAGCTAGTTTAGTCACAATAAAAACTTAGATTTTTCATATAAATTTTCATATATTTGACTTTTGTTTTCTACATAAGTTTAAACATTGATTTATCTGCCTGCATACGTGTTTTTAGCATTTACTTCTCTTATTTACAGGCAAAGCGCAACATATTCAGTTTTTCACATGTCGAAAAAAGTTTATACAAAAAGCATAATTCAAAAAGCTGATATAATATTAAAACATACATCGCGCGATAAGGTATTATTGCTCTGAAAATTTATATACACAATAAGATCAGCAAAAAACAGGACTGTGTTTTTTTGTATGGTTTGCAGTTATTTGTACGTTATAAGAAAAATTTTCATTTTATAGTAGAAAAGGTCGCGAAATAATGATTTATTTTATCTGAATATATTTAAAATAGTAAATTTAATTATAATCAAATATATTATCTAGGGATAAAGATGTGATGAATCAAATCTAGACATATATACAAACCTTTGGATTGACCCGAAGCCTTAGATTATTAGGTCTCGAAACAGGAGGGGTACTGAAAAAAACTTTGGAGAGGAGAAGATAGCCAAGAGTATATATACAGTGTACGCACAGAGAATTCAGCAAGCTGTGTCTGAGAACAAAAACTAAGATTACGACTATAAATTTAGCCAATAAATACAAAATAAAAAAAAAAGAAATTAATTAAGAGAATGTCAAACGAATGAACAGGATGTCTAAACTAAATCGAGGCACAAAAACAAACCTCTTTTTTGTGAGAAAACATTGAATTTATAAGTCTGGAAAGAGGAGAGGTATTGATAAAGATTTTGGAGAGGAGAAGATAACTGATGGTATAAATACGCTTTTTTGCGCAGGGAATCAAATAATTTGGGCTTGAGAACAAAAAAAATAAAAATACAATTAAGTTGATAAAAAAAACACTCGTGCTAAGCCAAAGTCAATAGAATAGTATTATTTAACTTTAGTGCTATTATTTTACCTTAAAAAAAGTAATATAGAAATTTTTGCATACAATCTTATATTTAAACTTTGCGTTTTAAATATAAAACTGTAACGAAAAAAAAATTCGAGGTTTCTATCAAAAAACAGATATATATTCTAGAAATGAAAAATATTAAAATTAGCTCTTTGTAGATATAGTAACAAAATTCAAATAGTTAAATTCAAATATATTGAACCGGTTCTATCAAATTTTATATAATCTCAGGAAAAAAGCAAAACATTATAATATAATATAATATGAGATTAAATCTTCAGCATTTATTCATTCAAAAATTATTTAAGCCTATGAAATGTTTTAAATTATGCTGGCATAAATTTTTTTTATAAATCATATTAAATTTTTTTTTTATTGAAGACCAAACATCTAACATTTGATACGAGTATGTATATACGTAAAAGATGTATTATATCATGCTAACTCTCATCAAACGCAATAATTTTGCACCAAATTCTCTACTTTTTTTGCAATATTAAATTAGAATCTAAAATTCATCATTTAAAATTTTATGATCTCTAACTTCAGATATATTTTCTAAAAAAATATTCCTAGCCATATTTTAATTTTTTCAATAGTACACACAAATAATCTATACAGCTGGCTAGAATAAACGCAATGGAACAAGCAAAGAAAGTTTGTATATTATTAGAGCGTGAATTTGTCAATTTTTATATTTACATGTATTTTATAACTAATAAAAAAAGCTAGAAATAATAGATGCTGTCTTTACATCGGATTAACTCTGATATTTGAACGCTTTTTTTTATTCAAATATTCTTCGTAATTGTAGAATGATGATCTAATATAAGCATAATAAAATAAAAAATAACTCAAATGAAGAAATATGTGATAAATACAACTATAAAACATTTTTCGGATTTCTATCCCGCTTAATATATCCAAGCTTTTTTTTTGTTTTTTTATAAATTAATTTCAATTTTATCAATATATTAATATGAACAGATTGTGTGATATAATGTATGAAGTTGACTATATCAATGCATTTTAGAGTCACTTTCTTCGCTTTATCCTCAATGATTAATCTTCTTATCTTGAGACTTTTCGGTTCAATCGTCTTTCTTAGTTCTATTGTAATTTAGAAATCATTTTATGCTAGATCACGAAAAAATTATATCAAATTAAATAAATCATAATATCCGAGGATTATATTATTTCGCCACAAGCCTAAGTAAACTGCTTAACAAGAGCTGAATTTTTTATATGTAAATTTTTTTTGATCTATCTACCTCATAAGTAGAATTCTAGTTACGTCCGACAAAAAAAAATCGCGCGAGGAAGATGTTTATTGCAGTTTTAACATATCGAATATGAATAGATCTAATTAAAAAAACTCATGGTTTTGTATTAGAAAGTCGCATATAAAAAAATTGTGAATGAATACAAAATAAAAATTGAAATTTTAATCTATATTCTTTTATGATGCAGATTTCGATTCTATGGGATTTCTAAATATCTATTAGGTAAAATATGCGCATTTTGATATTATACATGACCATTTTGCCTGGAATTTAAGGGAAATAATACAAATGCTTAATTTACCTAAAAGTAACACATTATGAAGAAAAAGACCACGGAATTACATTTTCAGATAAAAAATTTTCTAAGGGATTAATAATAATCTTTCTTATATAAAAAATGCATTTTTGAAATTTGGATGCATAAACACGAATAAATTCAAGTTAAACTCTTGGATTTATTTTATTCTTTTTGACGTGCCAAATTATGCTGCATTAGATATGAGAAGTACATATATACAAAGTATAACAAATAAATATCAACATAAAGACTTGAAGTATTGATGTATATGTGCAAGTATGCTATTGTTAAAGTTAAATTTGTGAGATAGATCTTACTTATTATTAAATTAGTCGTTTCTCTGGCTCATAACGGACTTGGAAATCAACATATCGAAAAAAAGACGTCACATTTAGCTAATGAAAATTATTACATCTATTTAATTAAAAAAATTTTTGCTTATAATATATCTCAGATATATGAAAGGCTGAGTACATTTTATAGTGGTTTTTATCGCTTGTATATTAAAGATGATTTCAATAAAAAAATGATATAAATATTCGGATGCTGATATTTATTGGAGTATCAAATGAATATTGCATGTATAATTTTTTATATTTTAAAAAGTCAATAATTTATTATTTTTTAGCGTATTAATAGTGGTTTATATATATTTACTTTTATCACAGAATTCTTTTTATTTGAAGATAAAAGTTTGTAGTGAAAAAATTATTATATTTAATTAAATAGAATGATGCATAAAAAGCTGAAATCATAGATGATAAATGTTTATATTTATAATTATTATGTGAAATTCTTAATCTGTATTTAATATTAATTGTATTTTGTGATAAATACTGTCATTTAAATATATAATATAGTAAAAAGATTTCTTAGTAATATTAATGGTACTTCTGAAATCATTTTATTTTATTATTTTTTCGATTATACAAATTTAAATCACATTAATTGATCTTAATATATCCTAAGTACAAAATATTCTCTAATAGTTTTTCATGCTTAATGAATGTATTTAATAAAAAATTTAAAGAGTCCTTTTTGAAAAGTATCAGAATGTCTTTAAAAAAACCATTTTATTCTTAAACAGACAGTAAAGGGAAAGAAAAATTTAAAGGTAAAAGATATCGCTTTCACAAAAACACAATAAATATGTCAGAAATAGATGGAATGTATTTTACTATAAATTTAACTTAACATCTATTTAAAATATTACTTTTCGAAAACTTTATATGTATATAAGTTGTAAGCTTTCTACCATAAATAATTTAAAATTTTATAATTTTGATATATTTATACAAATATTGAATATTTGCACACTTTAAATATTTCATTTTCATGATTATTTTGATTATTGTCTTTTGAACTGGTGATATTTGTATATAATCTTTATATTTAAATGTAAATAAATTGGATGGTGATTTATGTTTAATCGTGTTTTTTTTTACAGCATTAGCAATTTTCTATGCAAACTGATAGATTCTATTGAATTTAATTTTCAAAATAAAAAATAAAAACATTTATGGCCTTATTTATGCAAACGTTATATAAGAAAAGGCATGAATTTTATTAGATATATAATATATTCGTGACATTTTTATACCGAAAATATTGATCATTCAAATGTACCTTTTTATAATATACTTTGGGATTCTGATAAAACAAAAAAACGTATTCACATGAAAATATCGTGTGAATAGATGCACCCACAAATTATTAAAATTCATATAAATACAATTAAAAAAAGTCACATATTACTAATTCCAAAAAAATTATATCTAGTGGTCTAAGGAATTAGATACAGTCAAATAAATAAAAAATCAGAATTAAAGACTTATAACGTGATTAATAAAGGTTAAGAGTTACAATAAATCATAAATAGGAATATAAAAATTATTTATAAGTTTATTTTAGCTGGAATAATACATTAATTACAAAAGGAAGGGGAAAATACATTTTAAACCTAAATACTAGTCTGAATTTATCAATATTTTAATTTTTGACAATTTTAAAATGAAACAAATTGCATCTATATGATACTTATGAGTTTATAATATGTCAGCTGTTAAAAAGGATAGCCCTGGTAAATAATGTTTTTGCCTAGTTTTTTTTTCATAAATACTGGTTACACGAATTTTTGGGTTATTAACACAATAATTTTATATAATAAATATTTTTTTTATGGAGCTAAAACCAAGTAAATTATATTCTGTATTTTAGTGCGTTATTTATATTAAACTTATATTGGATCAAAAAATATGATCATCTCACGACTTTCTTTCAATATTTTTCTATTTGTATTAACTAATAGGTCTTGAAAGGGGGTACCAAGAAGATGTAAGAGATTGGGATACTTTAAGAGTAAAGATATAATATGTATACGTAAATCAATTGGATTGGAATGAAGAAAAAATCATTATTTATAATACTAAAATAACGCATATAGCATAAGATACAATATATTGCCCCGTTGTAAATTTCAATTTGTTTAATTCTTTTTAAAGAAATAATTAAACATAAATGCTTGTCACTTTTTTACAGATAAAAAATTAAATGTAATTATGGCAATTTTAAAGGACATTTCTATGCATAAAATCTATAAAAAAAAATGGGTTGTTTAATAGGATTTGAATCTGTGCCTGTTAACATTTTCTCATAGTTTTAGAATTCTATGTTTTTTGCGTTACCTTTAAATATATGCCATATTTAACAATTGGTTCACATCGAAAAAGTTAAACGGCACAAATATGAAATTTGTTAAACTGAAATTATAAATTTTGCATATAATAGCTGTTCGACACTTGCTGATATATACCGTAGAATGTTAAATCGTTTGTAATCCAAACAATAACTAGAAAAAAATAAAAATTTGAGTGTTTTTTATATTTTTAAAATATAAAAACTGTTTTAAACATTTTATAATCACCAAATTAAATTAAATCATTTGAGCTTAATACAATCACATATTTTCTTACATTTTATCGATTTAGATTTTTAATATTTAGAACAAATTTAACATTTCAGATTAGGCTTTAACATGGAACGATATATAACACCAAACCAAAAAATGGCAACATGAATATTTTCAAACAAAAAAAGTAATTATATTAAGATTTTTTATATATAGCCAAAATAATTTAAATTTGCATCTCGATATAAATGATCTTCATTTTTAAAACAATTTAATTTGTTTTTATCAAACTATACTCGTTATTTTTCTTTGTTCACTCAATCATGCAAGAATTGTTTTCAAATCAATCGATGATCAACATCCCCAAATTTCGTCTATTTTATTCGATTAATAATATTCATTGTTATGTTCAACTATCATATAAATAATGACCATAGATTTAACTATTCGTTTAAATAATTTATCGATTTATTTTATTCTATAACCTTTTTATGATATCAAATCCGTAAAAATTTGGATTATTTAAAATTATATGTTATATTGAAGCCTTAGTAATTCACCATATATTCATCAACTTTCACTATAAATTCAAAAAAAGTCTATGGTTATAATGTACAAATAGAACTCCAAGTTTCCTGCCTTAAGAGGCGCAACTTTCGACACTTCTAACTCTATATATATTACAAATGGATGTATGTGATCAGAATATCTTGCGTAAAGGCATGGGTAATTCTTCTTTATCAGCATCTTAAAGTTGGCGGATCTTCATTCGTAAGAAAAGCATACTCTTCAATTTCTCGTTTTCATATGTTTTCAATTGCTGATAGTCCAATTCTAGATTTGAAGGGTGTAATCAAATTTTTAATATCGTGTATGAAAATGAAACCGATTACTAAAATCAATGCATTCGTTTGTATTCTGTCATTTCAATGGGTTAACATAATTTGTATGAAAAATAAAGGATTAAAAGCCTTTTAAGAAGAAATCCTGCCAATTATTCGTTGTGGTCATCACCTGAATATCCAGGACTTTTTGTTCCCAATAATCTATAGATGATAATCTTCAATATTACTCACAAACCCACATATTGATATAGTTAGAAAAATAACTATATAATTGAAAGTAATCATCTACTTTTTATTTCCATTAATATTATGTGAAAGATCAGCAAACATTCCTAGAAAGACTTCAAAATATATTAATAGAATGTTATGTCATATAGTGTACAGCTTTTCACGAATCATGATACTATGAAGTACAGGCAATAAGAAACACAAACCTGGGGTTCTATTTATTAATATTATTCACTTGGGTTTTTTTATGAGTTTAAATTTATTTCATATTTAAATGTCTTATTCATGTGCTAATACAGCCTTCTACATTTCATTTTAGCTTGATTAAAATAATTATGATTGCTAATTTGAATTCTAATGAAGTATCAAAGTACAGTTGGTTGAGCTTCATAGTCAATTATTGAATCTGGAAATATTACGTAACTAATAATTAAAATTATGTATCAACAGGCTTATAGTTCTGTCACTGGATTAAAAAGTACATATAGTAAATTTTTTTATTGCATGATTAACTTTAGAAATATATTATCCTAGCATATTTCAAATATAGCAAAAATGAGAAACGGGCCTATTTTGACTGGAATTGTATATTATTTAAATATACATGCATATTATTCTGATCATTGCAATGAAAATATAAAATATATTGCATCTTGTTAATGCATTACTATAAATTTAATTTTTCATATCATTAAAAACTAAGAAAGCCAGTGAATATGTTCTTTTAAAAAGTGATTTAACTAAAAATTAAATTAGGAATGGCAATTTTGTGAATTCTTTAATGCTTTAAACTATAAGACGACAGAATTCAAATTAGAAAAAGCAAAAACTAGTTTTCGATATTATGTATTCATACTATAATTGTAATGTGTTTAGAAATGTATACATCAATAAAGAGAATAAATAGGATCAAAAAAAGCAAAATTCAACAAAACTTGCTAGGTTTATGGTGCTTCATTAAATAATGGAATATTAAGTATTTTTTTAAATATTGCAAAAAACTAAAGATTGAAAAAATATTAATCATATAAAAATATTCATATAGATTATATAAAATTTGAGGTGGATTTCCTTATTTTCATTTATTTATTCGTAAAATTTGATTTACGAAAGTTTGCTATAATTAATAAAAACTTTCTCGCTTGTCCGATGTACCTCGAACTTGATCCTTCAAACTATCTGCGACCAGCTCATTCCCGTGAATTAGACTGTTTTAACAGGCAGTAGTCGATAAGGAGGGAATGTATTTTTATTTACTTGAATTCACCGATAAATTATGCTAATCAAGTCAGCAACTACCCACATCCATGCTATTCGGCGCTACATATATTCAATGTTCGGACACTTGATGCGTTTATACACATTCACCTAATCTTTGTCAGCATATCAATCTTGTTTTGGATTTACTTTCTAGTATGACGGCCTGGCTCTATGCGATAATCATTCATTTCAGTAATTCATGTGAATTCATTAATGCGCTGCAGTTTAAAAGAGACCACCCCTTATATGTTTAACACCTAAATGCCGACCGCACCTTAGTGATCAAACAATATAAATAAAAATATTTTTTTGACTTGAAATATTGAGAAAATAACTACCTGTTTATTGATATTTTAATAAAGTCAATATAATATATAAATATGATATTTATCTAAGAAATTTCAAAAGTGAATAAAAATTAATCATATAGATTCTTTTAATAAAAGTTGTATATTTATTGAATTTATGGATCGGATTTGAAAATGAATTTTTTTCGCATGTAATCAAGCTGTTCCATAATATTCATATATGAAAATATTTTTTGACAATAATATCAAGTTGATATGATTTATAGGAGTTTCCTATTTTAATGCATAGTTTCTTTATATTTACGACGTTTAAAAGTATCAAATTGCTCCAAAATCTTAGTTTCAATCAAATAATTAGCACTTTATATTGCATATATAATAAGCTTAATATTTTATATCTGAATTTTTATATAAAAGTGATTTAAAAACATATTTATTTTGATATGATTCTAATAGTAGTTTAAATAAATTATAATGATTTTTTGTGGGAAAATATCATCGAATTTTTACTTTAGCTGAATTGAAACATCATAGATATAGCTTACGGGTAAAAATTTATTCTTCAAAAAATAAAGATTCTTATTATAATTCATAACGCAAATTCCTTTAATATTTTTTTTTTCGTTTTAATGCTATATTTTAGTGTTCGGTAATATAAATACTTAGCATAAAATATTATATTAGTTCAGTTTTTTGTTTTTAAACCAGTTACAATCTACTTAAATATTTTCATCTAAAAGTATGATAGTGTTTGAGCCTGTAAAGAAATTTAAATTAGCAAACAGTATACATATACCTTTGAGTTATATTTATTACATTCTTTTGACCAAATAAACAATAAGATTCTAAAATAAATTGTGCTAAAATTTTAAAAATAAAGATTTCTATAAGTTATACTTACCTTATTTATTAAACAATCAATGTATTTATATAAAATTTTTATACAAATATAAGATTTTAGGTGAATGAAAAATCATAATATAATTCAAATTGTATCAATATATTTAATATACAGATGCTAGATTTGCGAGCATTAATAAAATTTTTTTAAAATTTACTCTATTAGACAATCAAAAATATTAAGAATTTATGATTATAACAATTAAATTCATCATTTGAAATTTCGTTTATTGCGTCGTAAGACAAATATGTAAATATGCCACAAATATATGTGATTTGAAAGATATAATTTAATCTTTATATAATAAAAAGAATATATATGTTCGTCTATGCAATAAAAAAGGGAAATATTATCCATAAAAAAAGGTATATTTTACCAAATAAAGAATCCTAATTAGGTTGTTTATATCCCGTTAAATATATACTTATATAAAATAGATGCAATTGTATCAAAGCACTCTATAAATATATAAATTAAATTAAGCACCAATATAGCATCGCATATCAAATTAACATATGTTTATCATGATAAATTACATCTTTCTAATTTTTCAAATAGTTAATGCAACAGTTCTAACATTTTAATATAATATAATCATTTAAAAGTCTTTACGATTTTTTTTAAAGTGAAAGAAATTATTTTAATGGATTTTACGCGAATATATTGGATCTTTTATTATGTCCCCTAGATTTATATAAAATGTAATTTTTTATTCAAGAAAGATTAAGTCTCGGTCCAAGTTAAAATTTGCATAATTAGTACAAAATAGAAATCGTGACATGGTATTCAACCAAAGCGATTTTTGAATATGTATCAACATCATAAGAACATATACTTATTGCGCATATTTTCCAAAAGTATAAATAACATTATAAAATCGAAATTTTATATAGAAATTTACTAGATTTAAACCCAAAAAGAAATATTTTAAGTCTGAAATCATAATTTAAGAAATTTTATGCATAATTTTTATTCTACTGTAATTTCGAATATAATTCCAATAAACATTGCATTCAAATTCTTTTGTAATTTCAGCCATTAAAGAATAATAAGAAGACAAGTATTTTTCTCGTTATAAATATGTATTGAATCAAATTTAAGTCCAGCGAAATTTAGGTTCCATACAATTTTTAATGTATGTTTAATAAAAAAATAACACTATATTGTTATCTTAGAACGCATTTATTTTTTATATAGCACACAAACATCAATTTCTATTTTCATATATATATAAAATAAAAATTCAAGGTGTGAAAATATAAATACGAATGATATAGAGTTATAATTTGTGCTTTGAAGGTAAAAACCGGCCATTTATACATAATAGATCAACCAAGATCTATATTTAATTATACAAAGAACATTTACTCTTTCTTAAATAAAATGAAATAATTATTTTTCTTATTTTTATATAAATTTCTATTTAGTAATAATTGACTGTAATAGTTTTTAATTTGGTTTAAACTGCTTTTTAACTGTAGTTTAGAGCTCTGAGTGTGCCTCGATATCTTTATAACGCAATTTATTTTTTATATCTATTATTATAATATATTCAGAACGTTCTGATTCTTTCTTTATTTATGTTTTTTTTTGCTCTGACACATAACAAAGTATTATCTTACGGTTTTATTGTTTAGTGTATATTTAAATCTTCTTTCAATGCTTCAGATTTCTTTTTATTTTTTAAATCTTCATGAATGCTTATGTTTCTGTAATTTAAATTTTCTCTATTTTTCCATGTTTGGCTATAATTCTTACAGTTTAAAGAATAAAATCCAAACTTATTTATAAAACATTAGATATCTATTTATTATGCGAAACCCATTCAAGTGATAAATATTATCTTTCAAAGATCGTTGTTTGTTCTACTTCAATCAAGAATTTTAAAATAGTTATATTTGTATATATCTATCGTTGTATAATCCTGATCTGGATCGTACCCGTATCGGTCTTTAAGAATAAATTAAAATTTGTAGCATCCACATACACGATTTTAATTTCCAGGGTCTTTCAATGATGTTTTCCAACAAGCAAATTCTTTGACGTTTTTATTGTTGACATGATAATATTTAATTTACATCATATATAACGAATGTTAATTTATTAGACGCATGAATGTTTGTGATATATAATTTTGTAAGCTGATATATTCTTTCTTTGGACTACTAAGCATCAATCTGGTTGTTATTTAGATTTTCAATTTCTTCTGACCCCTTGTTAGTGATAATATTAGTTTTACAATCATGATCTGTTTAAATCAAATCATCAGGCTTGATTAATTACTAGATATATAATTTCCTATTTTTATATGTAAAAACTCATTATATCATGACTTTACAGCCACATCCATATTTAAAAATTAATTAAAACTGTAGATTTTGGGAAATTATTTTTAATTTTTACCTTTTCCCATCATTCAATTAAACGTATATTATAAAGATATATTTTTCTTTTTTTCAGAGGATATTATTGCGCGTTATTACAAGATATCTTATAAAAATTTAAAAAATTAGTAAATAGTAACGCAATTAATATGAATGGTAAATATTAAATTAAAGACTCCGTAAATAGTGAGTAAAGGCTTGAATAAACTTCACACAGGGTATATAGGCATATTACAAAAATAATAATTTTTGCCGTCTGTTCCTAAGTAATATAGAGCCCTCGTAGCATGGCCTGGGAATAA
This sequence comes from Rhyacophila brunnea, assembly GCF_057557595.1. Taxonomy (NCBI): domain Eukaryota; kingdom Metazoa; phylum Arthropoda; class Insecta; order Trichoptera; family Rhyacophilidae; genus Rhyacophila; species Rhyacophila brunnea. Next base: position 557,688 of record NW_028232820.1, read on the forward strand.
AAAGCAAACAGATTTGGAAATACAACATAAAACAGCTACAAAAACCTTATTCAAATGAAAAATTTAAAGGCAACTATATATAGTTATTATTGGTATGATAAATATTTTTATCCCAAGAAACCCCCTATGAATTACTCGATACGATAGAAAGTAAACAGATAAAAAAAAATATCGATTGCACATAGAATTAATAACAAAAACCATCATCGACTTATAAAATATCCATCCCTAGATTAAGTTTGATTTTTTTTTGTTTGGATATTTAAATGAATAATAATATGCTTCTAGTTGGACGGAATTTTCTTTTAGAAATGCAGAATATGCGAAAAAATTTAATTTTCTATAATATATATACCTATATTATTGGTCATCAAGACCTAGATTTCCCATTAAAACTGCTTATCTGGCTTTAGATTCACATATAAACGTATTATAATAAAAAATTAGTTATCTAATGTGCAAGATGCAAAAAATAATCACCCTTTTTCTTTCTTTTTAATTATTTTAAGTTTTGATATAAGTATACAAATAAGAATCATATACAAAAGAAAACGGTTTTTATGCATTGAATCCGGGTTTTTTACACACTATTTCTGTATATATACCGAATATAAAATTGTATATGTCCGCATGTAAGATCAAATAAAGAGTAATTATAACAAACGGTGTATGCCTAAAGGTTGATTTATTGCATATATGAAGTATTCATACAATAAAAATGAACATATTTTTTTAGTTTAGAATTTAATAAAGCTATTTACCATAAACTGTATCTTTTTAATATAATTTATATATGTTAGATACCAAGTGAATTTCTTCCTGCTTATAAGCATGTCATTTTATGTTTATATTATTACATCCTTATTTTATGAAAATTTAATTTGTTCGCATCTATTCATTCAAATTTTTTCGTTTATTTCTAATGAATCTGTGTTTTTTTTTATAATTATGGATTCATCAATGGTTTTTTATTTATTCTTTCTAATATATTAAATAAAATTCATTAAATAAATATTTAATGAGTGTGATTTTCTTTCTTTATTATATTCATAAATATACTTTAAGATGGTTTGCTTATTACCTTACAAACATTACTTATGTGCAGAATCGCTTGTAGGATCCACCCTTAATTTTTTGTTGGCCATAATTATTATAGATTAGAAGCTTTTTGAATGAGACAGTCGATATTTCAAAAGTAGTGTTTAAGATTATACTTTTTGTACGCATAATGAATATACTTTTATTATATTCTATGCAATCTATATCTTTACTGGAAGATAAGGGTTCCTTTCATATTCTAAAAAAGATCGGTAGACTAAACACCAACTTTAAATAAAATCCTATAAAAAAAGTGTAATAAATTTATAGGTGTAATAATTATTAATAATGAAAAAAAAATTTAGAAAATGCAAAAAATAATAATTGGGTTGTATTTAAATGCGTTGTTCAAGGAAAATGAAGAATTCTCTTTAGAAATATTCGTTTTAATTTCTTGTGTTTCATTATATTCAAACATTACATAACACTTCTAATTATAATCTAATAATTTTACAATTTTACCCCCATTCAATTATTTGTGCGCATTTTTCTGCATGAAATAGAATTATAATTTCCTATTATACGACCTATGGTGTTTGTTACAAAAACCTCCCATTTTACAAAAAAAAAGTTTCTATTCATGCTTTTGATTTGCACAGTGTATAAAGCATTGTAGTGCACGTAGATATATTTAAATTATATCATTAATGTTATTATTTTTTTGAATATTCTTATTTTTAATATAAATACCAAGTTTTAATTTAGAATCTATATACGTATATAATTTATATTTTTTTGTGGTTTTTCGGCTAGGTATATATGTATATATAATTAAGAATAGTGTCATGTATTAATAATTGATTCCCATGTACGGATAAAAATATAACATGTTATAATGGCGAATTAAAAAAGAGCATCAATACAAATGATGAAATCCGTAAAATACATAAGTGTTTCGCTTTCAATATTAGGAAAAATTCACATAAATTATACCTTTCTGAAAAGCCTATAAATAATTTTAAAAACTCAATAATATGTAAATTCTTGCAAAAATCTATGATTTAAATTCTTTAGAATAAATAAAATAAAAATACTCTCGTAGGAATTCCGATTTTATATATTAAAAGTATATTCTTTATATCAACTTCTAGTTACGTGTAAAAATTGATATTTATGAACAAAGCCGCATCATTATATATAATTTTAATTAAGCGATACTATTAAAATATCGAAAATACCTTTTGATTAGAGGTGCATTTTCATAGAATGTGAAATAAAAAAAACAAACACTAATATCCCTAATAAATTAATAATCTAGGTAGAATTCTGCATATATCGCTGGACTGATCGAATTAAGTTATATGAATTGAAGGCCCATGAATGATTTTTTTGCTCAAATATAAAACTAATATTGCATATAATTATTTATAAGCCTTTTTTCAGTATTTAATGGACTAAGAGACTACATTTTGTTCGAATTTATATAAAAAATAAAGTTAGACCTTATGCCATATTTAAGCCCGATACTCTTTTTATAAGATGGGAATATATACTATGCGCCACAATAAAAACGCATAATGATTTTTATAGCATTCAGTGACTGTATTATGATTTAAGCCGATTTCATCTCTTGATGCCGCAGAGAGATCCAAACTCTGGTCGAATTATCTTGAATCGGAGTGAAATAACAATATAAACAGAAAAATACCAAATCTTAATTCAAATATAAAAATCGAAAACGTGTTTTATATAATAAAAAAAACGGACAAATTCACTTGAAATTTAGTTTAATCTTATCGGTTCTGTTTTTTTTGTAGTATTTTTGATATATCAAGTGGTATAAATTCCAATATAAAGTATGCATAATGTAAGAATAAACGGAACAATTTAAGAGCGAATAGGGTATATTATTCAGTTTAAAATATAATGACGAAACAACATTTTTTAAGATAAAACTATTCTTGAAAAATCACTCGATTCTAGGTGTTTGATTGATGTAGACGCATGGTATTTTAACAATAAATTATTCAATCTGCTTATATTCGTTACCAGATATAAGATTTTGGTTTTTTTAGCTGATGATTAACATATATTTCTATGAAATTACTAACTATGCAGTGAAAAACATATTAGGATCATTCTTTGACACGTTGTATTGTAAGTATTGAATAAATTTGCAAGAGTAAAAAATAAATATAAATTACGGACACATAATTGCACAAACATCATATGAATCCACATGAAGCGAAGTTATTTGTAAGTTAAATAAAAAAAAATATATATTATTTTTGAGTAAAATAATCTATTTTTTAGCCTAGATTTATATTCTTTTTATCTAGATCATTTATTTATGTTTTTGAAACGAAGTGGCAATTATAAAATGATTAATCTATAATTTTAATATTTACTAATTCAAATAAAATATTCGGTTGTCTTAAATTTCAATCTTTCATAATAAATTATGATTTTTTATTGGTGACCAATTGCTATTTATGCCAAATCAAACTAAGTAGAATAGGTCCCCCTATATGTTGTTTGTGGTTATGCCATAAAATTCTTTTTGTTTATTAAATATTGAAATTTTGTATTTTATGAAGAAATAAAGAAATATATCACAAGCTCTAAACAAAACAGTAGAGATAAAAACTAAAAAAATTATAAACTTAGCATTTATATTTTCTTATTACAATTAATTCGTTTGTATATCTGAATATAGAATAGCGAAATATTTATTACGAACTTTTTATAGACATAAATGCAATTTCAAATTTGGAGTAAATAATTTCCTGATAGATTGGAATTTAACTTAATACAATCATACATGCTTATAACTTTAAAAATAGCCGCAAAAATTTTAAAATACATAAAAATTTATTTTTTGTCTAGATTTAGAAATTTGGAATTAAGATCTATATGAACTTAACGCAATTGTTTATTATACATTAAAAACATGAAGAACAAGGTCTATCACATATATTTTTTAACTTTTTTATAAGCGAAAGTAAGAAACGAGTCTTAGAAAAAATGTAAAAACCTAAATGACAAAATTGTTATAAAATAGGAAAATTTTCTTGAATATTTTACTAAAGAATATATAATATCTTTATATGAAAAAACTCATCATATCTTATCAATGCAATAAAGAAAACTGATAAGGCTCAAAAAAAATTTACAAATCAAAGACATGATTTGAGTGTTTTTAAATATGCAAAAAATACATATGAATTTATGTTTTTCACGCATTTATGAATTTAAAGTAAAGATTTTATACTATATTTTAATATATATATAAAAATTCATACTGAAAAAATCTAAATAATGTAAATATTTTGAAAAAAATAAGAATGTGTTCGCTGAAAAAACCACAATTATTTTTTATTGAAGCTTAAAAGTTTAAATTTTCTAAACCAAGTTTTTATAACTGAAACCACTAGTAAATATTTACTCAACTCTCACAATAGTTATGTTGAAGTTTCTATATAAGAAAAACGAAGAGTGTTGGGTTTTTTTTTAATTTAGATATTATCAGAACTAAAAATATAAAACAACGACCTATTTCGTAACATTTATGTCTGCATATATAATATTCTTATTAATTATTTACATCTGATTAGGGATCTTTTATTTTGTAGAAAAAATTAAAAGTATATTTATTCTTAAAACCGTTTTTATTCGATATTTTATGCTATATATGTAGATTGGAACTCTAAAATTATAAAATCACATTCAAACTGTTACATACTTAATTTACAAAATCTTTTTATTATCATTTCGCCTAAATATATACATATGTCATACACAAATCTATTATAGCAAAAAATTAATAATTCAATTTTTAAGTATCATTTGAAAAATGTAGCATTTTATTGGAAAAAATGGATTTATTTCTACTAACAAGAATAAAAAAAATATGCAATTGATAAATTTTTGCTCGATATGATCTAAGACTTGAAAATTCTGAATTTTAAAGCTTTTACTTTTGTATTATAACATAGAAAGTCGAAAGACCAGAAATTATAACAAAATCATGGGCACATAATCTCATTTAGTAAGCTCATTTTCCATATTTTTGTTATATTCAAGTTATATCTATAAATGCTGTTTATACGCAATTTTTTTATGAAAATTACTCGCATAACTATTTTATCGTAAAACCTTATGCATAAAAGTAGCTTCATACAGAAAATATTTATTGCATATATTTGATAATTCTGAGATGCAATATTTAGTTCTGGTTTATGTGTTGCACGAACTTAAGTTAAAAACCTGACGAGCAAGTATAAACACGCCAAGCAAAATTTCCTTTTCATTTTATATCGCTTATACCACAAAAGTTTTAGCATCGCGATTAAATTGTTTTTTAATACTAGAAAAGTTTAAGCACGTTCACCACGTAATCGGGTACCGCAACGAGGATACAGTCACTTGTCTTCGCGAAACAAGCAAAAATAAATTACAGCAATATTCAAGTATTTAAATATAGAAAAAGCTAAATTTTACTGTGATTCGGTCAAAATATGTTTTACGACACATTAAACTAGAAGGCAAATATTGCCGATTTGATAATGTAAAAATGCCTTTTATGAAGAGCTTCGAACCTTAAAAATCTATGTTAAAGATAAAAGGTCTTATTTTTAACGCTGAACCATAGCCTCCCCTGCATTTTTAGCCAAATTTATAAAACCCTTTATTTATCATTTGTTAATTCTATTCAAATGGCATTCTATCTTTGTAACCAAAAAGAAAGTTCGATATCTGACAATATTTTAATTAACTATAATAGATCTTTCGTATATTCTTTCGTCTATTCTACGGGAATTTTATCTAGATATTGAAATAGTATTGTAATTAATACATATGTTTAAGGTTAAAAATTAATCAAATAAAATGGAAATATTTCTTTTCGGTGCCCTAAATAAAATATTATTTTAATTCATAAACATTATGTTTTCTCTTCGATATCATTTGTATATAGTTATGGACTCAAATGCACAGAAAAATTCAAAAAAAAATACATCAATTTTTTCTTCATAATCACCAATAACATAAATTTTTTAAGTTGTTTTAGACTAAATGTATACAAGATATGTATACAGTATTTAATTCTAACCTTCTTACGAAAACATAAATTTTGTTTAAGAATAAATAAATAAAAATTTCTAAGATGAATAAAGATTCAAAATAAATATTCTATCAAAAAGTACCTTTTTTCTCATATTTGATATAAAAAACATACGTTTTCCAAACTAATAATCTAATAAAGATTATATAAAAAATTATGTTTTCATGTAAAAATAAATTTGATAATATTTGATATTTTTGATAAATATTTGGAAATGATATGATATAATATCTTGATAGTATTCGATGGATACAAAAGACAGCTGAATGCCAATTAATATCTTTAATATATATAATCGAACACGAAAAAGATGCAGATCGATTATTTTCATTTTGCTTTAAGAAAACGAACAAAAAGAAGAATAAAATTGAAAATTTATGATTTGCGACTATGATCTATAATTAAAATAAAATAATATTTCTAAAATCTTTGGGTCGTATCTTTTAATCTATAATGATTCTATAACACCCTCATCTAAACTAAAATTATGAATAAAGTGTTCAAACAATATTCTTTTAATATTGCTGAAAACTCTTTGTAAAGTTTTTTATTATCTATTAAATTTTACGAGATGACTTGGCTTTTTATTCTATTTTCATCTTGATATATAACTTTTTTAATTGCCTGCATTATATATATTGAGTTTGTATTGGACAATCTTGTTCGATATTAGTATATTTTAATCCAAGATAAACTAAAGCGAATTTAAAATAATTACATTAAAAATATAGTAGATTTAATCATCATACTTATGCTTGAGTTGAAGTTTTACATTTTAGAATTTTTAATGTACCCATAGAAGAATATTGTTTCCTAAGGTACTTAGTATATTAAAAACTTGAAAACATAAAGATTCAATAGAAAAGTACTTCTATAGTTATTTTGGTCGTCTAAAAGATTTTCGATAAAAAATTACAAATACATTATATTTATATTAAAAATATACCTTATCTGTTCCAAAGAAACCAACTTAAAAGGAACGATCATAAATTTAAAAGCACAATTTGTTTATTAAAAATATTAAAAATTTGCATATAAAAAAAAATTCAAAAAATTTAAGAATTTTCATGCGTTTAAAATATAATAAAAAAATATATAAGAAGCCACTCGATAACATGGTTATTAACATTCGGTCGAGTTTTATCATTATGATAAAATTGTCATAATATTAAAGTATTCAGTATTCGCAATGCTTTAGAAATTGGAGAGGCAGCCATAAAAAATATAGAAATGCCTGTGTATCCTTCTATAAAAATCCAATAAACTATCTAGACAGTGCAAAAGATAATGAAATTCATCTTTGCCACATAAAAAAGTGTAGTATCATGATTGCCTCGTATATAAAAATTATGATTTTAACTAAAATAACACAATCTAAAAAATAGAATGCTTATTTTTTCAAGTTTAGATGTGTAGAATGCAATTTCTTTTGCAGCACTATTTATTCATCAGTAATTGTCAACTAAGAAAAATATAGAACTCGCGAATATTATTAAACCGACCTAATTTTTTCGAATTTATATATTTGAAGTAAAAATTATATATTCATATTTGAATCTTGTTCATATGATTACCTAAAATTTTATAAAGTTTTCCGGATTTCAATGCACAAAAAATCGAAGATTGAATAATTTTGATTTTAGGGTCTTAAAAATGGCGAGATATGTCACTTCAAGTAAAAAATTTGAATTTTATTTTCTCTGTAAAAATAATTAAAATTTTTCTATCATATAACCTAGTTAAATTATAAAATTAACAGTTTATTATATCTTCATAGTATTTGTTGATTTCATAGCAATTGTTTTCGACGTGTATAAATTAAGGATTATTGACACTTTTGGGGCACAGATTTAGTTTTTTATAACACTTAATATTATAAGTCATATAAGATGTTTGAATTTTTTTCACTTTATAAAGTATAAAAAGTATATATAAATACCTTAATGAAATATTTTCACATATAACACTGTCATTTTTATTTCATATATAAATGGTTTGAATTTTTATAGCATGTTTTAATAAGTAAATGGTTCTTTTGATATTCAAGCTATAGCCTTTTTTTGCCATTTTCATGTAACACAAAAGATATTGCTATAAGAAATTATATAATATAATATTTTGATATGCCTATGGTCAATTTAAACATACAAATATAAATGAAAACATTTCAAAATGTTCTTGCTTATATTAAATATTGTATTAAAAATTTTCTTACTTAGATTGAACCAATATTCTACAATTTCAATTTTCTAATAATTAAATTCTATTATATTACTAATATTATCACCTACAAAAAAATACTAACGAGAATTTCTTACTTAAAGCTATTTAAATGCGCAATTAATATTTATAATTTGTATAAAAAAAATATTCTTGCTGAATTATTCATAATAAAAACATATGAATAACTATATATTCATGAAAAATATATCAAACAGTCTTTTTCGCGTATTTTATTTACAGTAAAATTATTTAAAAAAATAGAGCACTGTTGGATTGAAATTTATAAAATAATAAACAAGAAAAACAACATTTAGGGCTATAAAATTGTAAGTAACAATATAAAAATACAATTTATTATAATTTTGGACCTGGATTTAGGAAAATAAAGAAAATAGTAGGTAGCATAATAGAAACTAACAAATTAGATTATTCTCTTAACAAAAAGAATTTTAAAAACAAAAAAAAGCCCTAAAAAAACTTCGAAAAATTCTATAAAACAATTTTGCATTTTTTTTATATGACTCATATGATGTATGAAGCAACAAAAGAGATTTTAGAAGCAATAAACGCAAAATAATAATAAAATCATAGATTTTCCTGTTATTATATAGTATATTGTATGTAAAAACTTTAAAATTATGTATGGATGTTTTAAATTTAAATCATAATTACCTGTACGCGTAACTGTAGAAATTCATAGTCAAAAACCAGATAAACCCACCTAAATAACGGTTGTGATTGAGAAAACACCTTTGATTTATAGATCTTGTAAATAGAGGTAATATGTAGATCTGGGAGAAGAAAAGATAGGTGAAAGTATAAAAAAGCCGTGAAAAATGAAATTAAGCGTTTTGTGCATAAAAATATAAATAAACTTATCTCATATCTTAGCCTAAATTGAATTTTTTATAATTTTGAAATCTTCTTTGAATGGTATGTTTCTCTATTTCCTGCCTAAAAACTTTTATAATTGTGCCAAATCTTGATGTGCGCCATTTTCTTCCAATATTCAACTTTTAAGACATTTTATTATATATATTACCCCACTTAATTATATAAGTATTAATATTTTACAAAAAAATGTGTAATCATTAAATACAAATTAAAAATCTTTATAAATGAAATTCCAGGTTTTTTTTGTTGATAAACTTCTTTAATTGTTTAATTAGTGGATATTTTTTTTTTGTATTTTTCCTATAAAATAAACACAGCAAATTTTGATCAAGAATTAATATACCGATCTCGTAAGCTAAAAAAAGTCTTTATTTTTTTATGATATCAATGAAAAAATTGTGAGAAAGTAATCTTAGTAATTAAAAATTGGTTTTATCTACTAATAGGGTTTAGATATAATTATTATTGCAAAATAATTGGCCGTAGCTGTTCGGTAGATTTTTCTGGAACTTAAAGGTAGCATAATAAGATACGGAAAAAAGCATATTTTATTGATATTTTAACATTGTATTAGTCTCTTATGCCATGATAAATTCGAAGTATATATATAAGAAATAGAAACATATAAAATTTCTTTATTTTCTTTTTTTTTAACATCTTTTGATGATTTACTCTAAAATTGGCTACAATTTTTTTTTAATAATATATTTTCATAAAAATTTAATTTGCTATAAAAAAAATATATTTTTTATAGGCCCATATATATTTGTTTATACTTTAGATTTTATTCTATATCTACAGTGTAATAGAATACATCATGCTCAAATTCAAAGATTATTTTGTTGTATTTTTTACTTCTCTTACATCAATGTTTAAATAATATATTTCAAGTGTTTTATAAATTTACTGTTTAGGAATGGAATTTAATTTAATCGAAACTGTGATTTTGCATGCTTTTAAGGATATTTGGCACTTAATCATACCATTTTAAGATATATGGTAGTCATTTTGATTATAGTTTTTCTCAAAACAGTTCAAACAATAGAGCACGTAATGTACAATTAGAAAATTTCGACTGTGTTTTTTTGCCATGCTTATTAATATAATGCCACTAATTCATTATGATAAATGTTTTTAACCATTTATTATTTCTTAGTTATTTTTGCCTTAGTTTACTATCTATTCTGCCTTTAACTTATAATACGAAAGGTTATATATTTGAATGTTAGTACTATATCAAATTTTTAATATTTGACATGACTATTTTATTACATTTACACGCTATTTAAATTATTGTCTTCTTGAATTGTCGTAATCTATCGTTTTAATCTATCATCTCGCAAGATGATGGCTGATATTTATGTCAATTACAGTGTTGGCATTTAAATTTTTGTATGATTATTATATTTTTATCTTAGAAAACAAAAGATGTATTTATTTGGTGACTTTCTTTTTTACTCCGTATATAATGGATATGAAAATTTTCTATAAATTTTTTGATTTATACAGACTTATTAAAGCTTTATATATTTTCTTTTTTAAGTCGTAACAATCTACTCGCTATCTGCTTGTTAGTCTTGATTTGTATATTCAGGTAAAGATGATACATTTTTCGTCTGTATTTTATTTTACCTTGAAGAAGTATGTTTTTTATTGCGTATATATGGTTATTTTTGCTCTTCTCCACAAACCATACATGGAAATATTTCAATTACACAACTTTGAGAGACTTATTTATATTTAAATAGAGTTTTTTAATTCCTTGTTGCAATTTATATTTCATTAGAAAATGCAGTTGCAAGCCATTTCATCCGAACATACTTCTTTATTCTGAATTTATATATTATAATCACTCTACCTGTGTCTTACTACACTAATATATTAGACAGTGCATATTGATAAAGCCGTTAATCATTTTGATTTGGCCCTTAAGTTGTGTTTGTACATGCATATTTTAGTACCACTTTTTATTAATATTTAAATTGTTATTTTTTACGGCATTTATCACGTTGAAATTTGTTTTAATAAGTTTATATAAATGTATCTTGTACCTTATAGTGGTATATTTTGCTAAAATATTGTATTGGATTGTAATTTAATTAATTTTTTTTCTTAATATACGTTTTTCTAGTACTTTCAGGTATTTAGATTATAAAACAAAAATATGCTTAATTTACCTTTTATGGTTATACATGTAATAAAATGAATTATTCAGTATTTTGCCAGGTAGATCCTTAAAAAGCAAAACCAAATCAAGTTAGAATTTACAATAAAAAAATTTATGTTATTTCTATAATGTTTTTGGCAAAAATATCCTAAGAAATAACATAAATTTTTTTATTTGTTTCTGATAGTGTGAAAACACACCCATCAGTATTTATATTTGTAAAAATCAATGTGATAAAAGTGGTAATCATATAAAAGAGTGGCATTTAAATAAAGTACGCTACAAATCAAGATATTTTATATTTGCATTTTGCAAAAAAATTATTATAAAGTATATAAGCTCTTTGTAATCTATAAATGCTTCAAGATGTAACTACAATACAGTCTTTAATAGAAGACATTTTAAGCATTTGTCATTTATTTCAACGGTTGTTTATTTTAATAAAAAAAGTTACTTGATATGAACATAAAATTAGATTCAATTACGTTACTTTTTTCTTGTAATAGTTTCTGATGATAAAATAGAAAAGTCCGATTTATCAATATTTTTTTATGCCTATGCGACTGGATATATGTAAAATCTGCATCTATTTGTATCATATCTCTTTTTAAACAAAAGATACCCAAATTCCGCAACATTAGATATATGATTTCTGAAATTTGTTTCAATATTTAAAAACGCGTTTTCTATAATTGTATTCGAATATAATTATAATTTTTTTTATATTTCGTGACACGTTTTATACCAGCAATTTTAATTAAAATAATTTATTTTTGTGTTGATTTTCTTTTTATAGATTTTATCTATTTAGACGTGGTCAGCGTGTTGGAATATTGCACAGCTCCTTGTTGCATACTTTGACACCTTCCCCTGATCTATCTTCATCAACTACTCTTCTTATCTCGTATGAGATGAGTCTAAGTTTCTTGAGGAGTGTGAGCGCTTGCATGTATGCTTTTACAATGTCCGGAATTTTCCAGCAATTTTAAAATATTATTTTTAAAGAATAAATTGCAAAGTTGCGCTTTTTTAATATAAATGTAACGGTATATTGGGCTGGAAGTGTACTAAAAACCCAACAGATTTACTTGAACTAATATTCTTAATATATGCACAATCTACCTAAATATACATAATTTTAAGTTTTTATTTTAAATATTTTGTATATTATGTATAATCTTTTTTAAATGCACGAAAATACAGCACAAATTATGTTCAAACTTAATTTTTATTGCCCTCCTATTTAGTTTAAGAAATCTGTATTCTTATATTAATCCTTCTCGTTTATATCGAATATTAGAACATCAAATATGTTTTTAATATAAGATGGGTAATTTTATTGGCTTATCTAACCCTTTCTTTACATTGCTAATTTACTGACAATATCACATACGATGTGCAATGAAATTGGGTGTATAATACTGGCCACTTTACCAAAACAAAATTTTACGCTTTACGTAACATATAGCAGACAATCTTTCTGTTTTTAACCCTTAAGCATACTTATATTTTGTTAATTATTTAAAAAAAAAATACATTTACATTAATATATAGAATACTAATACACTTCCCATATTTTTTTTATCGCTAAATGATTTTTTAGATGTAATTGGCATAATGGACCTTTGTAATTGTTTTCGTGTATGATCATTCTCTTTCAAGACACATGGTGAATTTTTATTGCTGTCCCTTAAGATGTAGGAGCTAAAGGTAAAATAATCATATTTTATTTTTGCCAACTATTTTCGGTTCTATTTATAATAGTGTTATTATTGATCATAAACTACTTTAATCTGTTATGTTTGAGTAAATATTACATTTTCGAGGGCTATCCTGTATTTTATAAGCATTATTATCGAGACATGGTTAATTTACTAGGAAATTTCAATTTATATGGTAGATTGTTATCACAAAAATCATTTCGGACGTTTTGATAATATATGCTCTCTAAGATAATAATTCTGACACCGTTTTTAAATAATTTTATTTATTATTATTAATGATCTAAACAATATTTCGAATTATCTTATAATGAGTAAAAAAATTAAATTTAAAGATACTAGAACCATATTAATATAAAATCACTTATTGGTAACATTTTAGGCACATTTTCAAATCTAATTACATATAATTGTTTCCTTTAAAAAAAACACAATAATTATTTTATAAAAATATGCTATAAACACACAAAACATTTATAAAAAGAATCATTTTAATTTTTACTTAATTTTTTAGATTAAGATTTCTAAGTTCTAATCAGATATACAATTTGTTTTCTTCCAGAAATTTTTCTTTTTATCTCATAGTTGCGTAACATAATAAAATTTAGTTCGGTATATAAATAAAAAAATTTCACATTTATATTCAAACTATAAAGCAATGTTTATAAAATTAAGCCTTGCATTCTTTGAATTTTTTAGCCTTTGGAAAGGTAAAACTACAAGAGGGTTTTATTGTCAAATATTCTGATATATTTATTTAATTTATTTTATCATTAAATTTTCTAGCATCTATTTTCTAATGTAATATTTATAATAATTTTCTATGTTCCTCTGTTTCTGCTTTACATCCTTTAGCGTCTATTTTCCACATTCCTACATACGTTTGTGAATTTTAGCACATATATAATGCTTTATAAGATATGAGGTTTTTAATATTTGGCTTTGAAGCTTTGTAAACATAAGATCCCAAGTAAAGCAAAACTTTAAAGTTATTGCTATCAACATTTGAAAAGGATCGAAACTAGTACATTCTATTTTGACAATTATAATTTTATAATGATATGTATAGAAAACTCTAAGTGACCATATAAGCCACAAGCTTGTATATATTCTTATATTTAAATATCCAATCTGAATTCAAAAAATACTAAAGACTTGTAGCAAACATAACACCTAAAATATTCTTGAACATACGACTTAAGGCCAAGATATATGAAATTCTCGATTAAATTATTAAAAACGAGCATTGAGTTCTTACAATCCAAAATATTAATCTTTCTATCATGAAATATTCAAGGGCCCAGAAATTGAGATTATAATTAATCTTCACCTACATATTTGATAAATGTATATTCGAAAATAGTAAAATTATATTCAGCCTATTATTAGATACATTCTTAGACCAAGCTCATGATTATAATTTTAGTTTTTGCTCTAGAGATCAACTTGCTTGATTTCTCGTGTGTACACGTAAATAGACTTTGGCTATCTATTCCTCTCCGGAGTTTTCTTCAATACCCCATCTTCTTTCGAGACCTTTGAGTTCGAGGGTTTTTCTCAATCCCAAGGTTTGTATATACTCAAAACCTGGTTCGTGTCATCTAGTTCCTTCAGGTACCTTTTATGATATCGTGTCACCACACCGTCCCATGGTATAAGTAAAATTATATTCAAAAAATATTATATGTTTAAAAAAAATTGCTAATAAATGTGTATGTTTTATCCTTAACCTAAAAAAGCATGACTGATGCAATAAAGTTCCCTTAAGAGCTGAACCTTAATTCTTAAATAGAAATATAAAACAGCAGAAAACATTACAATTTTTACGATATTGTACGTGATAATTCGCCTTTTAATCAAAATTTCCATATTTATGCATAGAAGATGTTAATAACCAACGCATAAAATTAAATTAAGAGATCGGTTTTTTACTTCGCATTTCATATTAGTTAATATTTAATCTAAAAACATACAAGAAAAACACATACATAGTATTCAAAAATGACCATTGTATTAATAAAATTTAAGTTATTTTATACCGTTTTTTGTGTGATAGCCAAATAAAAAGAATGCCTAAGCAAAAACAAAGTCAACCATGTTCTCGTTAGAATTATTGAAATTACAAATTTGCCTTAAATTTTTGATCTTATGGTTATATCTATACATAAAAC